>NC_044330.1:78860249-79163279 GCF_007399415.2 Gopherus evgoodei | reverse complement strand
ATTTTTCAGGAACATAACTACAACGTTAAGTGAGGAGTTACTGTATCATCTATTTGAAGGTGGTTGGTGGTTTAGAATATTAGAAGACATCACAGCAAGATAGATTAGTAAACAGAGTATTAGAGTGGCTAAATGGTGAGAAGTCATCCCTGTAGTCTGATTCCCATGCACAGATCTCTCAGCCCAAGTGAAGTTCTGTTGAAGTAAAGCAAGCCTAACAATCTACCCACACTGATGCAGCTATAGGATTGAGGGCCATAATGTCTAAAACAAAAGTATCTGCTTAGTTAAGAAGTTGGTGAACGATGTATTTTGTCATCCAAGATCATCAGAAATTAAGAATAAGCCATTTTGCAAAGAACATCCTAAAAGCCTATTGCACACATTACGTTACTGAATTCTCATTTGCAATACAGGATTGGATACTTGCCCAAGAAACAAACTGGAAAAACAACTGGCAAACCCCATAAACAAAATTTTACTGAAACAAATTACTGAATTGAATCAAATCAAAAAGCAGAATTTAGAAATTAGGCAGAGGGCTGTTACTCTTACAAGTATACAGACATGCTACTGAGGAACTCAACCCAGAAATGGTACAATGGAATGTATTTTTCATATTCAGTGTTTATGCAAGACAAATATATAACTACTATCTGGTCACTTTCACAAAAGATGTTGCAAATTCATTTGTCTGAACTAAATGAAAAGGTTTCAGACTTAACTGACATTGAATTTATCTGCTTGGGTTGCAGAAATCCTGGCACCGGTAAAGTAGTACACTGTTTGCCTGTAATGGCTGCTGCCTTTTTTTCATGCATTCAACCACCTGTCAAACAGGGTTTTCACGTAGTCACAGACGTTAGGGATAAATCAGGACATTCTATACCGATGCTAGCTATCAGTGTCAATACCACCATGTTCTCTCTGAGAGAAGAGGGCCCTTTAATTCACAGCAATGGCAATGTCTATTCAGAGAGAATACACCTCCCTATCCCCCATCACCGTGATACTTAGAGATCATGTCAACCCTCTAGACAGCCAAATTTGAACCCCATGCCGATAGGATCATCCTTCCAGCTGTGAGTGGCCTAAAAGCTGGAATCCTCTTAAGAGAATAGAGATTAAGACTTCGTTCTTGAGATTAGAAAGGAGGAAAGCGATCGATCATTGAACACTCTCAAAGAAAACAATGGCCAAGTATGTGTAAAAATTACCACACCCACTGCAGCCTAAACAACCACCCACATCAGACCTTGTAATGACATTTATAGAAAACCCAGTCTCAGATACCATCACATATCCAAAGCATCCTATAGGTGCTATACTAACAACAACAATATACATAATTTTTACTTCAAATACATAAGTTACTACATTAGCACCTGCACAGGGTGGGTGAGAAAGTGGCTTGCATATAAGAAGAGATTCCTATATGGTGTCATGCTTCCAAAGGCTATCTGAACTCTCAGGGAGAGGGAGTAATCTAGTGGTCAGTGGTGTCCATTTAAAAACATAAGATCAGTCATACTAGGTAAGACCAAAGGTCCATCTGTCTCAGTATCCTGTCTTCCAACAGTGGCCAATGCTAAGTGTCCCAGAGAAAATGAACAGAACAGGTAATCACCAAGTGATCCATCTCTTGACACCCATTCCCAACTTCTGGCCAACAGAGACTAGGGACACCATCCCTGCCCATCCTGGCTAATAACCATTGATGGACCTATCCTCCAGGAGCTTATCTAGTTCTTTTTTGAATCCTGTTATAGTCTTAGCCTTCACAACATCCTCTGGCAAGGAGTTCTGCAGGTTGACTGCGTTGTGTGAAAAAAATATTTCCTTTTGTTTGTTTTAAACCCACTGCCTATTTATTTCACTTGGTGAGCCCTACTTCTTGTGTTATGAGAAGGAGTAAACACTTCCTTATTTACTTTCTCCACAACAGTCATGATTTCATAGATCTCTAGTCGTCTTTCTTCAAAACGGAAAAGTCCTAGTTTTATTAATCTCTCCTCATACGGAAGCCGTTCCATACCCCATATCATTTCTGTTGCCCTTTTCTGAATCTTTTCCAAGCCCAACATATCTTTTTTGAGATGAAGTGACCACATTTACATGCAGTATTCAAGATATGGGCATAGCATGGATTTATATAAAAGCAATATGATATTTTCTGTCTTATTATCCATCTCTTTCCTAATGACTCCCAACATTCTGTTTGCTTTTTTGACTGCTGCTGCACATGAAGTGGATGTTTTCCGAGAACTATCCACGATGATCTCCTTCTTGAGTGGTAACAGCCAATTTACACCCCATAATTTTATACATATAATTGGGATGATGTTTTCCAATTGCATTACTTTGCATTTATCAACACTGAGTTTCATCTGTGTCACCATTTTGTTGACCAGTGACCCAGTTTTGAGAGATCCTTTGTAGCTCATTGCAGTCTGCCTGGGACTTCAGAATTTTTGTATCATCTGAAATTTTGCCATCTCACTGTTTATCCCCTTTTCCAGATCATTTATGAATAAATTGAATAGGACTGGGCCTGTACAGACCCGTGAGGGACACCACTATTTACCTCTCTCCATTCGGAAAACTGGCCATTTATTTCTACCCTTTGTTTCCCATCTTTTAACCAGTTACCAATCCATGAGACAACCTTCCCTTTTATCCCACAACAGTTTACTTTGCTTAAGAGCCTTTGCTCCAGTCTGACTCCCTTGCCCCTCCAGAAACACATACCCTAGTAACATGATTAACCATCCTATAAGCCAGACTTTGGAGCTAAGGAAATGAGTGTCACTGTCATGGCCCCAGCAATGTTTCTACAACAAGAGGACTGCTGTGTATTGTCAGAGTTTTTATTTTAGAATCAATGCCTCTTCTTATCTTAATTATTTTCAGGGACTGTGTGTAGTACAGAAGTACAAGAATTTTTGAAGTAAGAATCCAGAACTGCAGTAGTTGTACATTCTGTGAACAATGCAGTATCAGGACTCAGAAAACTGGGAATGTTACATGCAAATGCTATTTATGTTGCACTTTGAATTGGATTTCCAAATACTGTAGAGATTTTGTGAAGAGAAAGGAAGGACACGTCTTTATTTCTTCTCCAGTATGAATAAGCATAGGATTTAATATAAAGCAATATAATGATATAATGTCATTGCTTTTAAAATGAGCAGGACTTTTCTATGATAGCAACATAATTATGTCACATCAGCTTGTGATTGCCAGTTTGGATTTGTTCTGTCTGAGGGGCAAGTCCTTGAGTCCACTTTTGAAACTGAAAACAAAGCAATAAAATCTTCACAGCAGCCATGGAGATTTTCCCCACAGATGGAGGAAAATTCTTCACAGTTAGCCTACAGAGCTGGCCTGGTTGCTTGTCTATATCTTTTCTTATGGGTTTGATTATTTATAGGTTAATATTAGACTGTTTTGGTTGTAATGCAAGGGACCTACAGTACTTTCTATATGTTTAGCTAAGGCAAAGATAGCTTATATGTGTTTGGGACCTTTCACCTAGATAGATAGTGATGAGCTAAAGCATAAAGTCCATATATGGTTGCGACCTTTAACATAGATAAAGGAGCAAAGAGTCCTGTGGCACCTTATAGACTAACAGATGTTAGTACTTGTGGCACCTTAGAGACTAACACATTTATTTCTTTAAGGTGCCACAAGTACTAATGTCTGATAGTCTATAAGGTGCCACAGGACTCTCTGCTGCTTTTACAGATCCAGACTAACAAGGCTACCCTCAGATAATAGATAAAGGATGCATTCAAGCAGGGTGGTATACGCAGGCTACCTCAATTCACACTCTCTTTAACTTTAACAGGTACAACACAATTTGGAACTTAGAAAGAACTGAAAGAACCGGTTAGGACAGAAATAACAGATGTGAGAATGAGCTAATGTCATTAATATGTATGGCCATGTCTACATCTAAAATTTTGCAGCGCTGGTTGTTACAGCTGTATTAGTACAGCTGTATAGGGCCAGCGCTGCAGAGTGGCCACACTTACAGCAACCAGCGCTGCAAGTGGTGTTAGATGTGGCCACACTGCAGCGCTGTTGGGCGGCTTCAAGGGGGGTTCGGAGAACGCGAGAGCAAACCGGGAAAGGAGACCAGCTTCGCTGCGGTTTGCTCTCGCGTTCCCCGAACCACCCTGCAAACCGCAGGGAAGGAGACCTGCTTGCTCGGGGTTCCGGGAACGAGAGAGCAAACCAGGAAAGGAGACCAGCTTCGCCGCGGTTTGCTCTCGCGTTCCCCGAACCCCCCTGCAAACCGCAGGGAAGGAGACCTGCTTGCTCGGGGTTCCGGGAACGAGAGAGCAAACCGGGAAAGGAGACCAGCTTCGCCGCGGTTTGCTCTCGCATTCCCCGAACCCCCCTGCAAACCGCAGGGAAGGAGACCTGCTTGCTCGGGGTTCCGGGAACGAGAGAGCAAACCGGGAAAGGAGACCAGCTTCGCCGCGGTTTGCTCTTGCGTTCCCCGAACCCCCCTGCAAACCGCAGGGAAGGAGACCTGCTTGCTCGGGGAACGCGAGAGCAAACCGCGGCGAAGCTGGTCTCCTTTCCCGGTTTGCTCTCGCGTTCCCCGAACCCCCCTGCAAACCGCAGGGAAGGAGACTTGCTTGCTCGGGGTTCCGGGAACGCGAGAGCAAGCCGGGGAAGGAGACCAGCTTGATTACCAGAGGCTTCCTCCTTCCACGGAGGTCAAGAAAAGCGCTGGTAAGTGTCTACATTGGATTACCAGCGCTGGATCACCAGCGCTGGATCCTCTACACCCGAGACAAAACGGGAGTACGGCCAGCGCTGCAAACAGGGAGTTGCAGCGCTGGTGGTGCCCTGCAGATGTGTACACCTTCAAAGTTGCAGCGCTGTAACTCCCTCACCAGCGCTGCAACTTTCTGATGTAGACAAGCCCAGGTACAACACAATTTGGAACTTAGAAAGAACTGAAAGAACCGGTTAGGACAGAAATAACAGATGTGAGAATGAGCTAATGTCATTAATATGTATGTATGTCATCAATACACACAAACATACCAGCCTATGGAGTAAGTGTACCCTAACATTTTGTGGGTGAGGAAACTAAGTTTGAGCTTTGAGCACTCCTTCTGTGCCCAAGCTCTATGAGAGGGGTGACCCACCACCAGCGGTGTATTATCACCGAGGCCAACAAAACCTAGGCCTAGGGCAGCAAATTTGCTTGCGCCCCCTCCCCAGCTCTGCCCCTTCCCCAAATCCCTGGCCCGCCTCCTCCCTCAGGCGCACCGCTCTTCTCTCCTTCCACCTCCCTCCCAGGCTTGCCGTGCCAAAGCGCTGGGAGGGAAGGAGAAGCAAGTAGCAGTGCGCTCGGGGGATAGCGGAGGTGACCTGGGGCCGGCGGGCGCAGGGAGTAACTCTCCGGGGCAAGGGTGAGGGGGAGACCACTCCCTGCCCCAGCTCACCATCACTCCACCTCCGTCATCCCCTGAGCGCGCCACAACTCCCCTTCTCCCCCCACTCCCTCCCAGGCTTGCCGCAAGGAATAGAGGTGAGCTGGCGCCCGGGGGGGGGGGGAAGCAAATATTTGAGGGCCTAGGGGTGGCAAATTTGTTAATCTGCCACTGCCCACCACGCCAAGGAAGTTTCAAGGCTTCTTCATTCTTAGTTCCCCTTTTGTTTATTAGGGTATTCATCTGTTAGTTCTTAATCATAAATTTTAAGGCAGTTTATTAGCTTTGATAGCTTCTAACTCTTTAAACTTCTCCTAAACTCTGCACGTTCCACTCAAGAATTGAGGAATCTGAACTCTCTTGGCATGCCAGAGGCGAGGCTGGTCCTTTGTCTCTTACCACTAGGTTATCAAGGAAGACTGAGTATATTAATCCAAAGCTTTATAGTGCATAATATCACATCTACCTTTAGAACAATATTATTGCCTTTTAACTCCAATTATTTTACCATTTGATTACTATTCCATTTATCTCAAAGAAAATCTTTAAGCCTACATTTGTCTCAGTGTGAACATATTTGTCATACCTCCAGAGGGTCCTTGCAAACTCTGTGTAGCCTGATTCTGGGACGAGACCCTTATCTTCTGATCAGGTAATATGGGTTATAGGCTCGCCAAGTAATCTAACATAATATTAACCTCCAAAATCAGGCAACAATAGTGATTATGAAAGAATTCTTACAGCTGTTTTTGAAGAAGCTGATACTGGCCCAGGAACCAAACTCAAAGTGCATATTAGCCTTCTTGCATAGCCGCCAGACTTATTTTTACTCTAATTACGCATCTAGAAAATTACCAATACAAAAATTAATAACTTTCATGTGTCTTTGTGGAATCTTCATTAAGTTCAGGATTCATGACTACCATCTGATAACTGTGCCCAATAACGGTGTTCTTCATATTATATTGTCATTGCATGACCCCAAACATTCAATATGACTATCTAGTAAGCAATTATCAAACAGACACAAAGGGCAGAGTACTGTGACATTGCACTCTATATGATTTTATGAAAATATGCTAATGTAACTGGAATATGCTTCATGCAAAAGGTCTCTTGTAAGGTATCATTACAAAGCTTATAATCTACTGAGTGTGATCATCCTATTTGTATAAATGTAACAATCTTGTATCTGAAACTAGAAATTGAAATATAACTCTGAGGCCCTATTGTAATTATGCAAAGTGTGGGCCATTAATGGTGGTTTGGAATCTTGACTCCCATTAACCAGGACAATTGACTGCAGATGGCTCTGTTCTACCTGTAAGTCTTCCTGTATACCTGTGTGCTAGCAAGTGGGTAATGAAGTCTTACAGTGACATGTGATCATGTCACCTGAACTGTAATCCATCTTTAACCTGGTGCTTTTCCACTCGGGGGTTGGAGAGGGGGGAGGGAGGAGAAGACCCAGAGGGACAAAGGATTCCAGCTTTATGCAAAAGATATACAAGTAGGTGGAACAGGAAAAAGGGGAGAGCCATCATGAAGAATCCCCTAGCTACCACCTGAGCTGGAACAAGAGCTGTACCAAGGGAAAGAATTGTGCCTTGGCACAGAAGGTGTCTAGTCTGAGGAAAAAATTTACTGAAGTATCTCTAAGGGTGAGATTATCTGTATTCAGTTTGATCAGACAGATTTACATGTTTTATTTTATTTTGCTTGGTGACTTACTGTGTTCTGTCTGTTACTACCTGGAAAGACTTAAATCCTACTTTCTGTATTTAATAAAATCACTTTTTACTTATTAATTAACCCAGAGTATATATTCATACATGGGGGGCAAACAGCTGTGCATACCCCTCTATCAGTGTTATAGAGGGTGAACAATTCATGAGGTTACCCTGTATAAGCTTTATATAGGATAAAAGCGGATTTATTTGGGTTTAGACCCCATTGGAAGTTGAGCATCTGAATGTTAAAGACAAGAACACTTCTGTAAGCTGCCTTCTGTTAAGTCTGCAGCTTTGGGGCAAGTAATTCAGACCCTGGGTCTTTGTTGGAGCAGACGGACATGACTGGATCAGCAAGACAGGGTGCTGGGGTCCTGAGCTGGCAGGGAAAGCAAGAGCAGACGTAGTCTTGGCACACCAGGTGGCAGCTCCCTGGGATGGGGTGGGGGTTCTGTGATTCACCCTGTCACAGTACTTTCTGGCAACTGTCTCACCAAGTTAAGTGTGTGGAGGACTGAAGCACAAATTCCTTTAACTTACCTATGACGTTGCACTCCATATGTTTTATGGAAATATGCTTATTAGGGTGAATATGATGCAACTGGAATATGCTTTATGCAAAACTAGGTAGCCAGTCAAAAAGTTCTACTTACAGTCAGTCACTGTTAAATTTATGCCATAATATTTAATTTAGCAGAATCTTAATTTCTGCTTTTTAAAAACAGATGAACTTCTGCCCCCTTCTTCTAAGCAGTCACACTGAAATGGCCAGTTCAATGTTACACTGCTCTAAAGGAAGAAATCTCTTTTCAAAAAAAGTGTAAGAATGATTTGAGAATTTTCTAGTCTACAAAAATACAAGGCAAACAAAAGTGATGTTATTACACATCTACAGAAATGAGTTAGTATTAGATTATCAAATATTTCCACTTAGTATAAAAAAAAAAAAGTCCTGCTTACCTGCAGAAGCATTGTGGGATCTCTCCTTGACCATACAAAGGAAACAAAAAGGGTGTATTGCCATAACGGCCAAGACACTGAAGAAAGTGCTTTGTTGCCTTGAGCCCATCTATGGTGTCACTGTTAGCCTCCGATACCATTGCAATAGAATGCAGAATAAAGTGCTGCAAATTAGCTGTTAATTTCTGGGTTTTTAAATATTCTGAAAATGTACATTCCTTGTAATCTGTTACAGGAAAAAAAAATACAATTCAAGTAAAGGATGCAATTTAACAGAGCAATTTTTCTCCTAGTACAGTACCAATCAAAAGAAATTCTTACATTTAAATATTTTTAAAGGTGAACACAAAAGAAAATATTAGAGTTTAGTAATGACAACTTAATTTTTCGATGTGTCTGATTGGAATTGGGTAAGCCAAAGCGACGGAAGTTAAAAATGGATTGTCAGCCTTGACTCTGAATTAAAAAAGAATCTCATTAAAAATTAACTTTTAAGAATGACAGAAATCCACTGCCTGTGAGGAGACTTCAGTAGTCTGGCAGGTTTTAGGAGAACAGAGTAGTAGTGACACACCTAAAAACATTTTCATCTATTCAGTGAGTTAGGCCTGATCTAAATACATTTTTTGTACAATTTGGCTATTTCTATTAGGGATGCAGTTTTCTACCAAAATAGTGAAATTAGTACAACCCCTAGTATGGACAGTTATAGCAGCATACAGGTGCCTTTACACTAATATAGCTTATTCCTATAAGTGACAAGGATAAGCTCAGGAGGGATGAGACATCTTAAAACAAGTTGCATCACTTGGGAGATGTGGGTGTTGTAACACTTTAAAATTATATGGGTGTAGTTAAAGTATACAAGCCCTTAGAATAGCATTTTAATCCTGAATGCTGAACACTTGGAATATATTGTACATGGCTGACATTTTATTCATAAAAAAGCAACAACTGAGTGTAGATGGGATATATCAGAGAATGAAGAGCAGCTGATTAGGATTTACTTTCCTTTCCTAAACATTATTGTTGATGCACCTGTAGATACATAAGTCCTTAAGAAACTATCTGAATGCAGATAGTGCATGTCTGCAACACTTCTCACACTTAAAATAGAAAATTCAAATATTGGGCTAAATTTAATTACCATGGTTAATACATTTTCTCTCTCTTTTAAATGGCATCTGCTGTATTTCAGCTACACATGTCACTATATAATTAAGAAGTCTCTTTTCTTAGGCTTATTCTGGACATTTCAAAATTCAGGACTATAATTCAGACATTTTCTACAGTTCAAGGACAAATATTACAAAAGTATATTTTTATTTGAGCTTCAGCCACTGTTTTATTACAAATATATTTTATTACCTATGTATAGCCATGCAACAAATCCTAAAATACGCTTCATTTTCTTTTATTGTATTGTCTTTATAAAAAAAAGGTACCTTGGCCTTTCTGTATTTTAGGTTTCCTACACATTACATTTTAGAGAAAAAGCTTTTAAAAAAAATGCACTGCCATGCACTCCATTAGAAAGCTGTCTTCTCAAATGAATATAACATAGTCTCAAGAGGAGGAGCTTTAAACTTCTCAAAAATTTCAATTAGTTAAGTTTAACTAAAAATATATCCAATTATTTCAAGGGTGGCTTTAAAATCTGGTAACAAAGTCTGTGTAACCATCTCTGGAAGTAAAATAAATCGAATGTCATGCCAGTATATGAATCAATGAATTGCATCTAAAATTGATGTGGTGTCTCCTTTTTGGTACCTAATAAATTTTCTAAATACCACCTTATATTCTTTCTCTGAGCACCTCTATTTCTTCCACCAGCAGCAAACCTGAAATTGCCTGTAATCTATAAAGCACTTTGGCCTAATGAGTTTTTACCTTCAGGATCTCTGAGTTCATCACTAGTCCGTCACATACTTCCCTCTGCTAGTTTTATCATTTCATTATCTATATTGACAAATTCTCTTTTTTTCTGGCACATGCTTGGCATCTTGCCTGCTATCCTTTCTGACACCCAATCCAATGGTCATATTCAGCCAAAACAACTCCATATTCACTTACCCTCCCTTAAACACATTCCTGTGTGACAAACCTATTCAAATACTTCTTTTGCTCAAAAACAATGCCATTTTACATTTTCTGTAGTCTATTAAGGCATCTGGATTCTACAGTCTCTGAAATCTTTGTAATGTCTTCACTTCCTCTCTCCATTGTTGCCATTTTATTTTCCACATATTTTCTAACTCAGCCCCTAAACTTTAGAGGGCACAGAATGCCTCAAGCAAACTACTCTCTCATTCCAGGATTGGAGAGCATATACTACATCCTTTCACACCTTCAGTAGGTTCCAGATAGTCACAAAATCCAAAATCCAATTCAAATGATCGAAAATAAGATGAATGCATTATCCAAAAGAGAAAGAAATTCATGTATATCGTATCATATGAAAGCAAATACCTCAGTTAAAAGTTACTTTATAACATTTTGCAAACCAGCAGCAATATTCTATGGAAAAAAGAGGAAAAAATTAAGTGAAACTGAGAAAAATAAAGGAGTGGGAGTTTGAAAAGCAGAATTTAACATTGAAGTGAAAAGGTCAAAACATACTTTGAAACTGAATCCATAAAAGTAAATGGGTGAAAACACAGGAGCACTATCAAAACTACTGGTAACTGAATGAACACATAGCTGTGTAACTTTTCAGTGAAAACACACTACCTTCATATTCATCGGGATGTTGTTCATACTCCAAACAAAATGTCAAAAATTTCATAAGCATTCTCTTTTCCACCATAGTGAGCTTTTTGCTGTTGAAGACATCTGCTCTGGAACAAGGTACCTGGAAAATAATATTTTACTAGTTTTTCAAAGGGAAGAAAGGAAAGATTATTTGTTATATTGATTACCTGATGAGCATTTTAAAATTCATTTATTCCCAATAACCAGAATATCCCAATACTTTCTTTGTTTTTCTTTATTTCCTATAATCTTCAATAGCATCTTAGCTAACTTCAGAGATAGTTAAATATGAACAACTTTTCTTAACTTTGCCAAATAACTCCTGTTGCCATTATTAGGCCAATGGCATTTCCCTCCTAACCAGGACAGATCAAATCTAGCTCTGTAATCTGAAAACTTAAAATTGGCTTTTTTCTGAGATTTAACTGCTGAGTCAATAGTAGTTTGACTACTAAGGCAGTAGTCTATTCAGTTCCACATGCTTCTTTCAACGGAACAATACCCTAATATTTAATTTATGAAGTGAGACAACAGAAGTAACTGCTTATCACACCACAGTGCAAATAGACACATTTTCCAGGAAAAATACTAACAAACAGCTGCAAAACATCTCATGAATATCAATTTCAGCTCATTTATATTTAAGAAATTGATTCAACTTATATAGTGCATTTTTCTACAGTACCTGTTCCACTCTTCCTTCTTGAAATGCAAGAATCCTGGTGACATTTTTGAACTCCGCATATCGGCTAACATTAGACTTAGTTAGGAGGTCAATTAACAGTCCCCGGGAATAGAGCAGCTGTAGAAACCAAGAAAATAAAATATCTGAGGATAAAGAAAAACCAAGCACTTATATCAAAATGAAACAGTTACCTCAGTCATATCAGATTTATAGCCTCTTTCTCGTAATTGCCTATAAGTAAGTACTGTGAAATAGGAGGTTATGAAGAAATACAAAAACTCCAGAATAAGACAACGTTTTGTCAGTGGGAGGGATGAGACACACAAAAGTAGCTGAAGGATGGCATCCCATAAGAAAATATGTTCCTACCCAACGGTGATATGGTTTTATTGGTTTGGCAAAATCAGCATATCTGGTTCAGTGCATGGGGAAGAGGGAAGCTCTTATCTGTTCTGCACAGGGACTACTGTATGATTTCAGTAAAAGTTCTGGACATTCCTCTGCATTTTGTTTGCCTTACTACATCATAAGAATGGCTATAGAAATGGTCTTCTGCTCTAGTCACTTGGGATTTGAAAGATATACCAGGCTCTGTCCAAGGCCACCTCTTTTTCTCTCTTCACAACCTCTCACTGGGAGATCTTATCCACTTACAAAGTTATCTTTATACTGGTTGTTAACAAAATCAACCCTTTTTTTGGCTTCAAGTCTATCTTCTTCTGTCAAGCCCGGCATTTCAGGCTCACCTTTTTAATACCTCATGAATAGCCAGTGAGCAGCGCAAAAATCAACGTAGCCGAACGTGAGCACCTCTTTTTTTCCCCTTTAAACTCTCCCTTCTCTCCTACTATCATGACTAAAAATGTGCTCCACAGCACTCAGACCCGTGACTTGGGTGTCATCTTACTTAAAACTGTCTCTAGACCAGAGGTTCCCAAACTTGGTTCATGACTTGTTCAGGGTAAGCCCCTGGTGGGCTGCGAGACGCTTGGTTTCCCTGAGCATCCACAGATACAGCTGCTCGCAGCTCCCAGTGGCTGCGGTTCACCATGCTTAGGTAAACAAAGCATGTCATGGCCCACCAGGGGCTTACCCTGAATAAGCCGCAAACCAAGTCTGGGAACCCCTTCTCTAGACCACGATTAAGAGCCATGAGAATTTTTCATTCTTAATCCTTTTGGTGATATTGAGTCAATTAACGTAAGGGTGAATTTTGATTTATATGTAGGACACATAGGCCCATAGTAATGTAGACATTAAACTTGTTAAATTATGGCAAATTAAAGTTATGTTAACAGGACTTACTTTTGAGGCAGCTTCAAGCTTTGACAGAACAAAATAACTTTTCACATAATTCCCCAGAAAAGGTGACAGATCAGTAATTTTTTTATTGCAGTCATGAGATCTCATAGGTCTTGAGAAAGTGTAATCATGAGATATGTGAATGGATAACGAACATCTTTTCTAAGTCAAAGTTATGACTAGGAAAGTGGCCAGGCCTTAAAGTTCCAAAAAGCCATACAGGAGCCCTGACTGTTCACCAGAATTACCTCAATTCCCTTTACCTGAGTCAAGTCATCCTCTCTTCTTATTCCCATTATTGGTTGCTTGGGAAAAATATATGGATTTGTGGATGTGGCAAAGAAACAGTACTGCAGAAAGGAGGGCAGCACGATGGACCCAAAGGTCAGAATGACTTCACTTGACCAGGATCAGAAAATACAATTGGGGTTTGAAATGTCTGATACACTGAAAGGTCTTATGGGATGATACCAGCTTGAATTTCACCCTTAAAAGACTAAGTAAACAAGGAAGAAGTGTGCTCTCCAAGATCACCATAATGATAACCAGATGGCTTATTTCCCTGCAGTTCCAAACTGACCCTGAAGCTCCAGAAAGCAAGTGAGCCAAAGAGATAACCCCTTCTCCCCCCACCCCGCACTTGACTCCCCACCCAAGTAACTTTTCTTTTTGTTTCCTTAACCAGATACCTGAATACCTATGGAGGGAAGCCTGCCAGGAAAGACCTGTCACTGTTTTTTTTGGGGGGGATGGGTGTGGAGAATGTATGTGTGGGCCAGTAAGAGTATGTCTACACAGCATAGTTACCCTCAGACTGTTTTAAGCCCAAGCCCCCTATCATTCACACACAAATCAGTCTGACTCAGGCATGCAATCCCAATGCAACTGGGGTCCAACCCCTTTCATTCTGCAGTGTCAACACAGTTCCAGCAGCAGACCCAAGACAGATGGTCTGTATAATGCTGTATGAACGTTTGCATGGGAGACCTGGGTCCAGCAATGGTAAACCTAGGTTTACAATGCAGAGCAGGCGCCCGACTGAGGCTTGGCAACAGAGTCCACAGACACAGGCCCCACAGACTCAGTTTACCATACAGCACAGACATATCCTAATAGCATGAACATATAACCCTATAGTACAACCTAGGCTAAAAGCAAATCTTACCACTGATTACTAGAGGTTGCCTGGGATGTGTGATGATTCCAACCTTAACCTCTATTATATCCCAAGAGAAAGTAAGCTACTAAATAAACTGCATAGAGATTGATCAATTTACTTAGCCTATCCTTACTGTTATCTTAATTTTGTGGTTTTATTACTGATTATGCTCATGCAATGATTTGACCAATTGTTCTCAAGTGGTTCTTTTTTAAAAATTAAAGAATTTTAATTTGTATTATGGTTAACTCCTTGATTTTGCTAATTTGATTTACATTGCACTCTTAATCTGTTTCTTATATTATTTACTGCTTTAGGGAAGTATAATAAATTAATTAGTTAACTTTACAGTTCCTTATGTTCTTAAATAAAAAATATGAAATTGGTTCTCTCTGATCAAATGTTGATTAGGTAAATACAAGCCTAAAGGAACTTTTAAGTAAACATTATTAAACATTTGACTCAGGTCCTGAAAAGCCTATTACTACAGAGAGAATGTGCATTCTCTGTATCATGCATCATGCTTCCCTAAAACTTTATTTAACAATCTATTTCCAAACATAACTTGGCTTTTCTTGAGTAAACAATTGTTACTTATGTCTCTGCTCTATGAGTTAAATATAATTGTGTCATATTCCCCAAAATGCATGTCCCCTCAAATTAAAAAATTCCTTCAAGTTTTTCAAAAGCTTAGTCCCTGCTTTTATGTCATTCAGTTGCTGAATGAAGCTAGCCATATTTAGCCATAAAACCTTATAACCCGCTTTGTTTTACGCTTTGTATAACCTAGAAATTTATTGCACACTGTTGGGGGGGGACATGAATGTAACCACTAGTACAAGATGGATTACCGAATTTAAAAAGTAATGCCCCACTGGAGAAAATTACATATACAGTGCTATCATTCTAAAAGTTTTGTGGCCCTGAGTGCAGAAATTTGTCAAGTTCCATACGAGATGCAAAATCCTGGCTGCCGTCTCAGATTTCAAGTTCTGAAGAGCCACGTCTTTGGAGTGAGTTTTAATGATTCCTTTTCAAGATAAAGGTCTACTGGAACACTACCTTGGGCAGCCTGGGACAGTCTTAAAGAGTCTCAATGCCAAATGTGAACAGTTGTGATTTACTGTAGCCTTTTGTTGCCCTCACTCCTTATGTCTCCCTCTGTTCTGCTCCTTCCATTCTACCTTCATTTGTCCTACACTGTATCCTAGCTTTAGATCATTCTTGAGACGTTATCTGTTCAGGTTTTTCTCCCTTGCCTGTGTATGTCCCCCTAGAGATCCAATTGAGACAGTTGGGTGCTCTGATGTGCCCACTGACTGTCAATCACGAGCTCTGGAATTTTGTGGAATTAGCATTATCTGCAATATATTTGCCAATACTTTATGTCATATCACAATGCCCAGACCAATGTGCTCTATAAAACAATATTCTCTGTTCAGTTACCGTAAATTGTTAATCATAGAACCTTAAATATCTTTGTGACAGCACATAATGGGGAAATCTGCATTTGAAGTGCTGAGAATCTAGCAAAAAATGTTTTTGTAATTTTAACTCTAAGCTTTTAATATGTTATTGAAGAAATTGTTTATTTTCCAGCTCCCGATATTCAATAATAAAATTCAGTTTCTGAATTAGGAAACATCTGCTACATACACTATGGATGTGATCCAAAGCTCACTGAAGTCAACATAAAAGCAAACATTTCTCTATAACTTTAGGCATACTGTACATATACTGTGAAGTAGCCAAACAGCAAAGAACCTAGTCTTGAGAAGTAACTCTGTGTTCTAATTAAAAACAACATAAGAACAGGAATTCAGAACAATGATGGACACACTGCTTCAATCAGCTTAATTGTTATAAGGACTAATTGCCTCTGATATTTTTCAAGAGGCAAGTTATTACAATCCACTGTGTCAATGGCATGAAAACTAAAAATTCTTTAATAAATACTTCTTAATGAAGAACCATGACGGCTTCAAAAGGAGCAATTTCCTGGGTTCAGGAAAGTGTGCTTAAAATAACTCCATATGATGGATATGAAAAATACTCCGCATCTTGAAAAATTCTGAAGTTCTCATTTGTTGCTAAATATAGCTTTGTTCCTTTTTATCTTAAATATTGCAGACAGAAAATAGTTTTAGATCTCTGACTTAAGCTCTCAATTGCAGGGAAATATGCTTTTACAGCTTTACTTCTGAGCTAATATTTTTGGTTTCCTTAATTTAAAACACCCAGGCCTTCAAGACCACACATTTGATGTGTTGCTGACATTTTAGAAGAAAGTATAAATGTACATCACTTTAGAGCACAAATTCTTTCCCCCAGTGATGTTATCACCTTGTTAAACCCTTACATGTCCACAATGTATATTTAATTTTTTTAATGAAGTAAATGTATTTTTATGAAGAAAGTCAATTAGTTCCTACCTTGGAAACTAAATCAATATTAAATCTCCTGCCTTCTTTAACAATTTGCGCGTAAGTAATTTTCTTTGGTTCCAAGGCAGCAGCTTTTGCAGTTGATACATTTTCTGTTTTTCCTGTTTCCAAAGCAGACTGATCAAAAGTTGCATCACAAAGGTGCTCTCTCTCAGAGGTCATTTCTGCATCCTTCCTTTCTGTCGTACTCTCCAGATCATTACATGTAACACTTTCTGGATATGTTTCACAGCTCTCGGTCCCTAATGACTGGCTTTCCACAGGCAGGCACTCTTTTTCAGACTCCTGAGCAGCCTCACTAGTATCAGAAGCTCCAAAGGCAGGCAGCTTTGGCAATGCACCAGCTTCTTTAACATCTTCAGCTAAATCCTGACTGATTAAAACACAAAGAGAGTCTTTAAAATAGTCTTAAAACTGAACTTATTTCTAGCAACATGATTAGTTACTGCAAGGAATGGAAAATGTCAGCAGCCCTTTCATGAAAGTGTTAGATTCATCTGATATGTCCAAATCAGGTGTCTTATTTGGATCAGCTGAACTACTCCGGTTCTCTGATTATAAAGCTATTACTCATGTGGGTTACTTTAATATATCAAATAGTAGACTTGCAGACTCCACATCTGTATTTCTTATTTTGCATAAAAAACCAAGAGAGACCAGGCAAATTAACTGAACAAATCTTAAAACTCTCAATGTGATAAACAATGCAGCAGATGTTAGTTCCCAAAATAGAATAAGGAGTGTGATATTAAAAATAAACAGATACTAAAATTTGAAATGTTTTTATATGGATACAAAAACCTGTTGGAAAGCCTAAATCATTAAGTTACTGAAGATATTAGAAAATCAAAGTAATTTAAGACAAAGGGACTACTCTCAGAATAAGGCATACTTGATTTGAGTAAGATTATGATGACTATGAGTCTATCAATTCTTCAGGAGAAATACAAAATTGTGAACTGAAGTTTTGGCGCATAAGAGCTTTCAGTATATTTTTTGGCCTTAATTCTGCAATCTGATCTATGTAAACCAGCCCTTATTCCAGTGTGGAGTCTCACTGAAGACACATTTGGTTCAGATTTCAGTATTCAGGGCTTAAGTATGTACAATTCAGTCATTTTATAAATAATTTATAAATGAGACTTTAATATAAAGGATTAATGAATAAATAGTCAATTTTCAGATTATGGAATCCAACAAATACCTTATAATAATCACAATTTATAATAATCCATTACTGTTTCTGATGTTCTTAATCATCTATAATACATACTACTTGTGTATGTAACACGTTTATAACATCTATCAATAATTTATTAACCCTTTAATAACTATGTGTGACCTATACAACCATGCTATTTTCAGGATATGGGTCATCTGTAAACCTAGGAAATGCCCAAGGAAAAGTTCTACTCCTGCTTCGTATCAGTACCATGCATACCTTGGGCCCTCATACTTCCTACAAAATGTGGCTCATCCCCACCTCCAGATGAGTTTTCTCCCTGTGAGCGTGTGCTTTGATCTTCTGAAGGGCCACCACCTGTCCAAATAGGCACAGAACCTCATTCTTCCAGTCCCCCTGCTTTCAGCTGTTGGCTACTGCTAACATTAGGTCTAACCCACCATGACCCTGGCTCCTGCTGCAAGCTCATTCTGCTCACTATTCCTGTATGGGTTGAGAATAAAGGTGGGACCTAGAAACAAAATAGGAGAGACCCACTAAGAACACCAGTGAGCAGCAACAGAAAGGTTCCTGGCAGAGAAGAAGCATGACTAAGTAGGACTCACTGCAAGCAGACTCCCAAACTGTCCCTGCCTCCCAGCAGCCATAGATGATTCTTCCTCAACATCTCCTTAACAAAACCCTGGAAATTAGCCACTCAGCTGATAGGAACATGGGAAACGGCCAGTCTCCTCAAGTATCAAAAACTTATTTTTTTTAAGCAGTACAGTTCACTTGTTAACCAAATACAAACATGAACCCAGAATGCCATTAAACTTAAGTTGTAGCTAATCATCAGGAAATAAGCTTAAGTAAAATATTATAATGAAGGCATGTCTTTGTACAGTTCTGATTAATCTGTAATATGCCTATAGTAAAGGCTACCTGGTCAGAGAAGGGAGGTCACCCTAAGTAGCAAGTATTTTGCTCAGTCTTCCTAATTTTCATAATGAAAAAATTCTTTAAAATTCCCCTTATAAAACAGAACTCCACATCTAATCTCATCTGTCTTTTTTATCTTGGACTTCAATGAAGTCTACCTCAGCATCTAATACTTTTGAACTTGAAATTTTAGTTTATGCTACCAACTGAGATGAATCAAATCAATGTCATTATGAGTGAAAGAAATTCAGCAACAATTTTGCATTATCTTTTTATCTTTCTATCACAAGCCATTAAGGCACTGAATAAACATTTTAAACTCAGCTGAAAACTAATGAACTGTGATTTTAAAGGTGACCTGCAAGGGTACAGTTTATAATTCCAGTGATTATCGGGGTGTGTGTGTGTGTGTGTGTGTGTACACACACACAAATTCTCTTAACTGTATGGGGGCATTCAGCACAGTTACCAAAATGCAACTCTTTCCTCAGAGGTGGGGGCACTTTGTCAGAGTCAGCATTCGAAGAACACCCTAGACCCTTTTCAGGATTGCAAAATCCCACCCTACAGTCTTGAGGAGGGTTCTGTGTCTGGTTGTACAGAAGTGCAGCATAAACCTACTGGCTCCTGCATACATAAGGAGATGGCTTATAAGCCCTTCCCCAAACCATTCTGGACTGGGAAGAAAAGGCTACTGCTAGGAAGCAGCAGGCAGAGGAGCTGGCATGGTTACATGTGGTCGCAACTCTCCTGACTCCCCACCTCTGAGTTTGAGTGCGCCAAGGAACCTCAGACACCCCCAGGAACCCAAGTCATAAGCACTGGCTCACAATCCTCCCCAGCATAGCAGCAAAGGCAGCAGTGGTGAGCACCTTGGCAGTAGGGTTGTCAACTTTCTACTCGCACAAAACCGAACACCCTTACCCTGTTCCCTGCCCTCCCTCTTCTGCAAGGCCCCACCCCTTGTCTGAGGCCTCACCCCAGCTCACTCCAACCCCTCTCCCTCTGAGGCTCACTCTTCCCACCCTCACTGGCAGGCTCACACTGGGGTGTGGGAAGAGGTGAGAGCTCTTGGCTGGGGGTGCAGGTTCCGGGGTGGGATTAGGAACGAGGGGTTTGGAGTGCAGAATGGTGACGTGGGCTGGGATCGAGGGATTCAGAGGGTGGGAGGGGGATCAGGGCTTGGGGAGGGAGTTGGGGCCCGGGAGGACGACAGGGGTACAGGCTCCAGGCAGTGCTTACCTCAAGCAGCTCCCAGAAGCAGCGGGCACGTCCCCTCTCTGGCTCCTACATGAAGGCATGGCCAGGTGGCTCTGCACACTGCTCCATCCACAGGTGCCACCCCCACAGATCCCACTGGCCATGGTTCCTGGCCAATGGGAGCTGAAGAGGCAATGCTTGGGGCAGCGGCAACACGCAGAGCCCCATGGCTGCTGCTACATGTAGGAGCCAGATGGGGACATGCTGGCTGCTTCCCAGGAGCCACACAGCAGAGGCTAGCAAGGAGCCTGCCAGTCCCACTGTACAGCAGTGCTGCCAATCAGTGGTCAACAGCCCGGTCACCAGGATCCCTTTTCGACCGCACGTTCCAGTCGCAAACCGGATACCTTGTCACTCTACCTGGCAGGGGAAGGGAGGCAGCTCCTTATACACAGTGGGAACCAGAACTTTTCCCTTGTGGAAGTGACACAGCATAAGGAGAGGAGGGTGGGAGCATCTGTGAGTGTTCACTTATTGACTTATGCTCTTTTTTCTTATTTTAGACCCTCCCAGCGCCCATCCCTGCTGTAGTTGGCCAGCTCATACTGAAAAGGGATATACTAGCGAGCACCATGCAGTTCTTTAGCTGTCACATAACCCTGTTGAAGCCAATGCACAGGAAGTTGAATAAATTGGCATTTTAATATAGAGTATATTATTCAATTTTTTTACTATTCATTTGTATTCTAAATGGAGTTTGCTTTAGATGGGCTAGAGGCTGCGGAACCTGAAAGAAAAATGTTTTACAGATATATGCAGAACCTTACAGTTAAAATTACTACAATTTTGTATCAGGGGGTAGCAGTGTTACTCTGGATCTGTAAAAGCAGCAAAGAATCCTGTGGCACCTTATAGACTAACAGACGTTTTGGAGCATGAGCTTTCGTGGGTGAATACCCACTTCATCAGATGCATGTAGTGGAAATTTCCAGGGGCAGGTATATATATGCAAGCAAGCTAGAGATAATGAGGTCAGTTCAATCAGGGAGGATGAGGCCCTGTTCTAGCAGTTGAGGTGTGAAAACCAAGGGAGAAGAAACTGGTTTTGTAGTTGGCAAGCCATTCACAGTCTTTGTTTAATGCTGAGCTGATGGTGTCAAATTAGTACAATTTTGTACTTTACTTTTGCTGGTCCCATGTAGACATCATTCTTTTCATTATTAGACTTTTTCCATGTTTAGTACATCCACTTCTCCCACCCAAAGTAGAGTTGGCTAAGTAACACACTGCAGAACCTTGTGGTATATCATATACACATTTGATTAACAAGCTAAAAAACTGAGCAGATTTCAAGCTGTCATTTTTATTTAAAATTCCCACACAAACATTCTTCCCTCGTGGTCCCCAGACTATCATGGAAATTTTCCCCAAAGCTACACATTGAAGCATAGGAGACTATTCAGTCCTGGACCAACAGACAGGTTTACGGTCCCATAATCATAGGAAAAAGTCAGTTCTAGAAAGAGGTTCTGGAAAGATGGGAATCCCT
Organism: Gopherus evgoodei; assembly: GCF_007399415.2. NCBI lineage: Eukaryota > Metazoa > Chordata > Testudines > Testudinidae > Gopherus > Gopherus evgoodei. The sequence continues at coordinate 79,141,939 of NC_044330.1, read as the reverse complement.
TTTCCTCTACAATAAAATTTGAGGCTTTATGACAATTTTATAGAACAAATGTAATTTTAGAAATTTCTAATATTATTTACTTTTCTCTCTGATATCTGCACAGTTGGGATGGTATTAAGGTGCCTTATGGTATTATGTCACATGATTTTGAGTGTAAAAACAACAGCTAATCACATTGGAAATTCCCGAAAATTTGTAATAGTTTTTCTATTAAATGGAGCATAATAAACACCAGTATGGTTTGGTAGAAAGACACTCATTCTGGTCCATTTGTAAAAGTCACATATAGCTCCAGTGCTCACAAGCAATGCAGTTATTCTCAACCTATGTCAATAAAACTTTTATACCATAGCATTATATATATATCAGAATCCATCATAAACATACAATACACATAAATATTTACACATTCACTTATACTAGAACAGTCAAATGAACATAATTCACATGTAAGTGTTCACAAGAAAAAGCTGAAATGATCATGGTTTTGCTGTGTCATTTTTATTTTGATTTACATTAACTTTTTATAAAATATTCTGTTTTCTCTATATAGTGTTAAATGTTTATCTACAATATCTTAAATGATACAGTATGACAACTTTTTTCCTTAGAAAATATTTTTTAACTAACTTGTATTGCTGGAAATCAATTCAATATTGTTGACATATTTATTTGTATAACAGGATATAATGTTTGTGTAAACAATGTATAAGCTATAAATATTTTAACATTAAAATGAAGGTCTTACTTCATCCTAGCTGTAACCTTACGTATGAAGTTCTGCTCTGTCAACATACAGATGTTGTGGAAGCCTCAAGTTGATGTCACAGAACTATTTCATTTTAAGCAAAAATTCATTACAACCCGAGTTCAATTTGGACTTTGCAAAGCATTCTACCTCACTCTAAATGGAAGTTTGATAAAGTAACTATATAAGGAAGTTTCACTGTACTGATGTATTTTAAAAATCTATTCAATTCCCCCTTAATGAACATCACAATTTGTATGATTTTCAGGTCTACTCATTTTATCACAAAAGCCCAGCCCCTTTATATAAAACCGAACTCATGACATCTTTCCTATAGGAATAACCATCCCTGAATAATGTAACAACTGTGTCTATAAAAAATGAAAAATCACTCAAATTAAACCTTTGGGCAGACAATTTTCTACTAATTCACAAAAAGGATACATCTGCAGGCAAATTGTTGTGTAAATTTTGAATATTATCTACCACCATTCATCAATTAATGGTAGTAACAAAGGAATATCTCAAAGTGAATGTGTCTTATTAATGCCTTGTAACAGCCACCCCTTCAGATAGGTCAAATGAAAAATTGCCAACCAGCTGGTTAATTTATTCAGCACAGGTGTTCACTATTTATTTTTCAGCCATTTTCCTTTTCTCAATACAGCTTGTTGCAGAAACAGTATTCTTTTCCTTTGATGGATGCACTTTGTTCTGGGGCCATTCATTTCAAATTTGCACAGTATATATTATACTGCTACCCAGCTGTTTATTTTTTCAAAATAAATGTTTAATGGTTACTTCATAGGCATTATAAAGTTAAGAAACAACAACAAAATCCAGACAGAACATGTAAGTTGTCAGAAGTACCATAATCAACTCAAGTTGTTTAGGCAAACTTTTTCTTCGCTATTTTTATCCAACTCCCCACTCTATTTGGAGGCAGAAAGAAGAGCAAACACTATGTTATAAAATGACCTAGACTTCATTAGGTGCTTAAAGGAAAACTAGAACAAATCTGGAAGTTCAAATTAAGACTCTCTTGTACAAATTGTGAAATATTTGAAACCTATTTTTGAGTCTGCTCTTGGTCAGAGCCATTTTTCAGCATGCAACCTCTTTAGCAATTAGTTATATCTGAGAGAGATTTAAGCTTTTAATCCTACTTCAGTACTAGTTTTGAACATTTATTATGATAAAGTTATGGCAGTGATTATATGACTGCGATTAGACACAGTAATTTTAAAAGAAATGGAACCTTTACATTTTATCTGCATTATAACCTACTGTATGAACCTCAACTTTTGAAAATTCTACACAATACCCTGTTAAACATTTTATCACCTTTCAGTGCTGAACCAGTATTAAAAAGGTACATATGGACTGGTTTCTGATATTACAGTAGGTTCCCAAATTCAAAGTAGATATACCACAGGAATGCTTAGCTGAATTTACCCTACATTAAAAAAGGGACCCTTCATTCATGACAATTCAATCTAAAATATCATGCTAATCTTAAATTTGTTTGTCTGAATTGTTAAGAACTGAAATTGGTTATCACTCTTGCAATTTTTGTATCAATGTTCATTATATTACTGAAGTACTGTTTGGACACATTCATGTTACCTATGATCTTCTATTTACAACTGCCATGAAAACAGATATTTTAGTTAAAAACGAAGATATTCTCTATGGCATCTTTGCAGCTTTTCATTCAGGTAAAGTACAATATATAAATATAGTAGTTCAAAGATGGTGAGCAGCTCTAATCGCACCTTATTGCTAGTTTCCAATCAGAAAATAACTATTAGCCTTTTATTCACGAAATTGCTCAAAATGTTTTACATCAAATCTGAAGCAAAGCCAGTAAAGGATCAGCCAGTTTCAGTTAAGTTCGGGGGACTTAAGTATAGGACTTTTGAAGGGCAATTTATAATTCTTATTTTTGCTGTTAACCCAAAAGGATATAGATGAAAGAGAAAGAAAAAAATCACTTATGCTGAGATCACAATGTAATTAATCATTCACAATATAAAAAGCTATACCAAGGAATTTTGTTTATATATCTTCCATACTATTTATACTTACCTAGCATAGCAGACATCTTCTACATGCTGAATGGTGTTATCCTTCTTGTTAAGAGAAATAGCTTCTTCTGTTTCAAGGATCAATTTTCTCCAGTTTTCATTGTCCTCTCTGACATCAGTTTTTTCCTTACAAACAAATATAAGATGATAGGAAATTTTTGAACTCTAATTTTTTAATTAAAAACTTTAAACGTTACCAACCTGGATGCTATTGTAAACTGAAATAAACTTCAATTCCATCAATTCTAACTTTCTAGTGATGTTTTTGAGGAAAATTTCCTTTTTATGCCACCGTACAGCTTAAATGTGTACTTTCCTATAGCTAGATATTAATTCAGTTTAGATAGGAGCACAGGTGTGCACTAATAAAAGTACTTAACATGAGAGCTGCTATTTATAATTTGTGATGAAATACAAGGTTTCAAAGTACCACAATACATCTTTTGACTGATTCAGTATTTGATTACTTTTACTGGAAGTTTATCAAGCAAGTTAAGATAAAAAATAGAGACTATTCATGCATTTTCTTTTTCAAATTTGTAGACCTATTTATGTCAGGTAGATGTTGACATGGTACGTTAAAGTGAAAACTCACTTAGCTTGCAAGCAATATCAAATAGGCTATTTAAAAAAGAAACTAGTATTACATCTGACAGGTTAGTTCTCATAACTGTAACTCAGTCCAAGGCAAGATTGCAGAATGGGTTGGCATATCCACACTAGTTTTAAATCTAGCTAATACAAGTAAAAATATCTGTGAAGACACAGGAGCACAGGTTTCAGTGTGGGCTGTACAGGCACAATGGGAACCTTAAGTATGTACTCATGATGCTAGCTCTTGCTGAAGCCTGTGCTACTGCATCTTCAATGCCATTTTTGGCCACTGTAGCTAGATTAAAGCAAGTACTGCAGCACAGGCTGGCATACCAATCGCACCACCAACTCAGATGTAGCCATACCCTAAGAGAGTCTGATCCCTCAATTCTGGCTGAGAACTCTTGCATTAGAGACCACACCTAGGAATTAAATGATTTGAGAATTAGCTAGTCAGGCTAGACATTTACCTAGGTCAAATGATGAGATTTTAGGAAGAACCCTCTCCCTGGAAAGAAAATGAGTGCAACAGTCTTTTCCCAATAGGTTAGCTCTTGCTAACATCCTGCTTGTTTAAGTACAAGAGCCATTAGATTATTTTTGGAAGAGCACCTGAAACAAAGGACATTTGTCAAATGTGGCAAACAGATACAAACTACTCAGAGACTAAGCAAGATTCCTCTTGATCTTCAATCTGGGCACATACAAGTTCTCTTTTACCATCACAGAGAGAGAAGAAACTCATCTTTCCATACAACTATCAAAAGTGGTTAAGAAATGTACAAAACACGCGTCTTATTGTTAACTGAGCCCTATGTGACATCTTTCATCACTCCCCCAATCACTATTAATAGGTTATGAAAGATCTAAGATATGACAAAGCATCTTCACAAAACTAAGAATCCCTTATTGGCCCTTCTAGTGCAAAGTACTCACTCAGTCTACGCCAATTATTTTCAACCTGTGGGCTGCAAACCCTAGGGGCCTAAGTCTAAGATTTCCAAAGGTGTCCACACCTCCATTCAAAATTTTTTAGGGGTCCACAATTGAAAAAAGGTTGAAATCACCAGTCTACACAATTGTCTCCAGCATAATAGTAAAACAGGCATGATATACTGCTGATTGTTTAGCATGCTGTTATCCTCAGTTGTGGTGGCTGTTTTGGTGATCTCATTATGAGAAATAGTGCTAGCATTTCCTTTCAGGTCTTGGTAACTCATTTACTTTGTGAAGTTTGTATGTATGTGTCAATTTATTTATAAAGTGGAGCTCTTGCAGAGAGCATTGTGGTTTCTACTGCTTTATTTGGGGGTGGGGTCGTCTGATCTATTGATGTAGCATACTTATGTACTATGAACGAGAAGCGGGGGGGGGGTTTGTTGTGTTTTTTTTTTTTTTGTTTTTTTTTGTTTGTTTGTTTGTTTTTACAGGAGGAGTACCTCCCCTACTCCTTTCTAAGAGAAACATAATAGTGGGACAGTATTTTAAAAAGAACCTACCTGCTCTAGACACTTGGTAAAGCTTGCTTTTGTAAAATAATCAGGAGTTTACTCACCTTACAAATGCCTTTGTGAAACAAAGAATTTGAACAGTCACACAGTTAAAGTGAAAGGTAATGGAGAAACAGACTGCGCTGTCTGTGCAAAAGGATATGGCCAGTACAACAACAGAGAATGGGGCAAAATGGTCTTGTGCATAAACTGGGAGTTGAGATCAGCCTAGCTGTACCATGGACTACCTGGACAACCTTGAGCAACAGACTTTTCTCCATTTGTAACTGGGTGCACTTAGTGTGACACAGAATTTGAGGTCTTGTCTTGTATTCATGCTCACTCCTAAATAGGGGAGGTTGCAGATGAGATTCAGCTAGGATTGAAAGTGTAAAAAAAACAGAAAATATAGAATTATGGTTCTCAATTTCTTAAGCCTGATGGAGAACACATGTAAATAGTAATTACATTCTTACACAATACACTAAGCATTTGGGACAAATTTTTCCAGTGGATTTGATGCTGTAGCTCTGCACAAAGTACAATTCTGAATTTTTTTCAAAAATACAGAAGGCACAGAACAAATTAAAAATGATAGTCTCTCAAGTTAGTCACAAATCTGGGTAACCTGTGTAACTTTCCAGTGCCTGTTGGACATAATGCAGTGTCACAAGGAGGCAGTCATGCAGAAGTTCTTGCAGCTACAACAAGTAGTATCTAGTCTGCCAAGTAGGGGGCAAGTGAAAGAAAGTGGATAGCAAACATTGTTAAAAGGCAAATATATTAAGATATCTGAAATCATAAGGATAAAATTTTGAACAGATTTCCTTACTAAAATTAGGATATTTTTACATTTCCTGATAAGGCAGTTGGTATGCATGGGTTATCTATTTGATGTGTATTTATGTGATGGTTTATTTTACATGATGTTTTAAAGTGTCATTTGATTCCAACATTTTAAAAATTACTGAAACAGTACAATTTCAAGAATTAAAGAAAAAAGCTACCACATATAATTTCTACCACTATCTGCTAATGCTACAGGTACTAGAGTCAGGGACACTTGAAAAAGCAAATGTCAAATAAAAAGTGATTGTATTTGTACTTCAAACCTGAAAAAAGTTAAAGGGTGTTGTCTGGTTTCCAAATTAATGCAACAAAATCCCCAAGAAGGACTTTAACTAAAGTAATATTAAACAGATTTAGTCCAAAGATATTACCTCGCCCACCTTGTCACCCTGATTGAGAGCAGAGCATTACCCTTTATCGAAAGTTTTAATATTTAGGACCTCTTACTGTTCAACGTACACTTCCTCTAAAGACTCTTGCAAGAATAGAATGAATGGGAAGATTTTAAGATTTGCTGGGTAGGTTAGATAAAGCTAAAACTTAGCTATATTACTTACTAAAAATCACAATTTATTGTAGTAGATTGAAGTTTGAGTTAGGGTGTACACTGTTATGATTGGGTTTGGGTGAAACCTAATTGAAGCTAGTGGGCAAAGGGAGGAGTTGCCAGTGTGGAGCCACCCGGTGGCCTCACGTTCTGCACCTTTCCCTGTTGCAGTTCCCGAGAGAGCCCTGCAGTTCAGGGCTCCCTCAGGAACCACAGTGGGGGAGCAGAATTGGCAGCTCCTCCGACATGGCTGTACCGCCCCCAGCCCTGCCTCCGAGCCCTGTCCTCCAAATGAGACATGCTATAGAAAACCCACAGAAACAGAGAGAAGGCAAAAGGGAAGAACTTAAAACAGTCAAGAGGAAGACATGCAGCATAGCCCTAAGAGAATTTTTAGAGAGTGTGCTGGCTGGAAAGAGGCTTGGAACTGTGAGGAAAGAAACTGATTCATGCATTTAACTCCTCCTGTTTTAAGGGAAACAGGACTTCCTACAATCTTTGTAAATAGAGATGATTGTACTTAAATTCCTGACTCATCATCAGTTTCTCCCACTAACGGAAACAACCTGCTAGACCTCGAGGGCTGGTCTATACGGGGGAGGGGTGGGAAGGGAAGAATCGATCATTACGAGAATAATGTAGCTGAAGTCGAGGTACTTAGATCTACTTATCGAGGTGTCTTTACTATGGTGTGTCGACGGGAAATGCTCTCCCGTCAAGTCCCCTAGCGCTTCTCGTTGAGGTGCAGTACCTGAGTCGATGCTAGAGTGAATGGTGGTCGATTTATCGCATCTATACTAGACATGATAAATCAATCCCCGCTGGATCAATCACTGCCCGTCAATCTGGCCAGTAGTGTAGACAAGCCCTGAATTTTGGCTAACTGCTTGGTTCAAAAGGATTAAGTGTTCAGGAAGAAAATCATGAATCAGAGAGACAACTGTGTGACATACATGAAAGTGGTGATCTCACTTCCAATTTTAAGTTGTGATATTGAACAGCCCTATTACAAAGTGTTTCCTTTTAGTATAATGAATATAAATAGACATGTGACTGAACTGGAGAGGTTATTTCCTATGGATTAGCTGGCTTCACAACACTTCAGTAGATAATCCCAACAGGAATTTAAAAGCAATAAAGCAGTAACTGTGCATATCCATTTGCTAATATAGTTCAAATGCCTGCTTGTTCTAAGCGAGTGCCCTTTTTAAAAAGCTTTGAGTGAACGGTCATGAATTACATAAGCCTTGGTTATAGAAAAATGCATTATCTGCATTCAAATTAAAGTGTTTATCTTGGCTACATAAGTTTCAGAGGTAAGATCTGACAAGTATACCAAAACCATGGCAATCTGTCCAGAAATAAATTATGCCAACAACTGGGATTACACAGTTTATATTTATTTATATTTTTGTATTTATTTATTTTTTAAATACACACACACCCCACTATATATACATGCACAGACACCTCAACATAGATACACACACACGAGAAATATATATCAATCACATACACACACAGAATACAGACTGAGTATAAAGAGCTATGTTCCCACATGATCCCACAAAAGCATATGCAGATTGTATTCTTAGCTCTGCCACAGCTTGTCTACATGGTGGTTTTGTCCGCATTAAAGGGGTGTAAAATTGTAATCCGTGGTGACTTGTTGCACACTAAATGGCCCGTGCAGACCCTGTTGGAGCACACTAAAAGTCTTATTGTGAGCATTAACATAGTCTGGTTTCAAGCTATGTAAGTATATAAAATAGTTATGATATTCTATAAAATACTGATAACATTTTTCTTCACTGCAGTGATGTGAGGCGTAATTCATTAGTATCCATAAAGTGCTCTGAGAGCCTCACTTGGAATGTTCCATAGAAGTGCAAATTAGTATTTTTATCCAGAAATGACAGTGAAACGGCAATACTTCTTACAAACAGATAAAATGAATTCAGAATATATCCATGATGGGTGAAGTCTATAAAAGCTTATTTAATAAAGTATACCTATTATGTGGCTGTATGGTCTCATTTACACTCATATAAAACAGTACTCTCTTATTTTAAGATATGCTTCAGAGATGCCTTTTTTGATAACATGTATTATAATTAACACAGGGTTTCTCAAACAGGGGACACCGCTTGTATAGGGAAAGCCCCTGGCAGGCCAGATCAGTATGTTTACCTGCCCCTTCCCACAGCTCCCATTGGCCCGGAGCAGTGGTCCAAGGTCAGTGGGAGTGCAAATCAGCCAGACCTGCAGATAGGGCAGGTAAACACTCTGGCCTGGCCTGCCAGGGGCTTTCCCTACACAACCAGTGACCCCTGTTTGAGAAACCCTGAATCAACAATTATAATACTGAGGTTACCAGATGTAATTTAATTCAGGAGCAGTGGTAGAAGTGGATTCCTTTTCTTACTGGTATGGAGGATGGATGGGGGAGGGGAGAGAGAAAGCTAACAGGGGGGCACATGACCTCCTCACGTGACCCTCCACAAGAGTCCTCCCTGTCCCCAGACCAGGGCTCCCATGCCCTCTCCATCCCACGATCCTTACCGGGGGGTGGGGGGAAAAGGTCTGTCCTCCTCCCACTGCGCCGGAGACTTCGGAACTGTAGCAATGAACGGAGCGGAACGTGGGGCTGCTGGGTGGCTCTACCAGAGAAGTTCCCAGTGTGGGGCTGCCCGGTGGCCCCATGTTCTGTTTCTTTCCCTGCTGCCGTTCCCGGGGGAGCCCTGCAGTTCAGGGCTCTCCCAGGAACAACAATGGGGAAAGCAGGAGAACATCAGCAGCTCCTCCAGCACGGCTCTACCGTCCCCAGCCCTGCCTCCGAGCCCTGTCCTCCAGCAGGGCTGCTGTACAGATGGAGGAGAACCTGTGTGGAAGGGCTGAGGGCAGTACTATCGTGGCAGAGGAGTTGCTAGCATTGGGCCACCCAGCAGCCCCACATTCTGCTCCTCTTCTGTCTTTCTGGTACACTGTATCAGCTTTAAATATTTTACTGGTATGGCGTGGTGTACCAGACTGCCCTACCTGCACTGCTGTTTAGGTGTTATTTTAAATAAAATTGTCCATGTATAAAGATGAGAGGCACGGTAGTTCGGTTTTGCTGGCTTTAATATTTATTAAATATGTAATACCAAAGAGTACTAGACACTTCCTAAGTTCTTGGTTATGTAAGTATTTTTTCACAAAAAATAGAATATAGTAACTCCTCACTTAACGTTGCAGTTATGTTCCTGAAAAATGCGATTTCAAGCAAAATAGTGTTATGCGAATCCAATTTCCCCATAAGAATTAATGTAAATGAGGGCGTTAGGTTCCAGGGAATTTTTTTTCACCAAACAAAAAAGTGTATGTGTGTATATTATATATAATGCACACACACACACACACACACACACACACACACACACAGAGTACAAGTTTTAAAAAATTTAATAATGGTACACAGTGATGATTGTGAAGCTTGGTTGAGGTGGAAGAGTCAAAGGGTGAGATGTTTCCCTTACTGCTAAATGATGAACTAGCAATTGACCGAGCCCTCAAGGGTTAACTCTTTCACTCTGCAAGGCAGCAGGAATGGAAGGAGATACACGAATTTCCCTTAAGTACACTGCCTTGTTAATTAGATCAGCTTGCTGAGACAGCAGCTGCTGCAAGCTCCCTCTGTCTTGAGCCGTGCTCTATGGAAGATGGAGTAATTTGGGTGCTGGAGCAGGGGGACACCCTGACATTAGCCCCCCTCTTCCTTCCTTCTCCCCCGGCACAGCAAGCAGAGGTTTCAGGGAGCAGCTCCAAGGCAGAGGGCAGGAGCAGCACATGGCAGTGGGGGGGGGGGAGGGACACAGCTGAACCGCAGGCAGCTGCTGCACAGTGAATTTAGGGGAGTGGGGAGCTGATACGGGGCTGCCAATCCACTCTGGTTTCAAGCCCTCACCAGCTAGCAGCAAGGGGCTGCTCTTCCTGCAAGGGGTAGATAAAAGAGGCAGCTCCCAAAAGAGAGCATTACACGACTTTAAATGAGCATGTTTCCTAACTGATCAGCAATGTAACAACTAAACAAGGTTAACCAGGATGACTAAGTGAGGAGTTACTGTACTAGAAACCTGAGGAGAAAAAAAAAAAAGTCATTCTAGTTCCTTACCTGGTTTTCCTTAATCCAGGACAATAATCCTGAGAAGCTAAAACTGGCCCAGTTTCCACCATAGTAATTTCTCCTGCAAAGAAAAAAATGAAACTTGGTTGAAAGAAAACCAAAAATATAGCTACTGAATTACCTATAATGCTGCTTATGAGACTGTGCAGAACTTTATGTAATTCTGTTAGTAAAAATAATTTTCATGTTCTATATTCTGAGCCAAAAGAGCCAAATTCTCACATCTCATTGAATGCTCTCCAATTTACTTGCTCTTTCCAACTTGAAAAGAAGTTGTCAATTTACTAAGTTCAACACAAAAAAGTAAGTCAATAGTTGTGCTTTTTTCCTTTTAGGTAGTTGGTCCTCTGACTTCCCTTTTTAAGTTTTTCCTATTGACGCTTCCTAATCACCACACTAACTAGTGAGCTTTTCCACTATATGAATAAGAGATTAAGTAAAACATAAATGTTACTTTTATGGGAAAGAAGCAAGCACAATATAAACATACTAATAAAATGAAAGGATTCTACCACACCTATAATAAAAGATGCTACCTCACAGGATTTAACACTAATACCAGTTAACTAAAGCATGTTGGGACTTTTGAAAAGTGACCAAAACTAGAATGCGTTCTTCAATGGACCCGTAAAGTTACATTAAATCGCACTTTATCCATTTCTTTTGTACTCTCCCCTGCCACCGAGAGGTATTTTTTAAAAATTCTATAACAGAAGCTTAAAAACACTGAGTAAAAATTATTTAAACTTTTCGGAAAGATAAGAAAAAAGGCAGTTTGCATTTTACACCAGAGATAATAAAATCATACAATTCCTCCTAGATTGAATTCGGAAATGGAAAAGTTTAAGATGAGGGTTTGAGTCCAACTCACATGTTTAAAGGAGGATGTTTTTCACAGAGTTATATGTACTGACAAAGACTTCATTAGGAAGGTCAGTGTCTTTGTAGAACCAGAGGGTGATGCTCTACTATGTTGCTTAGTTAACACATGAAGGACAGATGTCTGCTAAACAATGTCTAATTGTTCATGACTAGAAACTGACCTAAAGAAGTCCTTCAGTTACTTCAGGGAAATAGCAACAAAAGAGTCCTGTGGCACTGTATAGACTAACAGACGTACTGGAGCATAAAATTTTCGTGGGTGAACACTCACTTCATCAGACGCATGTGGTGGAAATTTCCAGAGGCAGGTATAAATATGCACGCAAGACTCAGGCTAGAAATAAATCAGGTTAGTTCAATCAGGGAGGATGAGGCCCTCTTCTAGCAATTGAGGTCTGAACACCAAGGGAGGAGAAACTGCTTTTGTAGTTGGCTAGCCATTCACAATCTTTGTTTAATCCTGAGCTGATGGTGTCAAATTTGCAAATGAACTGAAGCTCAGTAGTTTCTTTTTGGAGTCTGGTCCTGAAGTTTTTTTGCTGCAGGATGGCTACCTTTAAATCTACTATTGTGTGTCCAGGGAGGTTGAAGTGTTCTCCTAAAGGTTTTTGTATATTGCCATTTCTAATATCTGACTTGTGTCCATTTATCCTTTTACGTAGTTTGGCTGATGTACATAGCCGAGGGGCATTGCTGGCACATATTACATTGGTGGATGTGCAGGTGAATGAACTGGTGATCGTGTGGCTGATCTGTTTGGATCTTGTGATGGTGTCGCTGGTGCAAACATGTGGGCAGAGTTGGCATCGAGGTTTGTTGCATGGATTGGTTCTTGAGTTAGAGTTACTATGGCGTGGTGTGTGATTGCTGGTGAAAATATGCTTAAGGTTGTCTGTGGGCAAAGACTGGCCTGCCTCCCAAGGTCTGTTAAAGAGAGGAATCTGAAGCCATGATGTACTAGTAGAAAAACCCAGATTATCTTCTGTAAATTCTAGGTAACCAAGCCTGGCAAAGGAATGCGTTGGCTCTGGAAAGGGTTTGAACTCTCTCATCTGCTAAACCATGTATAGGATATTTTCTTGGTCTGCCAACTACCATTTTATCTAGGGTCTATATGAACAGTTTAACAAATCCCAGACCAAAACATTCCCACTGAGCATGTAAATGATTTCCTGCCGATCGGCTTTCCTGGGCCTCAATCTAAAGGTAACACCAAGCAGCATCATTCCAGGAGATGGATCAAGTCAAGAAACTCAGAGCATCTATAAATGCATGCAATACAAAAGCAGCAGCAGGTAACATCTTTTGTAGAATATGTCTCTGTTAGGCTGGCTGCCTTTCTGAATGTCATGCCATAATAGCTGTGGTAAAACAAGTCAAAGCTGCTGATGCTTCATGATTTCTCCTGAGAGCTGCCTGTATGTGTCTATCCTTTATTTGATTTCTCAGGAAAAAAAAGTCTCCTTCCATCAAAATAGCTGTCTTCTGCAAGGGAAGCTACTGCCACATTGATTTTAAGAAGCTAATTACAAAATGACTTATTTCATGCATTACCTGTTAAAATTCTTGTGTTTATTAGTTCCCATTCTGCTGCAGTTACATGCTCCAAAACACAATTAAATAGAATGACAGGCTCCTTTCTTGGCTCCCAAGAGAAAAATATTAACCATAACCACACTTCATTTCTTTTGGCAAAACTCTTGCCATTTAGTCTTAATTACCAAGGTTAAAAGATATCTGAATTAAATCTATTGACCCAGAGAACCAATTTCCTCACTTTTCTTGGAAAGGAATCAGAAGACCAATGCATTACTCAAGGGTCCTTTTCCCTCTCTCGTTTACTATTTATTAGCTTCATAACTTCACCTAAGTGAAAGGGTAAAGAGGAAGGATAGGAGTTAAACACAAATAATGTGAGTTATATTATATTATAAATCTTACCCGTTCTGATAAATTTAGATAAAGAGGCAGGACAAACTACAGGGATTCAGATGGCAAAAGCATACAGGGGCCTACCACACTCTGGGATCCCATATAAAACAGGAATTTTGAGGAGAGAAGACACTGAGTATTTGACATCTGGAGCAAGGAGAAAAGTGAATGAAGATGAAGGCCGGAAGCAGAGACAGAAGAGCAACAACATGTGAAAAGAGGATGGCGCAAATTGTGGCATGGAAGAATCTGATGGGAAATACAAGGAACATAAGAAAAACCATATTGCGTCAGACCGAAGGTCCATCTAGCCCAGTATCCTGTCTTCCGACAATGGCAAATGCCACATCCCCCAGTGGGAATGAACAGAACAAGTAAGCATTAGATGTGAGGATGAGAGGTTTGAATTTTATGTGGAAAGATTCAGGAAGTCAGTGAACGATCACGTCACACATCTTTCGCCCTCACAGTGGCAGGAAAAAACTTTAGGTGCAGAATGTTGGATGTGTTGAAAAAAGGAGAGGCAAGAGTGCAGGAGTCTAAGGAGAGGAATGTTACAGCTGAAAGAATGAGGGCATGAAGCAGGATTTTAAGCACTGGGCACAGAGGGGAAAAGGTAGATCTTAGAAATATAACAAACAGAGAAGCAACAAGATTTGGCATAAAAACTCAGAGCCTCAGATGCGAAGAGTCTTGCACTTGAAAAGGAAGGATAGCAGTGTTTTCAAAAGTATTGGATAAAATAGGGAGAAAAATTAATTTTCTGTTACTGGTGAGAGTTGGATTAAACTTCTTTAAAGGTAGAGGATGCATCGATTGCCATTCATTTAAGAGTTGTAAGAAGCCCTTGCGCTCCTTTATAGGATAAAAAGAGCTAAAATAATAGGGCCCTTCACCTCCCAAACTGGTGCATTTCACCATCTAAAACAAAGGTACATGCAAGGCACAGGTGCAGGGGTTTTGCTGGCTATTGTTTTGTGTAGGTTTGTACATCTGTCAGAGAAAGAGCATAAAAACCATAGAAGCTGAGAGAGTGGGCAGCAAGAAACCCTTAAGCCAGAGAAGGATTTGCAGCATGACTCAGAAAAAAGTTGAGAAAACTTTTGGATAGAGTAGTGCCTGGAAAGGGGCTTGGAAGTGTGAGCAAAGAACCTGATTCCTGCTGCTTGAATCCTTCTGTGTTCAGGGAAACAGGACTTTGTATAATTTTTTTTTTTTAAAAGAAGCAGTATTACATCATAAATTCCTCTTAACGGAAACAACCAGCAGCACATTAAACTTCAGCTAAACACGTGGGTCAAAAAACAGGTAACGTGTTTAGTTTCTGATATGTCTTCCTGTATGTTTCTTAGAGATAGGGTAAGACCTAACTCTAGACAGAGGGGCAAACAAAGGAAAAGGAAAACTAATGTAATATATTGAGAAAGGTGGAGTTCCTGCATGTGCTTGACTGACACTTATTCTTTAGAGCAGTGGTTCCTAAACTCGTTCTGCCGCTTGTGCGTGGAAAGCCCCTGGCGGGTGGGGTGGATTCAAACAGCAGGAGCTCCAGCTCCAGTGGCCGTGGCTTGCTGCTCACACTTCCAAGCCCCTTTCCAGGGAGTACTCTACCCTAAAGTGTTCTCTCAACTTTTTTCCAAGGTCATGCTACAAATTCTTCTCTGGCTTAAGGGTTTTTTGCCCAGTCTGGAGCAGCGAACCGCAGCCACTGGGAGCCACGATCGGTCAAACCTGCAGCTGCAGCAAGCAAACAAACAACCAGCCCGCACCACCAACGGCTTTCCTTCCACAAGCGGCAGAACAAGTTTGGGAACCACTGCTTTAGAGAGACAAGGTGGGTGAGGTAATATCTTTTATTGGACCAATTTCTGTTGCGGAAAGAAACAAGCTTTTGAGCTACACATAATTTATTGTTTAGGAGGAGGAAGAGAAGACAACTCTTTAAGAGTTCAGTGCATAGTCTGATATTTCTCTTTGCTCTGCGAAAAAAGAGAAGCTCTCCAAAAAGAATTTTAAATAACTCATACTGCTAATATGCCCAGAGTCATTGGAACAAACAAAACAGGAGCATTTGAGATGACTACCACAAAGGCAGAACATTTTTGGTATCTTCTTTTACCTACCCTTGACTGACAGCTTTAGAACTAACTCTAAATCTCAATAGGAGGAGAAGCAGCATCTTATCTGCAGGCAGAGAGAGAGCGAGAGAGAGAGTGTGAGTGTGAGAGTGTGCAGTGGTGAAAAGGAATATATTTAAAAAAAAAAAAACAACAAAAAACCAGCTCTGAAATTTTAGATAAGCCTTTCTGTGAAAGACAAGGGAACAATCTAAACTGAATTTTCATTTCAGAAACTAAACAGAAACTAAGCTGATACAAAGAAAGTTTTCCCCCTCAAGACTTCTATCTCCACCATCCACCCCAATATGACCAAAAATTAAACTTAAAATAAGCAGGGGTACAATAAAAATAGAACACATGCTAAGAAAAAAAGTCCCATATACATGACCATTTATTGTGGGAGCTGTATTCAGTGCACAAAGTAATCAACTTTTAGTTTTGATATACTTCCCTTTAGCAACCTCAAGTTTAAACTAAACTAGTTTTGAATTGCAAATTACTTTTCTAAATCACTTAACATCTATCCTTGAAATTTCACATGTCAACAGCTCATTAATATCTACAGTAAATGTAGCTCCCTGAAAAGAACCACAGATTTTACATTTATTGAGACAGATAGCTGGCACATAGAAATAGGGCTCCTTGAATTACACTTTGGCAGAAGCTAACTTGAGTTTAAAATCTGTCTATAGGAATTTATGGCAACATTGCAATGACATGACTATTTTAAATAAGATTAGCTGCTGTTGATTTATAAACACTGTCCAAGCATCATCATCAACAGAGGCTAGTACTTAGGATTTTATAATGGACCACTTCAGAACCATCTACCATTATCACCTATGTGGCATAGTATGATCAATACAAACAGTGGTTGGAGATTAAAAGTGGTACAATAATCAACATATGGTAATGAATGCAAGCAACACACAACATACTTCAAAATTTTACTTACACTTATTCCATATTTTATAACTAACTTCTTTAAATATTTGCAGAGAAAAGCAGATATACACTATTATGATGAATGTCTATGACACAAAAAAGCATTTCAGTAGGCTCAAATTCTCATTTTTAGAAATAATTTATTCCATAATCCTAAAGACAATAACCCAAAATATAAAACACAACAACATTTTGAATATAGATTATTTTGATTGGTTATTTGAATAAGATTAAGTAATTTGTAAATTCATCTAGAAATGAAGATCATAGAATATTTCACCAAAATAAAAATAAGAATATTCCTATTTTAAGTCAGAAAAAAATCTTGAAAAGTCTACAGAATTATACATACTCCCAAATAAAATCTAAAATGCCCTTGACAACAGCTTTTTACATAAGTGATTAATTTTAAGATTAAATAGCAGATAACCATTGTAAAATTTGTAAAAGCAGCAAAGAATTCTGTGGCACCTTATAGACTAACAGACATTTTGGAGCATGAGCTTTCGTGGGTGAATACCCACTTTTTTTCATGTCCCTGCCCTCCAGCGTGTCTGCCACTCCTTCCAGTTTAGTGTCATCTGCAAACTTGCTGAGAGTGCAGTCCACGCCATCCTCCAGATCATTAATGAAGATATTGAACAAAACTAGCCCCAGGACCGACCCCTGGGGCACTCCACTTGAAACCGGCTGCCAACTAGACATGGAGCCCGACGATCTAGCCAGCTTTCTATCCACCTTATAGTCCATTCATCCAGCCCATACTTCTAAACTTGCTGGCAAGAATACTGTGGGAGACTGTATCAAAAGCTTTGCTAAAGTCAAGGAATAACACATTCACTGCTTTCCCCTCAACCACAGACCCAGTTATTTCCTCATAGAAGGCAATTAGGTTAATTCTATCTTTCCCACATCTATAAACACATCTTCACTGTTAGTGAGATCCTGGTTGGAAAAATAACTACACAAAAATGGAACCCTCTTAATCAAGAAATCCATGTGTGTTTAGTCATTAGCTTGCTTTGGAAACACAAAAATAACTTAGTATTACTACTTTTAGCACTGCAGTTCTAACACAGCTATGGGCAGATTTGTTCAAGTTTTGGTGCACAGAAGCCTTAGTGCCAATATTAGATAAGTGAGAGAGAACCCAGCTAGACTTTCCAATCCCAGACTGAGTCTCTGGTACTGCTGGTTAGAAAACAGATCTTACTCCTGCAGACTGCACAAACTTGGAATTAGGTAATTGAGATACATCTGGAGCCCTATGCTGGCCTTTTAGTAATTCTTCAGAATAGAACTACACTTGAACCTAATAATGACCTTCAAACTGTTCTGTAGCAAACTGCCTTTAAAAACTTGAAGGAAAAAAATGAGTAGGAGGATTTGTCCAGTTTTTAACTGCAGAATTCTGGTAAACTTTGGCTGCTGATGGAGCCTTCTGTGGTAATTAGTATCTCTAATCTGCATTTTTCATTTTTATAATTATTTTGAGAATAACATCCTCTTGTGCAGGTGGTGGCATATTAAGGTGAATTGGAATCCTTGTGCAGACAGCTAAACTCAAAATAACTGATACACTGCTTTTCACTTTGCCTACCATTGAAATGTAGGGATCTCTGAGGTGAAAGGCCCAACATGAAAGCAATACATCACAACCAGTTTAGGACACACAGTGAAGGTTGGATATATACCCAGCTGAAATAGAGGGGAAACTGTAGCTCAGCACAATGTATTTTGAAAAATTGTATTTCAGACTAGAGAAAAATGATTCTACACTACTTAAGTAGGAAAAGAATTCCATTGAGAAGAAGCCATCTAGAATGGCATTTAAAAACTTAGATGTACATTTCAAGCAGAGGTTTAATCTTCCTTTACCAAAGGAATTAGAACATCATCTTCCCCGTTTCAGTAATCTACATATCCTTACAGTACGTGATACTGTTACGTAAAGCCTTCAGATAGTTGTGCTTAGAGGATAGAATATGATCAGATTGTTTGTCCTTGTTTCTTCATACAGTATAAAGTGGTGGTGTAGTAATCCTACTTTCAGTGAAACTTTAAACTTAACAGGAATTATGGAAGATGAATCAAGCCCTCAATTCAAATAATTAATGGATTAATTTGCAGCCTTTACATATTATAAGCAAATCAAGAACTGGTTTCTGGCTGCAGAATAGCCACCTGAACCCACTTTCATTAGTGAGGGCTGGTTTATACTAATGAAATGTTCCTCTGCACAGCAGAACTTTTTAATGAAACAGTCTTCCAAAAGCTGTGCCAAGTGATCTAGGCATTTCTTAGAGGGCATCTTTATTCACAGGATCTGCAAACTTTAGATTCCTGATAAGGGACAAACTTTACTGTGCCCTTTGTTTTTTTAAAAGTGACTTGGGGAGTAGCTGTTTCATACTTCCCTCCAGAAACTCATCCCTGGTTTTGAAGTATTATTGGCACATTGTAATAGAATTTCAGTATCCCTGTCCTAAGCTAAATTGGGTGAGTAGAGAATTAGTGAAGGCAGTCCATTCAGCCCTAGGGGTTGAATGAGTAAATCACATTTCCCTCCCTCCCTTTCCCCAAAAGCAAACCACGCTTGCTGCTGGTGCTTAGATAGAAGTTGACAGTTCTGGTGAGCTCAGTATCTAACCCATTTTTTGGAGACCAGAAGAAAAAGGTAGACCTCAAATCTCAGAAGTTGGTGCATTGATGTGTGTTTACACAGCTAGAATTCAGGATTTTTCCCCACTGTACACAAGACCGTTGTTGATTGCTGGTCACTAAACTCCCAAGTCTGTGGAAGATGTTTTTAATAAGTAATCATTCAACTACTGTTGCACATATTGTATACAACAAATGATCCAAGGTTGCTTTTGTCAATGAGGGATTGTTGACCTCTCGAGGTCCCTTCCAGTCCTAGAGTCTATGAGCTGACCACAGGACATGTTTGTTAAATACAGGCATTTCACTAGGATTAAACGTCCTTCACCACTGCTTCAAGTTGTGTAGGCCCTTTTGGATCCACCTTCAATAGCGCAACTTCAACCCTGCTGAAGCTTGAAAAACCAAATGGAGTTCCCAAGAAGTCACAAATAAACACCCCGTGAAAGACCCGAAGCAGAAGATCCCTGATTTTGATCTCCCACAAAGCTCATGGGGAACCCTAAACCACATCCACACAAACCATGGCAGAGGTGGATACACAAATGAAAAATGGAAGACTCACCAGTGTGCGACTGTGGTCACCCAGAACATACCATGGACCATATAGCAACTCAGTGCTTGATTCACAAATATGAAGGCGGCATCTTTGTGATGCCTATGAAGGAAGGCTGAAAGAATTGGGTTTATTTAGTTTGGAAAAGAGAAGACAGAGGGGACATGATAGCACTTTTCAGGTATCTAAAAGGATGTCATCGGGAGGAGGGAGAAAACTTGTTCATCTTAGCCTCCAATGATAGAACAAGAAGCAATGGGCTTAAACTGCAGCAAGGCAGATTTAGGTTGGACATTAGGAAAAAGTTCCTAACTGTCAGGATAGCTAAACACTGGAATAAATTGCCTAGGGAGGTTGTGGAATCTCCATCTCTGGAGATATTTAAGAGTAGGTTAGATAAATGTCTATCAGGGATGGTCCAGACAGTATTTGGTCCTGCCATGAGGGTAGGGGACTGGACTTGATGACCTCTCGAGGTCCCTTCCAGTCCTAGAGTCTATGAATCTGTCATCTGACTAAGTGGGTATTCACCCACGAAAGCTCATGCTCCAAAACGTCTGTTAGTCTATAAGGTGCCACAGGATTCTTTGCTGCTTTTACAGATCCAGACTAACACGGCTACCACTCTGATGATTGTAAAATTTGCCTATTAAATTTTTTTGTGCAGTATAAATATGTCCTATTCCCCTTCCTCCGAATATATGAATTCTAATTTATGATGCATTGTAACCTGGCAAGCCTATAGCCTCTACAAGATTTGGAAAATTTATCTGCAGCAGAAGAGTATCATTAGATGTGGAAATTCTCATTTTCATGATTGAAAATGAAAGCAAAAGCATGTATGAATGTAACTAAACACAGGAACTAAAACTAAGGAAACAGTAATAAAAATCTGCATTCCACAGTTCTAATTGCTGCCTACTTCTGTGATATTGTAGGCTATAATTTGCGGGTCTTTTACCATTACCAAAAAGACATGAATACTCTAAATTGAAGCTACAGTAGCCAGCTATTATTACATAGCTTAATAAACCCTATATACTAAAGTTGGAGAAATAAGATGAGAAGCAATTATCGAATTCAACAAAGAACAGAATAGTAAATTCACAATATTGTGTTACTGTGGGAGGTGAAATCTAAAGTCTAAAATTAACTGATCATAATTTAGTAATTCTAGGTCTTAAAAAGGTGCCTATTAATGGTCAAGTTTATTTTTTAAAATATATACTGTATTCCAACAATTTAGCATTTTACTATTCTTCAAACCTTGCATTTTTCCATGTTCCAAGTACTGTTCGCAATTAACATTGCTCCTGTTCAATGTCTTATGGATGTCTTATGCACAGTAATGACATTTGCAGGATTCAGCACCTTTTAGGATTCTACGCCATCTTTACATGCGCTGCTGCAGATTCTCTACTACATGTTTCTTGATGATGCAGTTAAAGATTCTTAAAGAAAAAGATATTTCCAATCTACAGGACATTTTCCACTCAACTCAATTTCAAATTACATTAAACTTGGAGCCTGCAGTATTCAACTGTGATGTCCCATAATCTTAAAATGTAAAACTTCAGGATTAACCAGTTTAGGGACTGGCCAGTTCCCAGAGTTTTTGGGATACCCTGGAGAATGGTCTCTGGTCACTGTAGCAAGGGCCAGGTTGATGCACATCATCTCCCACTGCTAAACAACCCTATTCTGTTCATGAAGTGCCCCAACTCCCCTCACTGTACAGTCCCTTTTTGCTGCTACTTCGAGAACTGACTGAGGCAAGTTTTGTGCATCTCCATGTGACAGTTCTGGCATGTTTAATAAACTAATTTCGAATATTTTCATACAATTTGCATATGATTATAAATTTCAGTTTTATGGACAATATACGCTTCCCCAACCAGCTATGGGCAGGGAGGAGGATGAGGACAGGGACCTGTACAAAGATTGACAACTGCATGGCTAAGGCACGAAGGGAGGAAAATAAGTATCTAAAGCACTGGGTTAGGTGGAAGTGCTGGCAGATGTCTGAGACTGCTAAATTAGGTGAGTGCTGGAAGGTGTCTCAGGTAACAGGGAAGGCTCAGATATCTCAGTGTTGCCTGGGATAGCTGGATGGAGTGCTGGGATGTCTAAGGAACTGAAGTAGCTGAGTGGGTGCTGGTTTCTGTCTGGGCTCTGGTAGCTGGGGAACTCATGGCTGTGGTCTCCCTGGAGGGAAAAGGACTGGAATCTGGCTGAGGTTTCTGGGAGACAGAGCTAGGGTCTGGCTATGAAGCAGTGGGTCTTTTGGGGGGGCAGCGGTCTGGCTGCAGATACAAAGGGTCTTGCTGGGGGTTGGGGTGCACAGTGTGGAGCCAGGGCATGTGTTAATACTGAGTTCCCTCACCTTTTGTTCCCACCAGCTGACCAATTTTTATGAGTTTTCATAATTTTTAGTATTTTCTTTAAACTCCAACTGCTGGAGTCACATTGCATGACAATCTCAGCTTTTCTATTTTTTTAAATGAAAAAGCATGTAGCCCTAATAGTTGCAGAGAAAAAGTTTGCAAATGTGAACCACATGCACTCTTAAGACTCAAAGGAGAAGAAAAATTTAAATCATTTTAGTGGCACTTTTGGATGATCAGCTGTCAATGGATATCATCCCCCAGGACCTCTCTGCAGCATGCAACACTGTCAACCATGAGATACTGTTGTCTCACTAGAAAGAGGTGCAAGGATCAAGGGTAATACACTAAAACAATCTGAGTCTTTTCTAAAAGGGACATACCAACAAGTAGTGACGGGAAACTACATCTCTCCTACCAGAACTCTCACTTGTGAAGTCACACAAGGATCAATTCTCTAATTCTTTTCAACACGTACGTGCAGCAACTAGATGAACTGGTCAGACGACAGACTCAATGCCAGTAATATGTTTCTACCTATCCTTCACCGCCTACCCCCTCACCGCTACCACCAAAATGGCGTACTGCTTGCATGAGATGAGCTCATGGATAAACAGCTGGCTGAAGATGAACCAATACGACAAGCAATACTGGTGGGCAGAGGATGAGCGAACACACACAACAGATGTTAGTCATAGTCATGTTGCTTAATGTACTATTGGAAGGCATTCAGATACTTCGGTGATGAGCTTGGTATGAAAACCTATCTAGACAATCCACTGGAAGTCTGCCTCCACAGCAGCCTCCAGTGGCCATACGTGGAATTACACCTTCTAGATGAGCGAACCTGAACTGCCAGCGATAGGGCTGTCAAACGCATGTGTCTCAATAAATTCATGACACTTGGAAGCTCTTGGACAAATGACAGCTGGGATGAGAGAAAATACTATAAAGCAACAACAGAAGGCTGGAAACTAGAGACTGGTCAAGACCAAGCTAGGGAGGCTGTGATAAATGAAGAGGGGGCAAGGAGAACGCCTTTTTATGAACCCAGCCAGCCAGCTAGCTATAAAATCCCTCTTAATAGCTGTTCTTTAACTGCTTTACCTGTAAAGGGTTAAAAAGTCTCACTGCTATGCACAGGTAAAAGGAAGTGAGTGGGAACCTGGCCAAAAGAGCCAGTAGAAAGGCTAGAACTTTTTAAAATTGAAACAAGATTCCGCTTTTGTCTGTTGTCGTTCTTGGGGAAAGGCAGACAGGGAGCAGTTATGCAGTGAGAGAAGCTTGGGCCAGGTATGAAAAATTATCAGTATCACATCTAGAAACTACTCATTTAAAAATCCAGATATGTAAGTAAATCAGGAAATGTTTAGATAAAAGGGATAAACCTAATTGCGTCTATTTCTTTATGGCTTGTGGATTCCTCTGTGCTAACCCCAGGTGCTTTTGTTTAGCTTGTAACCTTTAAGATGGACCTCAAGAGAGCTATTCTTCATACTTAATTCTTGTAATTTTTTTTTTAATCTAGCAAAAGCCTAAGCCCCAGATTTTTTTTTTTTATAAATACAATTTACCTTTCTTAAGAACAGAATTGGATTTGTGTGTTCTAAGAGGTTTGTACACATGTTGTTTAATTAGCTGGTGGCAACAGCTGATTTCCTTTGTTCTTCTCAGCTCTTCCTGGGAGATGGGGGGTGAAAGGGCCTGAGGGTACCCCACAGGAAGAAATTTGTCAAGTGTGCCTTCCTGGATTGTCAAAGAGGTTTTGCACTTGGGTGATGGCAGATTCTGTCAATTGAAGGTCAGAGAAAAGCTGTAATCTTGGGAGTTTAATACAAGCCTGGAGTGAATAGTATTAATTTTTTAGTCATTGTGGGCCCCCACCTTCTGCACTCGAAGCATCATAGTGGGGAATCAGCCTTGACAGAGATCAAGTCAACAGTTGTTAAAAAAGTGGATGAAAGGTAGGGGGAAAAAAAAAAAAAGGCAACTCGATGTAGGGAGTTTTCAGGATAGTCTGACCAAAGTCTTCAAGTTTGGGTATCTAACGGTAATCACCTAAAAATGTGACCTGGCATTACAGGCTGGGCACTCAACTCCCATTAAAGTCAACAGCAGCAACTTGTGCTCAGCACTCTGAAAACCAAGTCACTTTAATTTAGGGCCTGGTATACACTAGGAAATAGCTCAGGTTAACTATGCCACTCAGGGATGTGAAAGGTTCACAACCATGAGCGATGCAGTTAAACCGACCAACCATCAGTGTAGACAATGCTAGGTCAACAGGAGAATTCTCCCATCGACCTAGCTACCGCCCCTTGGAGAGATGGATTCTCCCATTGGCACAGTTAGCATCTTCATTGAAATGCTACAGTGGCACAGCTGAGACTGCCACTGTAGCAGTTTGTGTGTAAACAAGCCCTTAGTGTCTAAGTTTAGGCATCTACATTTGTACTCAGTTCAGCAACTTGTACTTGAATCCAGACACTATCTTTTGCCCCATAAGATATGTAGCTGGGAATGGTTCATGCTGAGATTCTCACAAAGCTCTCCCCCTCACTCACCTCCCCCAAAAAGCAGATTTGCAACAGTAATTTTGGCTACATATTTTAGAATCATAGAATCAGTTCAAGTTAGAGATTTTAATCTATTTCCGAACACTTAAATGATCAATGAAGTGTATCACTGGAGTAACTTACGAGTCAACATGTAGAACCCTCTGGCCACTTCTTGAGCATGCAGATGCAATGATAGATTCAGGCAAACCTATAAAATAATGGTTAACAGTTAACAGTTTATAAAGTGCATGTATTAAATAGAATGAGAGAGTTACTTTGTCAGTGCCATACAATTTAGCCAAAAAGGCTCATCTTATTAGATTAAGCCTTAACACATTCATGCTAAAATATCAAATACAAAATTTCAGTGTCAATAAGAGGTTTTTCAATATTATCCTAAGGAACTTACAGAACATTGCCACAGAACTTATTAATTTATTGTTACATTACACAGCATTTGTGTCTTTGCAAATGCTATTAGCGTCTCTTTGTGGAATCTTGTCATCAGCCTCTCTCCTAGATGACTTGATATCAGTATTTTCTATGTGATACTGCCTGAAACTTTATGGGATGCTCTGAAGCATCTACCTCACTGCTACAGACCCCAAGTTATTTGAAAATAAAGTGATTTTCACTATACTTCAGCCCAGGAATCAAAGTTGATAAATGGTGGTAGAGTTCTACTAAATACTCTGCCTACATGAGACATCATTTATGACATCACAGATTAGGCAGACATTTAAAATATGACTATGCACATTCCCTAGACTCTACGCCCCACTCAACAGGTACTCTGTACACTGCTAGATTCCTTTGAGCATCATTTCTTTGATTAAGCACTAATTGAAATGAATGGGGCAGTTCATACGACGTACAGCTATTCTTTCAGGTTCCTCAAAAGCAGGAAGATATAACTGCGATAGTCAGCTTCAAAAACAAAACTGAGTGCATGTCTTCACTAGCAAAGTTAAAGCGCTGCTGCAGCAGCACTTTAACATGGCTGTGTAGACTCCCAGCGCTGGTGCCGCAACCCCACACCAGCACAGCTCTTCCAGCGCTGCTACTAAAAAAAAAAAAAAAAAAAAAAAAAAAAAAAAAAAACACACACAACAACAAAACCACCTCACCACCACCTCCACGAGGGGAGTAGCTCCCAGCGCTGGTGCATTGTCTACACTGTCATTTTACAGCACTCAGGGGGTGTTTTTTCACCCACCTCCCCCCGAGTGAGAAAGTTGCAGCACTGTAAAGTGGCAGTGTACATGAGGCCTGAGTGCATCTCAGCCATAATAGCTATAGACTTCAAAATTAAAGCTAAAGCTTTGGAGAGCAAAGTGGTAGCACTAGAGACACTGGTATACCTTACTGTCACATACCAGCCCAATTGAAACTCTTTCAAATATTCTCTCTTTCAAATATTTTAATTGCCTAGTTACAGGAGACCCAATAAGATTTACTATCACCCATTCTTCGGAATCATGACCTGATTTCTGGTAGAGCTACTTAAACTACATATTCAGCTAGAGAGAGAGAGAGAGAGAGAGAGAGAAACTAAAGAGAACTATAGGTCCTCTCTCTTCTCCATTTCCTCAAGCACAAAACCAGTTCTACTCTTCAAAAAGGACACAGTAAGATTTCTTCATCTTAGCAACCTGATAATTCACTTCAAATACATCATGTAGCATCTTAAAAGGTTATAAGGACAAGTAGTTACTAACTTTAAAAGTGTTCTAAGGAAATCAACATCAGTTCTGCTTGAACTGGTGTGAGGAACTCTTAGGGCATGTCTACACTACAAAATTAAGTTGACTTAAGTTAGGTCGACCTGCGGTCACCACAGTAATTAAATAGGTTCTTTGTGTCCACACTGCGCTCCTTCTATTGTCTGTGTACACCCTCGCCAGGAGTGCCTGCATTGACTTAAGTAGGGCACTCTGGGGAATGGGCAATCCTGGGGCACCACTGTCAGCCCTGGGACAGCGGGACTCCAGCTGTCAAAGGCAGCTGTCAAAGGCAGCAACAAACAATGTAAGCATCACAGTGTCTGTACAGACACTATGTTAACCTAACTAAGTAAGCACTATGCCTCTTGGAGGCGGAGTTATTAGGTCAGTATAGCAGGTGAGTTAAATCCACAGGAAACACTGCACAAGGGTCCCCTGTACATATTGTAATTGCATTCTTGAAAAGGGGGATGGATACTGAAACAATGTATATAGTGGAATTTTTTCCCCCATAAGAAATAATGGAATAAGGAGGGGGACACGTTCACCACACTCACTTATGACAATGCTCTTTTCACCTACACAGTGCACCTTTTTACGATGACACATTATATAATACACATTTTACACATAAAACATTGAATAAAATAATGTAGAACCTATGACATTATCTGATTAAAATATGACCATGTAGATCATTGTTGCTACCACTAATATAACTGCAACAAATATTGTACAAAGGTTGTCAGATAAGCTGTCTATGGAAAGGTTAGGATTTGTTGAATATGATAATGCTATTTATATGCATGTATCATTTTTGTATTTGAACTTAAGAGTACTGGCTCTAAACCTGGATTTCAAATGTTTACCATGTGGGCGTTAGCCCAGGAGTAGTTAGCCAGCACATCTTGGAGGGACTATTCAAATTGAGTGGCCCATCAAAAGAACATTTAACTCACAATGGAAGATGCCTACTGTGCCACTATCTCGGGGGCATCCCCTACACCCCCATGTTCATCCTTACAATATGATTGTGTGGTATCCAGTGCAAAGTTTGCCATGTCAAATGTCTTCAGAAGGCTCACGATGCACTGAGCATTGTTGTTATAATAATGTTAATGCTATAGGTTGTAATTTCATGTATACAATTATGAGGCTGAAAATGTGTCGTCATGGCTAAAACAAGCCCAAGCAAAACTTTCCAGGACCAGAGGGGCAGTTAACACCTCATCAGGGCATGTATGGGACAAATCCAGCCCAGCCTCACAGGAACAAAGGACACTGGCCCAGGCAGCAACAAAGGATCTGTTGGATTCTCGAGTGAGTCACCCTCCCCTTCCCTTTGTCAGTCATGGACTTTGAGGAGGTAATGCTCACCTTACCCTGGGATGAGGGGCAAAGCCAAGAGGGAAGAACATGATAACAGGGAGAGACATTTGCCATGCTCTCCCCCTCTCTCTTCTACTCCAACTACAGACATCACCACCAAACAACTGAAGCGTTGATCAAAGGCGAAAGCCTGGCTGAAGGGCAACCAGCCAGCCTATGGTGAGAAGCACCCAAGTTTGTAAGGGCACTGAAAGTGTTAAGATCAGCTTAGAGAGCGTTTTGCTTTTATTTCGTTTCACCAAATCTGACTAGTGCTTTGATTTATAATCACTTAAAAATCTATCTTTTGTGGTTAATAAATTTGTTTATTCTACCTGAAGCAGCATGTTTGGTTTGAAGCATATCTTTGTTAAACTGACAAACTCATAAGTTTGCAGCATTCAGCGGGTAAACCTCCTGGGGGGCTGGGCCGGTTTGTTTACCTGCAGCGTCTGCAGGTTTGGCCGATCGCAGCTCCCACTGGCCGCAGTTCACCGCTCCTGGCCAATGGGGGTTGTGGGACGTGGCGGCTAGCATATCCCTCAGCCTGCGCCGCTTCCCGTAGCCCCCATTGGCCAGGAGCGGCAAACCGCGGCCAGTGGGAGCGGCAAACCGCGGCCAGTGGGAGCGGCAAACCGCGGCCAGTGGGAGCGGCAAACCGCGGCCAGTGGGAGCGGCAAACCGCGGCCAGTGGGAGCGGCAAACCGCGGCCAGTGGGAGCGGCAAACCGCGGCCAGTGGGAGCGGCAAACCGCGGCCAGTGGGAGCGGCGATCAGTCGAACCTGAGGACACTGCAGGTAAAAAAACTGGTCCGGCCCACCAGTGGGCTTACCCTGGTGGGCTGTGGGCCAAAGGTTGCCAAACCCTGAGACAGCTCAAACCCTAGGAAAAACTGAAGACTTGTACTAGATTAAAAAATGCTAAAATATTGCGTATTATGTTTAAAAATGTTTTGCCTAGTCCTGGTTAACCCTAGAACCCAAGACTAGATAACACTAGGAGGATCTAGACATCAAACACCTTATTCTATGGTCTTTAACTCAGGTCTAGTCCACACTTAAAATCTACACCCGAATACCATGACTATGCCAACCTAAACCTCAATGTAGAAGCAGCTAAATCAATAGGAGAATGCTTCCGTCGACCTAGCTACTTTCACTCATGTCATGATATAAATTCCCCAATCTGAACCTTAGAATCCAAAAGATGGGGTACCAGCATGAATTCCTCTAAGCTTAATTACGAGCTTAGATCTGATAAGCTGCCACCACACAAAAATATAGTGTTTTGGGGCACTCTGGTCCCCCAAAAAAGCCTTCCCTGGGGACCCCAAGACCCAAATTCCTTGAGTCTCACAACAAAGGGGAATAAACCATTTCCCCTCCTTTCTTCCTCCCAGATCTTTCCTGCCCTGGGTACACTAGGAGATCACCGTGATTCAAACTCCTTGAATCACAACACAGAGAAATCAGGTTTTTTCTCCCCCTTCTCCCCCCCCCTTCTCTCCCCCTATCCTGGAGAGATAGACAGATTCAAGCTCCGTGAATCTAAAACAAAGGGATTCTGCCTTTCCCCCCCTCCCTTCTCTCTCCCTGTCTCCCACCAATTCCCTGGTAAGTACAGACTCAATTCCCTTGAGCCTCAACAAGGGGGAAAAAAATCAAATAGGTCTTAAAAAAGCAAAACTTTTAAGAAAAAGAAAAAGAAAAAAGTAAAAGTTGTCTCTGTAATTTAGATGGTAAAAGTTACAGGGTCTTTCAGCTTATAGACACTAGAGAGAAGCCTCCCCCCAGCAGAAATACAATTTAAAATACTTCCAGCAAAATACACATTTGCAAATACAGAAAACAATCAAAAGACTAAACTCGCCTTTTTCCTGGTACTTACTAAAATTAGAACACAAGAGATTTTTTTCAGAAAGATTGGAGGAATCTGCTTACATGTCTGGTCCCTCTCAGAATCCAGAGAGAACAAAGCAAAACCCAAAAAACTCAAACAAAGGCTTCCTTCCACCGAGATTTGAAAGTATCTTGTTTCCTGATTGGTCCTCTGGTCAGGTGTTTTTGGTTCACTGTTTGTTAACCCTTTCCAAGTAAAACAGACATTAACCCTTAACTATCTGTTTATGACAGCTCAGGAAGGTGGTGCTCCTACACCAACAGAAAAACCCCTTTTGTCACTGCAGGCTGCAACCACATTATGGAGTGGTGCCGTAGCTATCCCACTATACTCCCCAGAGCGTAAACATGGCCTCAAATCCTTATTTAGGAATAGGTCACATTGACATCAACAAATTATTTGCCAGAATAAAGACGGCTGGATTTGGACCTATAGAATGCAAACTCAGTTGCTTCCTTTCCCCTGGATCCTAAGACATTGATTGGAACATAACTCTTCTACTCTACTCAGGTTCTCTAGGGCAGGTAAAAATTCCTCCGTTCCCCCTCAGAACTAAGTTAGCATTATCATCCACTTCATTCTCATAAATTACAAAAATCAGATTACAGAAAAAAAGCAGAGAAAAAAACATTACAAAATATTTAGCTAGCCTAAATAGAAAAATACTTTCCCTTTCAAACAGCTTCATTTTCCTTGAAGTTTCTTTTGCCTAGTACAGTTAAGTACTAAATACAGTACGCTGTCTGTATAACTTGTAAAATACTCAGTTGAAACCAAATGCCTACACTCAGTCTTAAAGATGATCAAATTAAATGACTTTTGTACAATGTCAACAAAATATGACAGGGTCTTCCTTATTCAGGAATCAGCATGAACCATGGGCTATTCTATTTCAAATCATCAATACGCACTAAGGTAAAATTTCAGGTTTTCTTGCAACCTTTTCATTTTTAAGACCTACCACTTTGAGGGATGGTGAAAATTGTCATCTTAACTAGCAAAATAGAAAAAGTTATGAAGATTCAGTGCAACTTTGTTGTGTCACTGACTACTGTACTATGATGAAATACCATGTTACACGTTGCTTTTATCTTAGAAAACAGAACTGTTGCATCCATTCTGGGAAAGTTCATTCTGTTTACTAGACAATTCCATAGGCAAAGGGCACTTCAAATAGTAGGCACTGAGCTTCCCTGTAGCAGTGTTTCAAACCTACAAGAAATGTTCCATTTCTATGTGCACACTGAGCCAGTTAGCATATTGATGTCCATTTACAAATCATATTATGCATAAGCTTCCAGCTCTTTCTCACTGATATACCATGCAATGTACCAGAATATCTTATTTCAAAAGACAACACCTGTAGTTTGCACCATTTGGCCCTACCACCAGTTTCAGAAGCCTATAAATCTTAAAGCAATGCATACAAAGATTTCAAAACCAGCATTTGCAATCTAATAATCTTATTTTACATTTATTACCTTACACACACGCACACACACACACACCCTATACATCCAAAAACCATTTTACAAACTATAAACATGCAGGCTCACCACCTGAAGTGCAGCAGCCTCCAAGGATGAAAGTAACAGCAATACTAGGTAACTAGCACAGCAGACGACTACTGTATTCAACTGAAAATGCAGGGCTAGTTTTTGATACACAGAATGTAATTACCCACATGAAATTTGGCTAGAACAGCTGTCCTAAGTTGATCTTGAGCAAAATGCACAGGGTTCTTTAATAATTAAAAGTGGTCAAGACCTTGGGTTTACATCTTATCTGAAAGATGCTACACCTCCAGAAACAGTGCACCTAATGCAATACCAGGGGAACTACTTCAGAATTTAATCAAAGGAAGAAGTACCATCTGAAGAATCATGAACCACTATTTTAGATTTATGCTTGAAATTTTCCATCCAACTACCAACTAAGCCTGAAGAGTTTGCAAGATTTGACAAGATTATAATTTGAGGAGGTATGGCAGAAGTTTTTGTTCTATAAGAAAAGCTAATTATTGTAAGATACCCTCTAAAAGATGCCAGGATCCAAGCCTTTTAAGTATCAGTTATCATGGCTACTTTCATAAACAATAATTTAGGTGCCAATTCCAATTCAACTACTTAACACTTTAAATGACATGACTATGTCACATCATGTGTTTAAAACTGTTTTGAACACACTGACAAACTTGAATGACATAACTGACAAACAGGCTGTTTTAAATAATTAGTAGTAGGTATATTTTATTCCTAATTAGTAATACACATGTAGATTAAAAATCTTTTCCTACTTCTTTTGTCCATTTTACATCAGTTAACTAAACAATTTACATAACTTTTCCATGCCAGCTGTGCAATTTATGGATCGTCAAAGTGTATTTCATGAATCATATACTGTCCTGATACTGCATTTAACATTGTACGACCTAGATACAGTCTCAAAACCATCTCAGCTATTCCAGGGTGCTGCAGTTAAGTATCCAATCTGCAGCTCCACCTATTGCTACGTGCTAGTAGTGAAGATGATGAGGACAGCATACGGCTTCATGTTTTGCTGCAAGAGACAAAGTGCCAGTAATCTATAAGTAGGTAATTTGTGGGCAAATGTAGTCACCTGTGGACAGCTGTGGAAGAGATCAAGTTACAAGGAATGCAAACCCACATGAAAAAAGAATTAAGAAATACTCTGTTAAATATTGATTGCTCAGCTGTTTTTAAATTATCTCCTTCCGAAATGGTGGATTTATTTTTTGTCAAAGATGACAATTCCTTGTATATTAAAATGGACATAATAGGAAAGACAGTGAAGAAAAAGATACATCATGAGCTATGAAATATGTGAAAATAGCACTGGTATGTTATTATTAAATGTAAACTTAAGATCTCAGAGGTTAGGATTACTCCCCATGCTGCGCTTTAGGATTTAGAGATTTTCTCTCCAATTTCTATATGCATCACTGGCCCGATCCAAATCCTGTTGAAGCTAATAGAAAGATTCCAGTTGACTTTAATGAGCTTGGGATCAGGACCTATGTGACAGTGGAGATCAGCTGAGATACTTCCCATTCTCCCAGGAGTCCCTAGATCTCTGCTCTTGAGAACCAAAAGGTTGCTTTTTGATGGAGCATCTCTAGCTGTGGAACTTGCACTTTCTGTTATTAAGACAGAAATACAGGTTTAAGTTAAGTAAAGCACACAACACATCTGTTTGATCAAACATTTGTTCAACTGTGAAGTATTTGTCTCATTAAGATTTTAGTTATACTGCACTGCGGCTACAAGAAAGACTGGAGTGGTTATTTGTGCCGTCCAATGCAGGAAACAATGAGATATTGTTTTTTGTTAGTCGTATACCTAAATGTCATGGTACTGGCCACAAAAAAAAATCATTACATGAATAAATGGTTTCAAATGAAACAACCTTGAATTCTGAGGAAATTATTTTCAGCTTTTTTAAATGTATTTACTCTAAAACTTAAGTCTTACACAAACTCTTAATGATTTGGCAATATACTATTTAATATGTTTTTTTAAAGCTTTTCAATTTATGTTTAATATTACATTTCAGATCTACAAATTTTAAAATCTGAAATCTGCCTACTTTTCAGGGTCATTTATACCTTTCCACTTCAAATTTAAGTAAAAAGCACTGCTTCCTTGTAAAGTATTCTGCAATGAAATTCTAGAATTAAACATAGTGAAAATAGGAAATTTTTGTGAGAGTTAAGATGACATTTTATTATAGCAGAGAAGTCTGCAGATCCATTATAGCATGTCTTTCCCCCTGCTTGCAGCTCCTTGGAGGCAGAATCAAATGTGTCTAGCACAGTAGGCCAAGAGCGACCATATCAGAGAAGATCCAGACAGTTAAAAGGTACTTCCAACGTTACTTCATCGATCTAATTTTTAAATTTTAATCCATACATTATTGGATACAAGAAATTCATATAAACACTTTACTCCTGGGGGGGATTCTGCAGGACTGTATGCCCGCAGAAAACAGCGCCCCCGCCCCCTGCAGATTTCCTGTTTCTCTGCAGAAAACAGCAGAGAAGCTGCTCATGGAAGGGAGGGGAGGGGAGAGGGACAACCATTGGTTCAGTTTTTTGGGGGGCATTGCTCCCCTTCCACAGATGCAAGGGCGGGGGGACAGATGGGGTTACATGCCACTGCCCCCCTCATTCTGCAGGCACAGAACTGCCCAGCTGAAGGAGGCTGCATCTCAGCTCTGCTGTCTCTGCAGCTGAACATCGCCTCCTGGTCCTAGTGCCAGTCACCCTCCCTCCCCTCATTTCCACCACCTCCCATTACCCAGGCCCACTGCAGGCAGGCACTCTTGCACAGAAAACAGGAGGGCTCGCAGCACACAGAAGAGGAGTATAAGGGAGTGGGGAGAGAGGCAGTGAGGAAGGAAGAGAGTGGAATAGGGCCGGGGGAGGAGAATGTGAGAATGAGGGGTGGGGGACGGAGAATAAAAGGGGACAGGGGAATCGCAGGCGGAAGCGGAAGCCCAGCACGCAGCATCCCCTCAGCAGCAACAGCAGGGCTTCTTTGTTAAAAAGGCCCATTGAACCCTCACCCTGACAAGCCACATGCACCTACACCTGGACCCTCCGATGGGCCCCGCATACCCAGACCCTCAGCTCACTGATCCTCAACCTGCTGCACCTGGACCCCTACCCCATAAATCTCCAATAAGTCCCAACACCCAGCCCCATTTCCTCACACCCAGACCTCCACCATCTTCACCTGGATCTCCTGAGTCCCACTGCCATGCCCCTGCAACCAGAACCCCCCAATGAGCCTCTGAGAATCAGACAAAATTTCATTAATGCTAATGTGATTCATAAGTAAAAATATATAATACCTGTATATTTATTGTAACTAAATTGCCTCAAAGTTATGTATTAAATACGGCATGGTCATTAAGGTGCCAATATCAGCTGTAGTTCCGCTTACATGAGGAAATAAAAGTTAGGTATGACCATTTCAATTCAGCAAGCTCTCACTGTTTAATTTCTTTTATTTAATTGTGTGAGTTAAATGCGATTGACAGCCCTATTTTTTTCGCTAGATTTGACTGGGCAGTTTTGAAAATTGATCACTATTACTCACAGTTTTAATCACACGACAGAATACCAATTGAAATTTATTAAATATTGTGGATGTTTTCTACATTTTCAAAACACATCGATTTTAATTACAACACAGAATACTAAGTGTAAAGTGCTCACTTTATATTATTTAGATATTTGCACTGTAAAAATGATAAAAAATCATTTCAGTTCACTTCTTACAAGTACTGTAGTTCAATCTCTTTATCCTGAAAGTGCAACTTACAAATGTAGATTTTTTTTGTTACATAACTGCACTCAAAAAACAAAAAATGTAAAACTTCAGTGCCTACAAATCCACTTGGTCCTACTTCTTGTTCAGCAAGCCACTAAGACAAAACAAGTTTGTTTACATTTATGGGAGCTAATACTGCCTGCTTCTTATTTACAGTGTCACCAGAAAGCGAGAACAGGCGTTCATATGGCACTTTTGTAGCCAGCATTGCAAGGTATTTACATGCCAGATATGTTAAACATTTGCATGACCCTTCGTGCTTTGGCCACCATTCCAGAGGACATGCTTTCATGCTGATGACGTGTGTTAAAAAAAATAGTGTTAATTAAATTTGTGACAACTCCCTTGGGAGAGAATTGTATGCCTACTGCTCTTTGTTTTACCCGCATTCTGCCATATACTTCATGGTATAGCAGTCTCGGAGGATGACCCAGCACATGTTCTTCATTTTAAGAATACTTTCACTGCAGATCTGACAAAATGCAAAGAAGATATCAACGCGAGACTTCTAATGATAGATACAGCACCTGATCCAAGGTTTAAGAATCTGAAGTGCCTTCTAAAATCTCAGAGGGACTAGGTGTGGACCATGCTTTCAGATGTCTTAAATGAGCCCCACTCTGATGTGGAAGCTACAGAATCTGAATCACCAAAAAAGAAAAGATAATGAAAATGAACATGCATTGGTCAGCACTGTTTTGGATTATTATTGAGCATAGACATTTCCTCTGGAATGGTGGCTGAAACATGAAAGGACATATGAATCTTTAGCACATCTGGCAAGTAAATATCTTGCGATGCCTGCTACAAGAGTGCCATGCAACTGCCTGTTCTCACTTTTTGGTGACATTGTAAACAAGAGGCAGGCAGCATAAGCTCCCACAAATGTAAACAAACTTGTTTGTCTGAGCAACTGACTGAACAAGGACAGAGTGGACTTGGAGCCTCTAAAGTTCTGCATTGTTTTATTTTTGAATGCAGTTTCTTTTAACATAATTCTACATTTGTAAGTTCAACTTTCATTATAAAGAGATTACACTACAGTACTTGTAATGGGGGAATTGAAAAATACTATTTCTTTTGTTTTTTACAGTGCAAATATTTGTAATAAAAATATAAAGTGAGCACGGTACATTTTATATTGTGTTGCACTGGAAATCAATATATTTGAAAATAAGGAAACATCCAAAAATATTTAAATAAATGGTATTCTATTTTTGTTTAACAGCGCAATTAGTTGAGATTTTTTTTAGTCATCTGACAGCCCTAAAAAATTCTATAGCAAAAATATATAATTGATCTTAATATAATCCAAAATTTACTTTTAGCTTTTTCACTTCACTCTCCATTTGATTAGCAACCATTTATTATTACACAATGCCCCACATGTGCAAGGCTCTTTCCAGTAATTACAATGGACAAGTTTCCTGATCCAAGCTGCTTATATAACATATACAGCTGCAACTGTTTGTAGGAAATGTCTCAATTCCTGAATTACTAATGGAAATTGGATCTTTCCACTGTAACTAATATGTTTGTACCAAATTATACAGGACTTTTGTAGCAAAAAGTTTAAACATTTAATTCTGTTAAATATCTCTATTAAAGAAGCCATGAGAGGCACTTCATAATAAAAAAAGTGTTGGAGGGAACCATTAAGCAAAGGAATGCAGGAAGCAAGCAGGCACTTTCAATACAAAAAAGTCTCTGTAGTCACACAGCTGACACACTGTAATACATTTTACTTGTATTTAAAAGACTGTAGCAGATAATTCTGGGGGTGTTCACTGGATAATCCTAATAGCAAGATCTTTGCAATAGTTAGAACTTCAAAGACATTCATGTACAGTAATTCCTCACTTAACATTGTAGACAGGTTCCTGAAAAATGCGACTTTAAGCAAAACGATGTTAGGCGAACCCAATTTCCCCATAAGAATTAATATAAATGGACCGGGGGATGGGGAGGAAGGTAGGTTCCAGGGAAATGTTTTTCACCAGATGAAAGACTATATACACACACAAGTTTTAAACAAACAATTTAATACTGGTACACAGCGATAATGATTGTGAAGCTTGGTTGAGGTGGTAAGTCAGAGGGTGGGATACTTCCCAGGGAATGCCTCATTGCTAAATGATGAACTAGCAATCGGCTTTGATGAACTAGCAATCAGCTGAGCCCTCAAGGGTTAGCACGTTGTTAATGTAGCCTCACACTCTACAAGGCAGCACGACTGGAGGGAGGGGAGACAGCACGGCAGACAGAGACACACCGTGTGTGAGAGAGACAGAGAGATGCACATTTCCCCTTTAAGTACACTGACACCACATTAACTACATTGCCTTTTTAAATAGATCAGCAAATTGAGACAGCAGCTCCTGCCAGCAAGCTCCCTCCGTCCTGAGCCCTGTTGTGTGTCCCCCCTGCCCTTTGGAAATGGGGCAAGCAGGATGCAGGAGTAGGGGGGAAGGGGACACCCTGATATCAGCTCCCTTCTTCCCCCTCCCCACCCCGCAAGCAGGAAGCGCTGGAGAGCAGCTCCAAGGCAGAGGGCAGGAGCAGCACGTGGCTCTGTTGGGATGGCCTGATATTAGCTCCCTTCTTCCTCCTCCCCACCCAGCAAGCAGGAAGCGCCGGAGAGCAGCTCCAAGGCAGAAGGCAGGAGCAGCACATGGCTGTGTGGGGAGGGACAGCTGAATTGCCAGTAACTGATAGCCTGCTAGGCAACTGCCACACAGGGAACTTAGGGGAATGGGAGCTAATAAAGTGCAGGGCCAGCTCCAGCTATTTTGCCGCCCCCAGAAACTCTACCGCACCACTTCATTCCTTGGCGGTGGGTCCCTCACTCCCTCTCGGAGGGAAGGACCGTTGCCGAATTGTCACCAAAGACCCGGATGTGCTGCCCCTTTCCATTGGCCACCCCAAGCACCTGCTTCCTTTGCTGGTGCCTGGAGCCAGCCCTGATAAGGGGGCTGCCAGTTCACCCTGGTTCCAAGCCCTGATCAGCTGGCTCCAATGGGCTGCTCTTCCTGCAAGCAGTGGACAAAGCAGGCAGCTGCCAAACGATGTTATAAAGGGAGCATTGCACAACTTTAAATGCGCATGTTCTCCAACTGATCAGCAACATGACAACGTTAAGTGATCAGTTACTGTATTGCGGTGACAAGCAATGTGTAAATGCCTAGATTCAAAATGTAACTAGCTTGTGGCTTTTACCAAAAATATATATAAAATAACTTAAAAAGAGGTCTGGGGTTTTGTTTTTGGTTTGTTTGGTTGTACGTGGTGCTACAGAACAATAAAACAAGATATTTCTGGTGCTACAGCAGCCGCAAACTGAGTAACTGAATGAAGTATTTAGAAAGGAAAGACGATTCGTAGATTTAAACAAGATCCTCTTATTGGTCAAAGGAAGAAGCACATGCCTTTTTAGCTTTTTACCTGATAAAACAGAATTAATCAGCCTCACCAAAGGCTCTTATGCAAAGTAAGATGCCACAGCATAAGAGGGAAGGTGCTCTCATGGACTGGAAACTGGTTAAAAGATAGGAAACCAAGCGTAGGTATAAATGGTCAGTTTTCAAAATGGAGAGAGATAATCAGTGGTGTGCCTCGGGATCTGTTCTGAGACCAGCCCTATTCAACATATTCATAAATTATCTGGAAAAAGGGGTAAACAGTGAGGTGGCAAAATTTGCAGATACAAAATTACTAAAGATAGTTAAGACCCTGGCAGACTGCGAAGAGCTACAAAAAGATCTCTCAAAACAGGGTGACTGCGCAACAAAATGGCAGATGACATTTACTGTTGATAAATGCATAATAATGCACATTGGAAAGCATAAACTCAACCATACATATAAAATGATGAGGTCTAAATTAGCTGTTGCCACTCAAGAAAGATCTTGGAGTCACTGTGGATAGTTCTCTGAAAACATCCACTCAATGTGCAGCAGCAGTCCAAAAAGCAAACAGAATGCTGGGAATAATTAAGAAAGGGATAGATAATAGGACAGACAATATCACGTTGCCTCTACATAAACCCATGGTATGCTCACATCTTGATTACAGTCAAATTACATGTCAAAAAAGATATACTGGAATTGGAAAAGGTTCAAAAAAGGGCAACAAAAATTATCAGGGGTATGGAACAGCTTCCGTATATGGAGAGATAAATAAGATTGGGACTTCTCATCTTGGAAAAGAGATGTCTAAGGGGAGATATGATTGAGATCTATAAAATCAGGACTGGTGCAGAGAAAGTAGATAAGGAAGTGTTTACACTACTTTTCATGAAACAAGAACTAGGGGTCACCAAATGAAATTAATAGGCAACAAGTTTAAAACAAATAAAAGGAAGTTATTTCTTCAAACAATGCACAGTCAACTGTGGAACTCCTTGCCAGAGGATGTCACGAAGGCCAAGGACTATAACAGGGTTCAAAAAAGAACCAGATAAATTCATGGAGGACAGGTCCATCAATGGCTATTAGCCAGGATGGGCAGGAATGGTATCCCTAGCCTCTGTTTGCCAGAAGCTGGGAACGAGCAACAAGGGATGGAGAACTTGATGATTATCTGTTCTGTTTATCCCCTCTGGGGCGTCTGGAACTGACAACTGTCAGAAGACAGGATACTGTGCTGGATGGACCTTTGGTCTGACCCAGTAGGGCCATTCTTATATTCATAATGACATGGAACTACCAAAAAAGGAACATCAGAGGGAAAAATATAGACAGAGGTTTTGTTTGGAAGGGACTAAGCTGAATACACATGCAGAAGAGAACAGTCTCACACCCAGCTTCAGTTCAGACAACCTGGCAGGGTAACATGAGAGAAAACACCACAGTTTCAGTAATTTTCTCTTTTGTTCCCAATGTCTGATCTATTAAACTTAAAAATTGAAGTGAGAAACAAAACAGTCAAAAGAAAAATATTCAGGAATATACATATATCAGCTTTCAAAAAAAAATCAAGTGTCAGACGACTGAAATCATGATCAAGTATTATGCAAAGCTCTCCCTAAAG
The DNA here is from genome assembly GCF_007399415.2 of Gopherus evgoodei. Classification (NCBI taxonomy): domain Eukaryota; kingdom Metazoa; phylum Chordata; order Testudines; family Testudinidae; genus Gopherus; species Gopherus evgoodei. Next base: position 79,102,048 of record NC_044330.1, on the reverse strand, counting down.
CGGTATCATAAAACATTATTTTACAGTGATCATAATAAGCGTATTTGTCCATTTCACTCCTCTTTTAGAAGAGTCTCAGGGCCCATTAACTTTGTAGAACCAATAAGCATGGTTCAGTGCCACTAAAATGCTACTCACTACTTAAGAAGAAATCATTAAAATAAAATTTAAGTATGACTTAATTCTATTGCTCTTAGCAGTACCACTTTTTAAAAACTCACTGGCAATTTATAACAGTTTAACAGGTCGTCTCTGCATACAACTTTTCAGTCTTTTGTGTAGTACCAAAATTATTTTTCCTACTATTTACAGTATTAGGTTTTATCCAAGTAACTCATCAGAGCATGTCATAATTTCAAAGAAACTGGGGCGATGAGTCACTGTAGCATATACACGTGCCCCACACACATAAAACTATCAATATATACAGTTATACTAAAAACTTTTGCATAAACAATTTGATATCACAGAGTAATGATGCTAAGATTGTCTTGAATGGTCAGTTCTCCGAGTACTTACATCTACAAGAGATTAACAGTACTATTTATACACCAAGGACCAGAGGGGTTTGATTAAGGACAAAAATGTCCTGGGAACACTAGATTTGTAGCAATTCTATATATAGCATTATAAAAGCATAAATGCAGACAATATTAAACCAACTGTTCCCAAGATAGGAAAAGAAAAGTCACACTGGACAAAATCCACAAAGACAGTTTCGGAGAGCAACCAAAGATGTAGCTATTTTTGTTTGACTTGTATCTGAGTCTTCCAAGACCTCTCCCTTTTTTTTTTTTTTTTTTTTTGCGCTTCCTTGCAGAAAGATGGTCTGATCCTGCACTATTAATGAAGTTATCTTTATACTGGGGCTGGAAGCGGGGTTGCAGATTATTGGATCCTCTGTTTTTACCCCACTTCAGTCTTGGTAGTATCAAGACCCTAAGTAAGATGATCCGAGAAGTAAAGGGTTCACAGAATTGCAAAACACTCATACTACATGAGGGAAAGGAAAGAAGCAATACAGAATATCTGTGATAGTGTCTTGTGCTAAAGACTTCTGAAGCAGAACCCTGTCCATTTTAAAAGGACTCTGAAAAGGCTTCAGTGGCAGTTGCATTGTCTGAGAAGTTTTTGGATGTGATGTCCAAACTAATCAGGAATTAAATCAGTAAGGGCAGGCACTTACTCAAAGCAGAGGCAGCACTTGAAAGGCAGAAAGAGTTAGTCAGGTGAAAAAGTCACTGAGAAGGCAAAGAAAAGGGATATCAAAAACTTTAGGTGTGGCTGTGAATATCAGTTTTGCTCTCTTGACACTTAAAAGGATAGGGGATTACTCACTTACAAAAAATGTAGCTCTGTCCCCTGATTTATAAACATTAATACAACAAGTCAATGCCACTCTGCTAACCTATGAGATTAAACAAATATCTTTAGTTACCATTTATTTACAAAGATGACATCATGAAACAAACATAATATTTCAGAAGTTCATGGGAATATCACGTTTTTATAAGTGACCCAGTCCAGCTTTTCCCTATCATGTGCCTAAATATTAACTTGTGTAAAACAAGACTGCTTATTTATGAAAAGCAGAGTAACCAAAATATAAAGGAGAGAAAGCAAATTATCAAGTTACAGAGAAAAATTCCTGACGAACATCCTAAAAACATCTTGCAGCAACATTAGGAGTTATTCATTTTTCAAAATTCACTTTTAGATCAGAATAGCTAATATTCAGCTTCGTAATTCACATCTACAATTTTTAGGTAAGTTTTACAGGATATATCTTAAAAACTGTATTAGTATCTGGAATTGATTTTTTCTAACACTATACTTACATAAGATAAACATAAAATAAAGTACTTACACCACTCCCAGCATATCGAATAATAAATAATAGATTCCCCTGACAGGACTTTGATGACCTGGCAAAGCCCGAGTGCTTTCAACCAAAATCATATGAAACCATAAATCACTCTTTATTTTATAGAATATTTCAAAATGGATTCCTGCTTTCTACCTTGAAAGTCATTTCATATGTTATTTATAACCGACGAAGACCAGAATGGAAAGAAAATTGCATAGAACTAGAAAATTTACTGTGACTGCTTTTATAAAGAATAACTTTTAAAAAAAATTAGAATTACTGGCAGACAAAACATGTGAATACAGCCACCTTTTAGAGAACAACATCCTTTATTTTACAACTTAAACAGATGCCAACACAGGCCTTCTACAATAACCAGACAAGTTTAAGCAATGTTAATATTACAGTATATTCCAACCAAACAAGGCAACTCAATTTAAGACAAATACTACATCCAATATAAAGGCACTAACTACGTTAGAGATAGCATCAGTTTTAACTCAGAATGGTTTCTACCATAACTTCAATGTTATTGAATTGGTTTGTCTATAATTTTCTCTTTTTAAATCATCATTTAAAGAGAAGTGTATGAGCCTGGTACTTGACAGTACCATTCTATCATGTAAGTTAAATTAACAAGTTTATGCTTTTTTCTGAAAAAGTGCAATTTTATCTAAGATCTCATAATGTCCTCCTCTGGCACTAATAAGTATAACCAGTCTTTTAATATTACTTAATTTAAAGACTGATCCTCCAAACAAATATGAATGTGAATAAATTTACTCAAATGAATAAACCCATGGCCTTCAACTTATTACTCAAGTGAGTAAAGTGCTTGCAAGATCAGGTACTCAAATACTATTCTCAGACAGATTAGGAATTCCTACTCGTTCATTTAAAACACAATTTTTTTAAAAAGCACAGTGATTAAATTGGCAGTAATGGCTTATGGAATGAATGACATGTATAATATCTGTTAAACAAATGAGGTTTTTCAATTACTAGATAATTTAACCAAAATAAAACTATATACTGCATTCAAAATATAATGATATTTGAGTGGCTTTGATAGGATATTAAAAAGCCTGACTTCTTAAATATTATGACTAAAAAAAACAGAACTCACAAAAAAAGATGTTGCTATAGCAGGACAAGCTTGCTTAATTTCTTAACCCGGGAAATTCAAGATGTGGTTAGCAGTTTTGTATCCTTTGATATCTAAAGTCCTAAGGAAAAGGGCATTAAGTTTACCTTCACTTTGATAATGAAAGTTTTGTTGCTGATTTAGACCTACAGTACAGCCAAAAATATAGCATACATTCTTATATTACAAAGCTAATTATATAATTTCCTTAAAAAAATGAAATCATCTTTCCATTGTATCAGGACAAAAAAACCTGCTGTATTTAACTGGAGATCAGGGAAGCCAGTTCCTTCAGTAAATGCAACATTTCTCTTTACTTTATTAGTATCATGGTATTAATTCAGAAGCGAGGAGGAGGAGGAAAAGAAGTGAAGTATTAGTTGGAGAACTGATGACCAGAATTTAGCGTAAGGTTCCATTTTAATTAAAAGCAGCAAAGAATCCTGTGGCACCTTATAGACTAACAGACGTTTTGGAGCATGAGCTTTCGTGGGTGAATACCCACTTCCTCAGATGACATGCATCTGAGGAAGTGGGTATTCACCCACGAAAGCTCATGCTCCAAAACGTCTGTTAGTCTATAAGGTGCCACAGGATTCTTTGCTGCTTTTACAGATCCAGACTAACACGGCTACCCTCTGATACTTGATACATTTTAATTAAGTTCACCATGGGGAAAACAGTTAAATGAACCTGAAATAAGAACAAATTCAAATCTAATGTCACCTCTTAATTGAATCACTAAAATTACCAGATGCACAAATTATACAATCAAAAACAGGAAAAAAGACAATGCAAGGGTAAAAGGTCTTAATTACTAATCTGCATTAAAAAGTCAGCATAAATATTTTAATGTTTTACAAAAATCATGTTTTTGACAATTAGATAACAATGGCTACACATTAAAAAGTTAACATTAAGTCAACACCAAAAAGCAGAGAAACACAGAACTAAGGCAATATACTAAAACTGACTACCCACAACAGCCTCTATCTTTTGCATCTTTTGAACAGGAGCATTTTGGTTTGATAATGTTTAGTCATACTGCTATTGTAAAGATTCGTAGATTCATATGATGTTATATGTTGATAGGGATTGTTTATCTAATCTGATTTCCCACACAATATTGGCCATAAAATTTCACCCAGAAATTTGTGCATCAAGTCCAGTAACTTGTGGTTCAATTAGAGCAGTGGTTTTCAACCGGGAGCCATGGACTCCTGGGAGTCCGCAGACTATGTCTAAGATTTCCAAAGAGGTCCGTACCTCCATGTGAAATTTTTGAGAGGTCCACAAATGAAAAAAGTTGAAACCACTGAACCAGCACATCTTTTTTAGAAAGACATCCACTTCTGATTTAAAGATTAAGTGATGGGAGAATCCACCACACTTCTTGTCAGCTTTTCCAGATGCCTTACTTCCAATATGAATGAGTCTAGCTAATTAAAATACAATGTATGTGCAATATCTGATCTCTTCTAAAGTTCAAGGAAAAGGTAACTAACACAAATAAAATACGCCCCCTCCAAGCTGCTAATCTCTTCCTTGTCTTTTGCCCTGACCATAAGGCCCACCTCACTGAATCCTTCCACTGACTCCCTGCTTTCCACCACAACAAACTGTATAGCTCTTCAAGGCCTGTCACAACTCTGCCCCTTCCTACTAACCTCTTGTTTCTTACTGTGTTTGCCTCAGCATGAAAGATGCCTGCCTCCAGCACCCATTTTGTCTGCCTCTCACTAAATGCCACTGTACATTTTTCAGCTCACCCTCATGCACGTACTTTCTCCTTCTAACTCCTCTTCAAACTCCCATTTCTGTCAGCCAACAAGTATGGTAAGGGACACTTAGGAATAGATTATGGTTCTGAACTACTTAAATATTTTATTTTAAATAAAAAACATTTCAGAGAGAGCTAATCTAAGTAATTTATCTCAGTCCTCTTATCTTCCCCTATCTCCATTTGTTTGCTAGACTAAAGTATTCAGGATAGGGACCGAATCTCTCTGTGTTTGTAGGGTGCCTAGTACACTATGGCCCTAATCCTACTTCGAGTCTTTGGGCACTAGAAGCATACAGACAAATAAGAGAACGTTGATTTGCCTTGAAAACCCCATGAAATTCCATTCCTACATAACATCTAAATTTCTGTACTTGATTATTTTAATTTTTGTATAAATACCTATGGCTTAGGTTCTTTTATAAACTGAAACAGATAAGATCCAATAAAAAACCCTCAGTTTGGAAGATGAACAGAGTGTAACTCCTCCTTAATGGCAGATCTACTAGATCACTAACTACAAGTAAAAGCTTCAATGCAGCAAGGACTAAACTCCAAAGGGCATAGCCTTTGTCTTACAGCACATCAATTATTAATCCACAAAGATTAACCTTCACAACATCAAGGTATTACAAAGATTAAAACCCCTATTTACTCAGTCATATAGCAAAACCCTAGCTGTACTGTCCTCAGGCAGTCTTCATCTTCTAGTAACTTCCAGCATTCAAAATAATCTCCATAGTACAACCAAAAGTGAAAAATGGAGACACCTTAACATTTCAGTCTAGACATGGCAAATTGTAAAACAAATTATTTGCCATGTACAGCAAGTCAATCATAAGGTTTATACTTGTTTCTGTGTATTGGGATTTTATGTTAAACATGAAAACGTGATGGTGAGCAGCCATAATTGATTTTAATTACTGAAACCTGAGTCATCTGAAACATCACAGAGTCACAAGAGAAAATGACATGAAGCTTGGGAGATCATCATGATGTGGAGGGCACTGCAGAAGGGCTGGCTGGAACTTGTGATTTATGGGCAGGAGCTAGCTGCTCCCTGAAGTCATAACTCTGCTCTTCCGGGGTCTGAGAACTGAAAAAAACAGACTTCCCCTTCAAAGCCAGGCTTTAGAAAGCACTTTTCAGAGCTATACAACATTCTGGACGTCTTACATTTTTCTGGCCTCTCTCAGACTGAGAGGACAGAACTTGTTACTAACTAAGAAGAGTTGATAGATTAAAACCTGTCAGCAACACTTTTCTTCAGAAAGGGAAATATGCAGAGGTGAATTTACTAACAAACTGGAAATTCTGCAGCAACATGAGATGAATGGGAAAACATTTGGAAAATGAATATGTACAGAAATAGTGATTATGCATGTAATTTTATTTACTATGAACCTATAAACAATGACAAATTTAATTTTATTAATGTACCAATTTTTCCTACCTACATCATTTAGGCAGCTATTTAGTCTATGTATTTCTTTTTAAAAATATATATATTTATACTATGAGATTTTTAAAGTCAATACTGCTCATATACTTGCATGTGCCTAACCCAGGGGTCGGCAACCTTTCAGAAGTAGTGTGCTGAGTCTTCATTTATTCACTCTGAGCTAACGTTTTGCATGACAGTAATGCATTTTAATGTTTTTTGAAGGTTTTTTTCTATGAGTCTATAACATAACTATTGTTGCATGTAAAGTAAATAAGGTTTTTAAAATGTTTAAGAAGCTTCATTTAAAATTAAATTAAAAAGCAGAGCCCCCTGGACCAGTGGCCAGGACCCAGGCAGTGTGAGTGCCACTGAAAATCAGCTCGTGAGACGCTTTCGGCATGTGTGCCATAGGTTGCCTACCCCTGGCCTAACCTAAGGGCGAGGGAGATACCTGAAGTATACAGGCAAATAGCATCCAACTGGCTCTAGTCATGCACATTAGGTATCTATAAGTTAGCCACAACAGAGTAAGAAAAATGAGAGAAACCCTTAGACTTCAGAGTATAAATCAGTCAATAACTTATTAGAGTCAGGAAGTCTTTCCCTATGGGAAGATTATTCCATAGTTGGCAATTATACAGTATTTTTGCACCTTTCATCAGAAGCATCAAGTACTGGCCGCCACTGGAGACCGGACACTGGCTTAGACAGACAACTGATCTGAAGCAGTGAGGCAATTGCTTTCCATGTATTTTACGTTATGTGACCATGAAAAGCAATAAAACTCCATCATAGGTTTATACTCTGTCCTACCTATACTCTGTACTACCACCATCAGTAGTACTCTGGTATCTGAGAGGCAAGAAGGGTTAGCTTGGTCAAACACTGATTTGACTTTCAGGGAGAATTTTTAATTGCTTATACATCACAGATATGCAAGTAATATGATTAAGCTTTTTCACTGTATGTGAAAACGTGTGTATACTGAAACTGAGGCTTGGCTGCTTTTTAATCACTAAATTTTCACAAGAAACAAATGGAGTTTTGATATACCCTGACTACCATTCCCTCTCATTCTTCTTCACACTATCTGACCACCAAGAATTGAATGGCAAGGGAAACTATTACAGTTTCTTCATTAGGTCCTCAATCCTGCTACTGATCTACACGAATAGCCCATAGAGGTCCCTTGGTTCACCCAAGAATCTTGATTTGGTACCTTTAATAGGAATTATGTTCACCAATGGAAAAATACTCACGTTTTACTATTTTTTGCTAGCCCCTATATTAACTAAAATCATTTAACAATAATGCACACATAATAGGAATGTGTTTTTTTGACTAAACCTTTTAATCAGCAAATATTCCCAGAATATGCCATTCAGGTATGTCTACCAATAAAAATCTCCTTCTGTCTCTCTCACACCCCCAGTTTAAAGGTTCAGAAGACTTCAAGTTAATTTGAATAGCACACAATTATTTCATAAAAACAGAATGGATATAAGGATTTTTTTTTTAAAATCTGATTTTAATTTAAATTAAAGAGGCTTATTTTTTAAAAATAAGCCTATTTAATTTAAAGTATTTTAATAGACCATAATAAATTAAGGCCTTAACATAGGCTGTCAATATCCAATTTAATTTTAAATAAAAAGAATACTAAGGAGTATGTTTTTGCTGCAAAGTTTTAAAGAAAGTCAAATCCTGAACTGGTGGAAGTCACTAGCTAAGCACTTGGAACTAGAATTTATTAAACTACTAAACCAGCTTTTGATAGCAATAACCTCTTCTGTGGGTGCAGAAAATATTTTCTACATTTCTGTTCATTCAACTAGCTCAGTTCAATCATTAATTCATTTAAATTTAAGAAACCATTGGAAGTTGAAAAAGGAGGAGAGCTTGTTCTCCTCCAATCTATGAATAAAAACTAGATGCGAGAGGATGAGATCTTCTAGTTCTAAAATCCTGAAGGGCACAGTTTCTGGTCACTATCAGTTCAATTCACTAACTACATTTAAATAGCTTAGATACACAGTTTTAATACACAAGATATATTTTGATAACGCTTTTTTAACCTATCCAGAGCGTTTAAATTAGTTTTATTTTTAAATGATGTTTTATGCTGTTAACTGAATTTGAATTTCCATCCAAAGAACATGATACAAATTGCAAGTCAAAAATTAATCTTCTAGTAAATAAGAAAAGATAATTAAAATAAGAAATGTAAAAAATATGAATGTGAATAGATGTAAGTTAAGCTATATATTTGGCTAAATAAATATGCATAGATATAGTGTATCCTCCTGTTCTAGCAAAAAGAGGCACCAAGTTTAGTATAAAGAATATATTTAGCTGCAAATCAACATGTTTTCATGGTTACCGACCCAGGAGAGTCAAATTCTCATTAGGAAAATAATTAAGTACAAATGCAAAACTTTATTAAAACTGATTTAAATCAAAATGTCCTTTTTGCTGATTTAAATCACTGTTTAAAAAAATCAGCGATTTCAATTGCTCTATTTAAATCACTCCTCCTCAATAAAAAAAAACCACCAACATGATTGCTTACTTCAAAAGAGAGAGAAAAATTGCAGAACTAGAAGGTTCTGACTGAAGAGCTCGGGTCAGAGCAGACCCCATGAAGCTTCAGCAGGGTGCTTGGATCCACCCAGCCAGACCTGATTGCAGCATTGGGCTCAAAAGCTGGTGAAACTCAAGTAAAGAGGATATATGGGATGGGAATAACCTTAGTTTTGTACAAAATAATTTTAGGAATAACCACAATAGTTTAAGATTTTCTATAATAAGAGCTGTTTCAGCTAAGCCAAGATCACCACTGAGTTCTATGAAACAGCAAATATTTAAGCACATCTGCTCTCAGTTCAGTTATCTGGGCAGAAAATCCCCTTCAAAATGAATACAAAAGGAGAAAATTTTAACAGTTTGTTTTCCTGGTAAATATTTTGCTGTGTTTCAATCAGATATTTTAGAACTACCTTAAATTGCTTCAAAGTAAAACATCAGCTCTTGTTTATGTAAGTGAAATTTAGAGAGATTGTCAATGTCACCACATACACTACCTAAGGAGATCCTGTCACCTAAGATTTAACTTTTAAAAGCTTTAAGGGCTTAAGGATAATATTTTAACTCAACCAGGAGGAAGACCGCTTACTATAGGTTTGGTCACAGGCGTATGAGAGTCTAAAAAGACTATAGATACCAGAAGAATACCTGGTTCCTGCACCAAGACTTGAGCTCCCTTCTTCTGAGGCACAATTCATGCCTTTTGATTCCCAGTAGCTGGCCCCAACCCATGCCTCAGATTCATAGTCCTTTTCTTTATCCACCTCCTTGTTAAAGTCACAGTCCCATCCTTACCTCAGCAAAACGTCCACTGCCTCATTCCCTTAATCTCTGTTCCCTAGCAGCGGCACCTGTCCTTGGTCCCAGCACTATAGTGTACAATTCTTACCTTGCTCCATCCTCCCCTCCAGCATCACCCCAGCCACCTGCTCAGCTCCCTTTCTTCAGCCTCGTTGTTCTGATTCCCACCCCACAAGTACAGACCTGGCGCCCCGTCCTCCCTCCTCCTTAGCCTCAACTCCTCCGACTGTGCCTGCACAGCTGCTGTCTCCTGCCACCGACCTCAGTCCCCCGAGCCTCCAAGCACAGCTCCCGCCTCTCAGGCATCACCTCGTCCCTATAGCTCCACACAGCCCTTGAGACCCCCTGCCTCGTCCCCACGTCTGCTGCCCCGCGCACACAGCTCTGTCCCCGCGTCCCAAAGCGCTACCAGCCAAAGCCCAGATCCGACCCGAGGGTGCGACTCTCATACCGGTTCCTATCACCACCACATCAAACTCCGAAGGCAGATTGTCCGCCATCTTGGGAGGTGATCGATCATGTGACCTACGCTGGCGGAAATAAGCCTGCAATTCAAGGGGAGCATCTGGCGGAAGCTGCCGGGGCCGCCGTTGCTGCTTTGTGCGCCTTGCATTATGGGGAGTGTAGTTCTCGCGGGAGTGACGATTCCCTTAAAGGGATGCTGGCGATTTAACGATCGGGCTCCTGGCTGGCGGATATGCAGCTGCTGGACAAAGCAGGACAGGGGGCAGAGCCCTGACTGTCTGCTGTGTGCCCACCCAGAGCTCTTAGGACATGGTCAGCCTCATGCTCCTCCTGCACCCACTGTATCCTGATAGGGCATAGCATGGCTGGGAGTAGGGCGTCCCCTATATCCGAAATCCGGAGACCTGCCCCTGCTGGGTCCAGCCCTGCACGCCTCGTAATCCGGAAGAGAGATTAAAGCCTGCCTCTTTCAGAGGCTGTCGCCAAAATGCGAGGGTCTGTGTGGCTCTTATTATGAGTCAAGATTTGCTGCGCTATCCTTAGTCTAACCTTCTCCTCATTGCTGCTTTCAGTCAGACACTTCCCTAAAGAGCTTTGTCCTTTTGGGGGAAAGAAAAACAATCTACAGTGGGAAGTAAAAACCTATAAAATGCTATCCCTGAAAACAGCTAGTCTCCTCTGTCCACCCTACATTCCCCTCTGTGGCTCCTGATCTACAGTGATTCTGGAAACCATCCAACTCATATAGTTACAGACAGTATTATCTATCCCATGAACTATTCTGCTTGCATTTAAATCATCCCATTACATTTAGTTATATGCTACTTCAATATCAAATATTTGTTGATTATCATCATTCTTCCATTCTTTCACATGGCTTAACCAGGGACACAGATTTAAGCATTTTGGTTGTAGGTTGATTCCTCTAACTCCAGAACAATTGTTATTCTTTGAATTGTCTCCAAAGTGGCAATGTCTTTCTGTTAATGAGGTGCCCAGAACTAAATGCAGTATTACAGAGGGAAACCCTTACTTTCTCACTTCATGATTTTATATTTATCCATATGCAGCCCAAAACTGCATCAGCCTTTTTTGCTACCATCTTGTATGTAATTTGAGGCCCACTTTGTTGTCCAATGTCACTCCAATAGAGACTCTCTTTCAGCATTACTGCTTTCTAGCTTTTTCCCTCTTTATGTGTTTTGGATTATTTTTCCAAGATGTATCTCATTTTGTTATTTTCTTCCTATGTTGTATCCAGTCTCTTTAGGTCCATTTGTATTATTTCTTTTTCCTCACTGATTTTGCATCTCCTCTTAATTAAGTATCAATCGCAAATGTCATTGGGGTGCTGTTTAATGCCTTCTGTAGATCACTCATGAAGATACTAAATAAATTGGACAAATCACTGATCTCTAGAGCTAGTTCAATAATAGAAAAATAACTACTATTTTGTGAATGCTATGGCTTCAGATCAATTTGAGTGTACTCAAGCCCTTGAGCATTCATACATCTGTGAACTTTTGAAAATAGTATGAATCAATAATATACTCAAATTCAAAATAAAATTCATGTGCTTATATTCAAACACCTATTCTAAGTATAATTAATGTATTACACGTTAAAATACTTGGGTGACCAGTTCTGAACTTTGAGTATTATATAACAGATAATTCACAAAAACTCTATAGACTGATGTTTGTTTGTTTGTTTGTTTGTTATACCAAATCAATTTGCAAATAATGGGATTAGTCTGTGTTGGGATTCCCTCTGAGAACTCTTTCCACTTGACTTTGCAGAAACTCAGTTTGACTCCAGATTGCATCACCCAAGTATCTTTATCTGGCATACAGCAAAGCTACGCTGAGTTGATCAGGTACAGGGCATACCGCAAATCCAAAGTTACATAGAAAACCTCTTCCTTTATATACATTTACGCACTACATTACACTTGATGTAAATTGCATCATATGTTTTGGCACGGCTTGGTTAGTTTGTAGGAACTTATCTCTGTACAGTGTGCTTTATCCGTGTGCTGTTCATGCATAATCTGACCTCTAATTTACATTTAGGTTTGTTTCCTAATACTGTACGGGGAGACTTTGGCAAACCAGTAAAGTGCTTGAAACCACTATGGCTTATTGTTAAAGGCGGCCTAGTCAGCAAGCTGTAAATTGGCCATTTAGCAATCTCAGCTTGACCAAGGCAGAAGGGGAGGGGGTTTGGGGTGCCAGAGAAAGGGCAGCTTGACCCCGGGTCCTTCCTGATAAGAATTGTTTTGAAGTTGCTGATACATTTTAGAAGAGCAGCATGTGCCCCAGGAGTGTCTATTGGGGTCTCAAGGCTGCAGACTCTGGAAATACCCACACCTGGTTAATCAATAATCAGAAGGAACTTATTGCTTGATCATTGAAATGCTTACTTAACAAGGTTTCTTTAAGGCACATGTCATTCTATTACTAATGTATAAATAAGGGAAAAAAGCGGAAAAAAGTGGAACTAATTTGGGGACTCTTCGGGACTGGTCTCTCCCTCAGGTTGCATCTTCTGTTCCCCACCAGCAGACGGGCTGCCTCTGTGTCACTCAAAAGCCACACTCAGCTTTGGTGATTATCAAGGGTTGGGGGTGTTTTAGTAATCTTGTTGCGGACGTGTGTATGTGCTTGAGACTAGTAAAGTTTAGCTTTAAGTGAAAGCACTCTTGTGTTGTCTTGTTTGTGCCAGCCATCTATCGGTCGGACGGCCGTGTCTCCCCGATTTATTTCCTGACACCTCCTCGCACAGAGTAAAAGTTACCAAGAGCTTTCGTTTGAAAGAACCCTGGGTACCAATACCAGGAAGTTTCTACTGATCTTAGCTAGCCATCTTGATTCCAGAAGACTGCTTGTTATGACAACTTAACCTTCCATGCACTTTCCCAATCATACCCACTATGAAATTGGCAAGTTACTTAAGTCAAGTTATTTATGTCAAGCCAGGCTGTGAATGCTTAAAAAAGGTAAAAATTCATTGGATTGTATATTCTGTTAATACAATTTGACTAGCAGAATATCATTCAATTATTTCCAACTCACCTCTCCCCAGTTTAATACTATGCATTTATAATATATTATAACTTTGACACATTTGTTTATGATCCTTTGGCCAGTTTGAAATCGATGTGACAATGTTCATATCCAGCTGATGTTATTTAATGCCGAGAATAAGATTTCATAAATCACTGCTGGATGCTTAGTTAAATTACAAATATGTTATTTCTATGGTACAACTTAACCTTATCCTCTAATTTAGAAATTCTGTCAAAAAGGTTGTCAAATTTGTTTGGTGAGAGGTGTTCTTTAAAATGAATGCTGTCCATTTCTTATACTATAAAGTTTAGGGCTAAATTATTATACTCATACTCAACTTATCTTGCCATTTGCAATATTTAATGATTTTTCTCATGATGTTTATTTCATTATTTTATTAATGACAACATATATTTTATAAAGTCTACCTTAATTTTAATTGTCTATACTTCTTTCATTTATTTTGCTTGTTGAAGATAGATTTTAAAAGGGAGCTTAGACTCTCAACCATTTTTTAATAATTAATTTAATTCCTTTCCACATTTATTAACAAGCCAACATTACTTCCAGTACTGGTATTACTTTGTTCTCTGTTATATTCAAAAAATCCCTTCTTAGTTTCCTTAATCCCTTCAACTAGCATTTACTCCTTTCTTTCTGTCATCATCTCTTCCCTGAAAATCTTAACAGACTTTTAGCACTCATTTGATTTCCTCCCTTCTTTCCCAGGGAGATCTAGATAAAAGAATGGTGAAACAAAAGAAAAGGTGGCCAGTGTACTATCAGGGTTCCACTGTTGCTACTTCAGGGTGATGCACCAGGAATGACAGGAGATATAAACAAAAAACGTAAGTAGATACAGCTATAGTGATTAACGGTGGGATCCCCAAAGAGACTTAGGAGTTGCGATGCTAAGTGCCTAATTTTTGTGTGTCTTGGAAAATCACAGGAACAACACTGTGAATGATCCACAAAGCAGGCAAGGAGCCTATGCAATGAACTGGTAGAGATGGGCAGCTAAGAATGCAATCCACAAAAGCCAGTATGCTAGGCAGTGAGCCACCTAAAATAGCCAATAGGAGATGCAGATGACAAGGGTGTGTGCTAAGCCCTGCCTCTGTCTTAGAAGCACCTATCTTTCCTGAGTGGTGCATGAATAGGAACCTACTGCCTGAAGCCAGGCAGCTTAGGCATCTAAGTCACTTGCTACAGGAATGAGTTAGGTGCCTGAGGCTACGGCTTCACTACCTGCCGTATCGGTGGGTAGCAATCGATTGCTCGGGGATCGATATATCGCATCTCATCTAGACGCGATATATCGATCCCCGAACGTGCTTATATTGATTCCGGAACTCCACCAACCCGAATGGAGTTGTGGAGTCGACATGGGGAGCAATGGACATCGATCTCGCGCCGTGAGGACAGTGAGTAATTCGATCTTAGATACTTCGACTTCAGCTACGTTATTCACGTAGCTGAAGTTGCGTATCTGAGCTCGATTTTCCCCCATAGTGTAGACCAGCCCTTAGTCACACCACACAAAATGTCTGGCGAGCTAACAGGTGGTTATGGTGGCAGCCACCTTATTACTTTTAGCCCAGTGGTTAGCTCACTTGCCTGGGATATGGGTGACACAGGTTCAATTCCTCTCTCTCTATCAGAGTGGGAGAAAGAATTTAAACAGGGGTCTCCCATTTCTCAGGAGCGGGCTCTAACTACTGAGCTATGGGATATTCTCCCAACCACTGCTGTTGAATCTGTTCTACTGTGCATAAATAAAGAAACAGAGATTGAAGCAAGGGTACTGGACTTAGGGTCACCCAGCACCTGGACTACAGAGTGTCTCTCATTTCTCTCTCTCTCTGGAGGTTAGGCACCTACAGCATTCAGCAGCAGTTTTGTGGATCACAGTGGAGAATGGGACTTAGGCACCTAAACCCGAGTCTTAAGCACCTAAGTACCTTTGTAGATCTGGGCCTAAGGGCCAGATCTTCAAATGATCAGCACCCATAGTTGAAACCAGATTTTCAAAAGAGCTCAACATCCAGCAAATCCTATTGTAGCACTTTTGGCCAGATTTTCAAAAGAGATTGGCATCAAATTTGCTGGACTCCTTTGAAAATCTAGTATTTATTATGGTACCTTAATGAAAGATGAGCAATTTTGAAAACCCCGGCCTTAATAAGTTAAGTAAGATTACAAAGAGCTAGAAATACCTACTCTAAGTACAAAAGGATAACGTTTAGACAGAGTTTCATTTTTCACTCTGCGTTTAATGCCTTATGAATGTTTAAACTAAATTCTTAATGATATCTGAATGTGTGTGTGAATATATTCAAGTCTTAACACCTTAAATCATAAGTAATAATAAACCAACCAGTAGCCTGTTAACACCTTATTACAAGTCTCTTGCTCACACAATAAAAGAATGGAAAAAAATAGTAGAAAACAACTAATGGAAAACAGAGACCACCTCAGCCCTAAAGTTCCACCAGACATGGTAAAGTTCATACACAACAGAATCCTTGTTGATAGGACACACGCCAGAAAGTTTAGGAAACACAGTGTTCTAGTGGAAAACTTCAAACAACATTAAAGACAAATATAAAATGTGTTCACACATCGGGGCTTCTCAATAGGCTAAGAAACAAATAACAGATGAAGAAAATCAATAGTTATAATATTTAAGGCTAAACAAACAATGATGGATTCTAATGATATTAAAGTAGTAAGACCAAATCTTATGTCCCTTATAATTATCCTACCAGCTGTTTTGCAAAACTTTGTTTACAGTTTTCCTGTCCTGCAGTCTCTGTAGCCCTATCCTATTAACAAAGGCTATCTTTTCTTTGTTTTTCACCCTCAACAACAACTGTTCAGCCCCAAATACTTCACAATGTTGATCATCCCTGTCCTAAATGTTTAGAGATGAAAAGCAAATACCATCATATCATTGAGAATGTTATGATCTATAATGTAATATTTTATGAAATGTGACAGAAAGATTATAAATTCTCCTCTCAGACCCTTTTCTTGCTAAGAAAAAGAAGTGTGCATGAAAACATTTCAAGTATTTAAACTTGAGAATATGTTTTATGATTTAATACCATTCTAAAAGTGCACAGGGGTAGAGTGATTTCCCTATCAATGTCTTCCTGTATCCAAAGTGCCCAACTATTTATCCCATCACAAAATGCTGTTGTTTGGTTCTCCGAGCTCCTGCTAGCTTCATTCATAAGATGGCAATCAGTACAATCCTATTTCATGATGACAGTCATTATCCACTGGACCAGAAATTCTTCTTAGTACTAGTTTATCTGACAAAATGTTCATCTAGGGTCCTTAACTGCTGGATTTGTCAAGCTCTGCAATGAAAAAAATACTTCTCTATACTGTTCAGTTTTAGTATTGGCAACTGTAAAAACAAATAAAAGAGAAAAACAGTATATAAATATGAATAATTTTATGGGAATGTCATGGACCTTTAGAAAATGTCTTACCATGTTTTTCTCTTTAGCTATTTAATTGCAGTGTCATAGTAACAGAAAGCAGCATACCCAATTCTGCATGGATGAATAACCGCATTCAATAAAGAAGATTTAACAGAGTAAATCAAACACTGGATTAAACATTTTCTGCATAACAGACCACAAAATGGGCATTCATTTTACCAATAGATCCTCTGCATTAGAAACAAATAGAAGTGCACACCAGCATAAATAAATTGCACATTCAGTGGCCTCATTGCAGAATTTCCCTACATTATATTAAACTAGGACCCAGTCAATTGGAATTGCCTAAATACATTCAAGAATGCACATTGACAAGATTAAAGGTAAAAACTGTACCTATTTACATTCAATAAATTAATTTGTTTTCTTTGTTTTGGTTTTTTATCAACAAGGTTTGAACTAATACATAATCCAGCACAGCATTTTAACAAATGATCCAAACTGCATCATTAAAATAATAGAAGTTCACAAAGACATTCAGATTGTTATGATTTCATGTTTAGCCTTCTGATGTTCATAGTCTTCCATTTTTACCAATTATTTTCCATATTTTTGTTAACTTTCAGCAAAATATGTTTTTTCCTTTATGCCTGATATTCGAGCTTTTTCATGTATTTACAGAATTTAACTTTTAACTTTAAAAGTCTGCCTTACACAGTAGCATAAAATAGTTATACTTAGTTCTTAATCTTTGTCAAACCACTTTACAAACACATACTTATCCTTGCAACAGATCTGTGAAATAATTAAGTATTTTTGTCTCCATTTCACAAATGGAGAAAACTGAAGCAAAACATTTAAGTCACATGCCTAGAACCACAGAAGAAGTCATATCCACAGATTTTGCTTTTTAAATCCTTTTATGTTAACTATAGTCAAAAAGGATTTGGATACCCTCTTTCTATTAGGAAACTTTCCTTAATGTAGCCTCCAATCTTTAATGTGTTTTATCCTTACAACTCTCCTTGGAGATACTATTATTCCTCATCTTAGGGTATGTCTACACTACGAAATTAGGTCGATTTTATAGAAGTTGATTTTTAGAAATCAATTTTATAGTCGATTGTGTATGTCCACAGTAAGTGCATTAAGTCAGCGGACTGTGTCGTCACCACCATGGCTAGCATCGACTTACAGAGCAGTGCACTGTGGGTAGCTATCCCATAGTTTCCACAGTCTCCGCCGCCCATTGGAATTCTGGGTTAAGCTCCCAATGCCTGATGGGGCAAAAACATTGTCGCGGGTCACTAGTATCAGGGAAGATCCCTGTCAGCTAAACATTAACAGCTCAGCATGAATGGGCCTCCCCCCACCGGGTGGCTAACAGTGGGGATGATTTCTTTTCAGCCAGAGGCAAACAGCCCAGCAGGAATGAGCACCTATGAATGTCCCCTTAAACAAATTTCCCGTATTTCAACCAGGTGATCATGAAAGATATCACTCTCCTGAGCAGGGGCGGCTCTAGGTATTTTGCCGCCCCAAGCACAGCAGGCAGGCTGCCTATGGCAGCTTGCCTGTGGGAGGTCTCCAGTCCCACGGATTTGGCGGCACGCCTGCGAGAGGTCTGCCGAAGCTGCGGGACCAGCGGACCTTCCGCAGGCATGCCACCGAAGGCAGCCTGCTTGCCGCCCTTGCGGCAACCAGCACAGCGCCCCCCATGGCTTGCCACCCCAAGCACGCGCTTGGCGTGCTGGTGCCTGCAGCAGCCCCTGCTCCTGAGGCTAACACAGAGAGATAAAGAACAGATGTTGCTTGAATGGCACCAAAGCCCAGACCCATTCGCTGCAATATTTTGTTCTGCAGTGATTCCAGACTACTTGCTACTGTCTTGACATGGTAAAGTGTCCTACCATGGAAGATGGAACAAGTCTCCCCTCTCCAGAAACCTTTTGCAAAGGCTTTTAGAGTAGCTCCAGGAGAGCTTCATGGAGATGTCCCTGGAGGATTTCAGCTCCATCCCTAGACACGTTAACAGATTTTTCCAGTAGCTATACAGGCCGCAAATGCATCCCAAGTCTTCAGGGCAAATTAATCATTAAACATGCTTGCTTTTAAACCTTGTATTATATTTACAAAGTGTGACAAAGTTCTTATTCTATCTTGGTGGGTCCTGCGCTTATTGGCAGATTTGATCGCCTCAGAGATTCATCATGTGGGTCAGGGAATAGCCCAGAGATCTTCTCCTCTGGTAGAACCCATAGTCCAGGTCAATTCCTCCTGTGTCTGATCAGAAGTTGGGAGGTTTGGGGAGAACCTGGGCCCGCCCTCTACTCCGAGTTCCAGCCCAGGGCCCTGTGGACTGCAGCTGTCTAGAGTGCCTCCTGGAACAGCTGCACGACAGCTACAACTCCATGAGCTACTTCCCCATGGCCTCCTCCCAACACCTTCTTTATCCTCACCACAGGACCTTCCTCCTGGTATCTGATAATGCTTGTACTCTTCAATCCTCCAGGAATACACCTTCCCACTCTCAGCTCCTAGTGCCTCTTGCTCCCAGCTCTTCGCATGGACACTACAAACTGAAGTGAGGTTCTTTTTAAACTCAGGTGCCCTGATTAGCCAGCCTGTCATAACTGATTCTTGCAATTTCTTCTTAATTGGCTCCAGGTGTCCTAATTAGCCTGCCTGCCTTAATTGGTTCCAGCAAGTTCCTGCTTGTTCTGGAACTGCCTGTGTTACCTTACCCAGGGAAAAGGGATCTACTTAATCTGGGACTAATATATCTCCTAACACTCTCCTGTAGCCATCTGGCCTGACCCTGTCACAAAAGGTACACTCAGCAATGGTGCCTTCTCTGCTTCATGGTCCGGGAGCCCACTTTGAGAGGGTTGGGAGGGTATTGGCTCCAGGGTGATGAACAGTTCCTGGCTTCTGGAGAAAAGGGATTCTCTGCTTGCCTGCTGTGCACTCTCCTCATCATCATCATCTTCCTCATCCACAAAATCCTCATCCCTGTTGCATGCAGCTCATCATAGAAGCGGCATATATGGGACTCTGACCTGGAGGGACCACTTCCGTCCTTTGTTTTTTGGTAGGCTTGCATATAAAAGAGAAGCGTATGACCTCCAAAATTCCGCACCCCTATCTCCTCACCTGAATGGAGAGAATGTCAATGAAAAATAATCAGTCATTTATTTTGCCAGTCAGGGATCATCAAAATGAATTCAACAAGATGTAGTTTCAGCTTTAGTACAGGTTTTCTGATACTTCCCACAGATAGAGACAATTTGGTCTCCTATATGTGAAAAATCAGAGATTAACTCACTTTTTGATTTAAAAAAACAGTATATTTTGTTCTAGGATAAACTCACTCACATACTCACATTTGCAAATCAAATATATTTATTTAGAATGTTAATAATAGCAGCAGGGAAATGCATCATCATGTTATGATTTATAATAGAAAATATGAGATCTCGAACAGTCACAGCTCAGACTAGAGAGTACCAAAGACTGATTTGAACAGCAGTGATGTTCAGCTACTGAGCTATTTGTAACATGCTATGTACAAATATTGTATACCAGCTACTCATGATAGAACAATATTGCACCATTGGCCTGATCTAAAGCCCTGTGAAATCAGTGGAAACATTTCCATTTATTTTGATGGACATTGGACTAGGCCCTATATGTCTGTGTATAACAATTTTAAACTAATGTTTTTGTTTTATGCAGAACAAAATTGCACCAATTGCACCTTAATTTGTATCTGTACATAATGGCACAACTAAAACCAGTATAATGTCCTGCATTTTACATATCTATATTTATCCATATGCTAACCTATAAATAGCCAGTAAAACACAAACAAATGATTAAAAGAAGGAAAAACAAAAGAAAACAAAACAAAGAGATACTGTCAGATGAAAAGTCATATATTAAAAACAAATCACCTTACCTGAGTTACTCTTATCTTAATTATTAAGATAGGGAGAATTTCAAAACTCTAATATACTTTTCATAATTTATGCTAATTGTTTGTTGTTTTCACTGTATTCACAATGATTGATGAAACTGGATGATCCATTGTTATAAAGGCTTTCCACCATAAATCTTTCTTTAATATAAGAAGATTTTATTGATACTAAATATTCCATTCCTTCCTGTGCAGATGAATGCAAAAGAAATAGAACTGATCTTCACACCTTACTGACCTAATAACACAAATCTTTGCCATTGGGTCTTCTGCAAATAGACTTTTTTTTAATTCTTCCCTCTAGTCCGTGCAGCAACATACTTCACTGAAGATGGCCTATAACTCATAGCATAAAGCTTTGAAAGTTACATGCTCTTTCTGAAAGCTCATCCAGCTCTGAACTGGTTTATTTCCCACATGAACTTTTCAATACTTTCACAAGCTTTAGGCCAGACAGCTTTTTAAGTGTTATCATCCAAAAATCATGCTTTCTTCACACACATGGTCTCTTGCTACTACCATGGTCTCTTGATTGCCTGCACTTATGTCCATCTGTTTAGATGACATCAGTTCACTGTACAAGTTGATTGGATCCCTACCAAAGACACTATACAATGGAGAGTTAAAATGGTCTGTATAACACAGCAAATGCCATCTCTCCTTTTACCACAGGGAAACATTTGCATCACATGCAATGGGTCACAGCTGTTCACACTCAGCCACATTTACAAATCAACAAAAGGCACTCTCTTGCCTTCCTCATTTTTAATCTGCATCACTGCTGTTTTCATTAGAAAGTATATGTATGACAGAATTGCACAAATATTGTCTAAAGTTGAAAGACCTTGCTGCAGCTTATGGAAAAAACAAAGACTTCTTTGACTAAGCCAATTTGGGCCCCCCTGGAAAAGTGGATGACCTGAGCCCTCCCATTTTTAAAAGTGATGGAGCCATGGCCTCTCGGGCCCCGCCTCCTGTTCCAGTGCCCTTGAGCTGAAGCCCTGAGCCTGGGCATTCTCTTTCCAAGCCCCAGCAGAAGCCGCAGGGCTGAAGTTCCAAGTGTGGGCGCTTCCCTTCCCCCTGGAGCACGGGAGCTAGGTGGTGTCAGGAGAGCAGGGAAACAGGTTAGAGGTGGGGGCAGAAGTCTGATGGGGTGTAAAGGTGGGCAGAAGGACTGTGTGCACTCCAGGGGAGGGTCCTGAAGGGGGAATTATGAGTCCGTGAGGAAACAGAGGCAGAAGGCATGTTGGGGGGTAACAAATAGGGGAGATGGGGGAGTTAGGGATAGAGCAGGAGGGGCAATTACGAGTCCAGGATGCCGAGGTAAAAGGAGGGAGTTAACAGGCAGGGGATAAGGGGGGCAGTTAGAGGTAGAGGAGGAGAAAGGGGTAGAAGGCATGGGGTAACTGGTAAGGGATATGGAGACAGTTAGGGATAGGGGCAGAGGCAGGGGCAGAAGGCATGGGATAATAGGTAAGGGAGGAGGGGCAGTTAGGGGTAGAGGAGGAGGTAGGGCACAAGGCAAAGGGTAAGTGCAGAAGGAAGAAGACAGTAGCGCAGAGGATGCCAGCCCAGGAGCTGGCCAGTGGATATCCTGGCACTTTGCTCAGCACTGTCTCTGGGACCATCCATATTCATTAAGGGCCCCCTACTTTTTTCTCCATAATTCAAGCATTGCATACCATATTTGAGAATGTGCAGCAGAGTCACCTCTTGCTCTGCACTAATCAACAAGCCAGAAATACCCTCTCCATGAAAGCTGTCCAACAATTCTTTCCATTTTCTTAATTAGGATCAGGCTTTATGGCAGTTGAACCACAAAAGATGTGAGGAAGTTCTGTGACAGGACCCATATAAATCGAATTGTGATCTAGCTCGCAGTGCGCAGATATACAATGAACTATAATCTGATTTTCTCACAGTTATCAAGAAAAATATTTCTTATTTCTTAGACCTGTAGTTCTCAAACTTTTTAGTAATGTAGCTCTTACAGATATTTTCAAACTTAGTGGCTTCCGACAACCAAATACCATTTTTTCAACTAACTCAGTAGATTAAAGAGTTCAGGACATGAGATTCAAGACACTAGAGTATGGAGTTTTGCAACCTTATTCAATTACTGTTTATTTAATTACTGGTCATAATTATACTCAATCATAAGCTGGTTCATTTGTAAGCCGACCCTCCCAAGATGGATAAGTAAAAATGGAAAATGTTTATGACTCGTTCATAAAATGACCCTATAATTCAGGGGTCAGCAAACTTTGGCACTCGGGCCATCAGGATAAGCCCCTGGCGGGCCGAGATAGTTTGTTTACCTCGAATGTCCACAGGCACGGAGGTAAACCTAAGTAAACAAAGAGTCCCAGCAGGCCAGGTGCTTACCCTGAAGGGCCAGGACAGCAACTGGTAGGGAAATTTTGGGGGGGGAAGAAACTGGGGGTCAGGGGAGTAACCTCTGTGACCACCACCCACATGACCCCAACCCTAGCCTGGGATCTCCACACTCTCCCCATCCCATCCCTTCCCACCTTATCTGGGGAGGGCCAGGGGAGGATGTCTCTGGCCTGGCTGGAGCTGTTCCAGCAGGCTAGGCAGCACAGCTGCAGCCTGCTCTGGCAGGCCATACGGGTGGCGCGGCCGCAGCATGTTCCAGCAGGCTGGGCTGGGCAGCGTGGCCACAGCCTGCTCTGGGGGGCAGGGTCGAGCAGCACGGCTGCAGCCTGCCAGCCCCTGAGCTGCAGCTGCTTTGGAGGCTGGGGGGAGAGCAGCATGGCCAGAAGCAGAGAGACTCTGGCCCCGCATCTTCCATTCTGGCTCTGCTGGCTGTGCTGCCTCCCCTTACTCCCTCTGTTGTGGGGAGGGGCTGTGTCCCACCTCTCTCTCTCTATACCCATTCATAAGCCGACCCTCTTCTCTGGTGCTTCCCTTTTTTACTAAAAAAATTCGGTTTATGAGTACGTATATACGCTATATAATCTAATCTGATCTGATCTGGCTTTTTTAAACTATCATTTGAAATTATGGATTTTTTAGTGTGTCCGGACACTGCCTAAGATTTTAGTGAGAAAAATGGGCCTGTTTCAAACTGATAGTTGCACAGTGTTTGGCTGATTTTCTGATAAGCCGCAGATGTAAGTCATTTTCCAAGTTTAAATATTTCTGTGCTTAGTTTTCACAGCAATCATTGCTAAAAACCCAGACATAGAGATAACTTGAAGTGAATGGAAGCAGCATTTTCAACGCTTCATCGCTGAGTTCTTTGTACTCTTCTTTAACATAAATCTAGAATTTCTGGTATTTTGGATATGAAAACTTGGTCTTCGGCATGTTGATCACTTGACAATTCTTTGAGATTTTGTTGAGCCATACTTATGGTTGGAGTGGTGTTAACTGTTATCAAGAATGAATTTAGAATCCAATAAGTATCTGTAGATTCATGTTAAACACCAGGAAATTATCCATTAAAATGGGAATACAAATCCAGGCAAATGAGTTCTTATTTGGTCTTTAGTAGCATTTTGATCCCTTTCACTCTGTTCTTTTAAAAAGTCTGATAGTACTAGAAACATAACAGTATCTCCCTTTTCATGTGGCATCTCCAAAGACAAAGCTTCTTTATGACTCCCCTAATTTTCTCTTTCATATCTAGTATATTTGTATTCCTATCTTCAAGTTTGGATTTAGTGCATTCAATTTGCCATCTATGCCCTCCAGATAAGCTAACATAGTCAAGAAGTCCACATTAAACATGTAACCTTCACAATCTATTTTCCCAAGGAGGAAAATTCAAAGATGTGTTGTAGTATTTTCCCACAGGACAACCACCTGATTTCACTGTGAAACAGAAGCTGGGTGTTGTCAGAACACATCTCAGCACAGCATACTAAAACAATGTGTTCACTGTCCAGGATTTTCTAAAATTAATTTTAGTAACAATGTTGAGGGTCTTGTGTACTTCAAGCTATAACTTCTTAGATGCCAAAGCTTGGTGATGAATCATGCAGAATGTCCAAATTGCTGCTGGTGCCATTTCCTTTACTCACATTGCAACCTCGCTGAGCTTTCTGGTCATGGCTACTGCTCCATCAGCACAGAATCTTATACACATAACCAAGTTAAGATCTCACCCACAATGAATTTATTGAGGATCTTGAGTATTTCCTCACTTGTTGTTTGGTTTGGAATTTCACTGCAAAAAAAAAGTTATACCTGCTTTGATAAATCTCACATACTGCAGAATTGGAGCCATGTAGTCTATATCTTGGATTCACCAAGATGCAGTGCAAAATATTGATTATTCTTAACTTGTTTTATCAGCTAGTCCAGGACATTTTCTGCAAAGTCATCAATGCATCAACAGATGGTATTATTTGACATAGAAAATGGTTTTCAGTGCCATGACTGCTTGTTCCCAAGTCATAATTCTACAGATGTCTATTGCTGCCGGAAGTAGAAGGGTCTTTCAAATTGTGTGCACTTGTTTGCATTTTTCAGTTCGCATGGCTGCAATATAAGATGGTTCTAAGACTTTTTGAGGAAGAGTTGTTTCTTTAGACATGACTTCATTCTGCCACTTAAGCTCTTCTTATTTCCAAAGGAAACAAAATCACACTCTGTTTATGAATTCCAGGTAGATGTATAGTTTCTAAATGTCTCTGTAGTTTCCCTGGCCTCATACTTTCACTCACTGACACTTGAAAACAAATGACATTGTGGCTGTGGACTTTCCTCAATGATATCAAGATATGAAAATCCAAATATAAAGTAACTATCATCAGATTGTCTTTTCTTTCTTTTCTGTTTAACTTTATTAAAATCATTATCTTCTTCAGCCAAACATTTTTTACATGTAGGTGAAAATCATTCTATTATAAAGATTAGACACACTTGTCTCTCCCTCAGGACCCCTGCACCCCTTCCTCTATCCAAACTGCTGGTGCTGCTGGTCCTGGGAAACTCTCTGTTCCCTCCACTCCAGAAGGGACCTTTCAATAGAGAGATTTTCTGATGAATGCTTTCCCCAACAGGAACTCTCCCAACTGAAGCCCCCTGCAGGAACAGAAAGCACAAAGGCACAGAACCTGAATGTGTCCCTGCAATTTTATAGCCAAGCCCCTGTGAGCCTGTTATAAACAGATAGTTAAGGGTTAATGTCTCTTTTACCTGTAAAGGGTTAAGAAGCTCAGTAAACCTGGCTGACACCTGACCAGAGGACCAATAGGGGGACAAGATACTTTCAAATCGTGGTGGAGGGAAGTCTTTTTTTGTGCTTTTTGTTTGTTCGTTGTTCACTCTTGGGACTAAGAGGGACCAGACGTACATCCAGGCTCTCCAAACCTTTCTGAATCAATTTTTCATGTTTCAAAATTGTAAGTAATATCCAGGCAAGGCGGATTAGTCTTATGTTTGTTTTCTCAACTTGTAAATGTTTCTTTTTGCTGGAAGGATTTTACCTCTGTTTGCTGTAACTTTGAACCTAAGGCTAGAGGAGGTTCCCTCTGGGCTATATGAATCTGAGTACCCTGTAAAGAAAGCATTCTCCATCCTGATTTTAAAGAGATAATTTTTACCTTTCTTTCTTTAATTAAAAGCTTTCTTTTTAAGAACCTGATTGATTTTTCCTTGTTTTAAGATCCAAGGGTTTGGATCTGTGTTCGCCAGGGAATTGGTGAAGTCCCTCAAGGCAGCCCAGGGAGGGGAAAATTTTGGGGGGACAGGTAGTGCCCCAGACACTGAAATTTCTGGGTGGTGGCAGTGTTACCAGATCTAAGCTAGTAATTAAGCTTAGAAGTGTTCAACCAGGTCCCCACATTTGTACTCTAAAGTTCAAAGTGGGGGGAAAAACCTTGACAGAGCCCAAGTTAGCTGACACGGGATAGTCATGCATGTCTTATTACAATGTAGACATACCCAGAGAGGTTCCCAGCCCAGGCAGCAGCAGCAGCAGAAGACACAGGCACATAGATAAGATGCAGATGATGTTTAAGGCTAGTTTACTAGCCTTTTAATTAAAAAAAAAAGATAAAAATGGGCATACTGATTAAAAATTTTCCCCAGACTTGTAGTTCCCCTATGAACCTATAGCTGGCTCACAGTTGGTGACGCACGGTCTTGGAGGGAGATTCTCAAGAGCAAAACAACCAAAGTATAACATGCCCTCCAACAAATAATGTTTGTTTCTTTAAAAGAGAAGCCAGCAACCCTCTAACATGATGGCAGCAAAAGTGTTGAAATCCCCTGCCTTCACTCAATGATCCACTGATAAACCCAAGATATTAGTCTGTTGCTAGGCTGTTTTCTGATAGATGCTTTTTGACTTAGGGTATGTCTACACTATGAAATTAGGTTGATTTCATAGAAGTTGATTTTTTAGAAATCGATTTGATACAGTCAATTGTGTGTGTCCCCATTAAGTCGGTGGATTGAGTCCACAGTACCAAGGCTAGTGTCAACTTTAGGATTGTTGCACTGTGGGTAGCTATCCCACAGTGCCCGCAGTCTCCGCCGCCTATTGGAGTGATGGGTTGAGCTCCCAATGCCTGATGGGGCAAAAACATTGCCATGGGTGGTTCTGGGTACATGTCATCAAGCCCCACTCCCTCCCTCTCTCCCTCCGTGAAAGCAACGGCAAACAATCATTTCTCGTCTTTTTTCCTGGGTTACCCATGCAGACGGCATACCATAGCAAGCATGGAGCCTGCTCAGCTCACTGTCACCATGCATTTCCTGGGTGCTGCTGGCAGACGCGGTACTGCAGTGCTATAACAGCAGCATCGCCTTGCCTTGCTGGCAGCAGATGGTGCAATATGACTGTTAACCATCATTGTTATCTCGTGGGTGCTCCTGGCTGACCTCGGTGAGGTCAGTCAGGAGCGCCTGGGCAGACATGGGTGCTCCTGGCCGACCTTGGTGAGGTCGGTCGGGGGTGATTGGACAAAAATTGGAATGACTCCAGGGCATTCTCTTCTTTAAATTTTGTCTAATGGAGATTCAGTCCTGCGTGGAATATCATGCCAGCTGGAGGCTTCTGCCTCAGGCTACTCTCCCAGCCGGCAGCACTGTGCAGTCGCACCTACCCCAGCCTATCCCTTGCTCCCATGGCTCATGAAGCCTGCACAATAGTAAGGAGCAGTTCAACTATAGGCTGAACAAGTGCAGAGTGGTGGTAGAATATGCCTTTGAATGTTTAAAAGCTCGCTGGTGCTGTTTGCTGACTAGGCTGTTTGCGATTAGATTAGAAGAGCACAGCAAGGCGTGCTGAGCATCACAGAGGCTTTGAAAACCAGTTTCATGACTGGCTAGGCTTTGGGGTGACAGTTGTGCGTGTTTCTCCTTGATGAAAACCCGCCCACTGTGTTGATTTTAATTCCCTGTAAGCTAACCCTGTAAGCCATGTCATCAGTCGCCCCTCCCTCCATGAGAGCAATGGCAGATGATTGTTTCGCACCTTTTTTCTGTACAGACGCCATACCACGGCAAGCACAGAGCCCACTCAGATCACCACAGCAGTTGTGAGCACTGTAAACACCACGCAAATTATCCTGCAGTATATGCAGAGCCAGAAACTTCCACAGCAGGTGAGGAGATGATGGCAGCGCAGTGACGAGAGTGATGAGGACATGGACACAGAGTTCTCTTAAAGCACGGGCCCTGGACATCATGGTGCTAATGGGGCAGGTTCATGCTGTGGAACACTGATTTTGGGCCCGGGAAACAAGCACAGACTGGTGGGACCGCATAGTGTTGCAGGTCTGGGATGATTCCCAGTGGCTACGAAACTTTTGCATGCATAAGGGCACTTTCATTGAACTTTGTGACTTGATTTCCCCTGCCCTGAAGCACAAGAATACCAAAATGAGAGCAGCTCTCACAGTTCACAAGCGAGTGGCGATAGCCTTGTGGAAGCTTGCAGCGCCAGACGGCTCCCGGTCAGTCAGGAATCAATTTGGAGTGGGCAAATCTACTGTGGGGGCTGCTGTGATCCAAGCAGCCAATGCAATCACTGAGCTGCTGCTATCAAGGGTAGTGACTTTGGGAAATGTGCAGGTCATAGTGGATGGCTTTCCTGCAATGGGATTCCCTAACTGTGCTGGGACAATAGACGGAACACATATCCCTATCTTGGGACCGGATCACCAAGGTAGCCAGTACATAAACCACAAGGGGTACTTTTCAATGGTGCTGCAAGCATTGGTGGATCATAAGGGACATTTCATCAACATCAGCGTGAGATGGCTGGGAAAGCTACATGAAGCTCGCATTTTTAGGAACTCTGGTCTATGTGAATGGCTGCAGCAAGGAACTTACCTTCCAGACCAGAAAATAATTGTTGGGGATATTGAAATGCTTATAGCTACCCTAAAGTGTAAGGAGTTCCACTTGTACTTGAAGTGAAGGTGGCAGGATGGTATTCTTACAGTTTTCATACATAGAATATTAGAGTTGGAAGGAACCTCAAGAGGTCATCTAGTCCAACCCCCTGCTCAAGGCAGGACCCATCCCCAAACAGATTTTTACCCCAGTTCCCTAAATGGCGCTCCCCCACAAGGATTGGGCTCACAACCTTGGGTTTAGCAGGCCAATTCTCAAACCACTGAGCTAGATAGTGTTTTGAAAAATAAAATATGTGTAAAACAAAGTGCCATGTTGTTCTTCTCATTCTGATCCTTAGCCTGCATTTCTTTCATACCCAAATCTCCCCACCCCACCCCACCCCCAAATGAGTGGGCAAGGAGCTGTATTTTTGTGTTTTATGTATTCTGCCATGGAGTTTAGCAGAAACAGTTTTTAGGTTTCAGAAAATGGAATCTATATTGGTCAGGTACATTTAATGTATGATTTAGGGTGACTAGTCAGAAAATGTGAAAAATTGAGATAGAAGGTGGGTCGTAATAGGACCTATATAAGAAAAAGACCCAAAAATCGGGAATGTCCTTATAAAATTGGGACATCTGGTCACCCTACTATGATTACATTGTTTTTAAACTACAGAACTTGAACACTTTCTTAACACTATTATTTAAATATTAACAACTTTATAATATGTAGTAGAGAAGTAAAGTAGAAAACATTTGTCAATTAATTAAAAAAATAAAATATTTACAAGACATTTTTTAAAACAAAGTATACCTGCCCAATTTAATGGAATTTGAGTTGTGGCTCTTTTTTAAAGTACTGTATGTGTTGAACATGGAGAACAATAAAGTGTTAATGTCAAAGCAACAATATTCTGCGTTTCTGTGTCTATATATATGGAATGTGAAGAAAGTACATGAGCTGAGGAAATGAAAGAGTTATAGCAGAGAATGAGTGGATGGTGGTATGTTCTCTGGCACAGAGTTACACTTGCTGAGAAACTTAGAGGAAGAGGGAGGTAGGGCATTTGATTCTGTCATTCATTATCTCCCTTTAGAACAATGACTGACTGAGAAGTCTCTGCACTGTGCCTTCCATTTTTTTCTGCTTTCTCTCAGCCTTTCCCAGTGGCCCTTCCTTTAAAGGACATGTAGAAGGATTGCAGAAATCACAGATTTAGCCTTTCCATTGAGCTCCATGCCTTTTTTATTAACCCCTCTATAGTCAGATAAGTGCTACCACCAGGGCTGAACGGGGCAGGAGTAAAAGATACATCCCTCTCCCCATGACCTTCCTGCAGGTAACAGTGTGTTTGTGGATTCTGCTATCACCTGCTTTTCTGCAGACATACCGGTTTTTTTCCATACCCTGACCTGTTTACTTAAACTCATAATCTTAGGTCTGAATTAATGTAGCTTTTCCACTTATATATAATGAACTCTGCTATGTCTCACCCACAGAGGTAAGAGTTGAAGTTCAAGGGTAGAGCATTGTGGGAGTGTTGGAAATATTTCTAATCAAGCTGTACTTGTTCTGTACAGTACAGTAAAGTCCTCCATCCATAGAACAAGTAGAGCGTGGCAGTAGTTAAACCAAGATCATATTGGTAGTGCAGTTTATCTTAAACTTGACCAATCACTCTTATTGCTGACCCTTTCTCCAGATCCAGTCAGTCCTATACTCTCCACTGAAACTGTCAAAAAATTGCATTTGGTGTCAGCTGGGGAAGAAGGGGAGGGTGTTTGTAGTGCATCTATGCAGTAGGAACATAGGCACTGTGTATGGCTATGGAGCTCAAATTTTATGATCCTGTTTCTGTGTACTGCATCTCTAAATGTAAAGTATCTCTTTGCTTGATCACTGTGTGAGTGAAAACATAACATAGATAGTGCAGCACGTACTTAGATATACCACTATGAAGGGTATGGTGAGGATTTCCCTCACATAGACGTCTAATGTAGAAAAAGTCAGTAAAATTTGTGCAGTACCCCAAAGAATCATCTCCCTAGTCCTCTTCAAAATCCTCAGGCTGACCTTCTGCACAGAGGGGCATCATTGTGGAGAACATAAAAGAAATCAGAGATCTCAGCTCCTGGGAAAGTTGAGGAGGTGAGGGAGACAAGTCAGCCCCATTTTCCTAAGTTCTCTGCTGTAGAAGATCCTCATAGCACAAGCCATCTAGTTTATATTTAGTCATGCTATGCTGTTAGAGTGTTGCCTTGGAAAGTATAACCATGTAATAATAATGCTACAGTAATTTGATTAAGAAGTCTTTCCAGTTTACATCTCACCAATGATCTTTTGTTAGAATGCACACAAGGGATCATTTGGTCTAATTACATTAGCTGTCAATATCATGCAGAAAACATTGTATTTTTGTTCGAATCGTGTAATATATATTTTGCTAAATTTCATACAAAAATTGCTTCAGATCATGTTAACATTTCAGGAAATGTAATTGTGATACTGTTGTTTTATAATTATAAAAATAGTTACCCTTCTATATTATTTCCATTTGAGAATCTCAAAGTGATCCATGAATCAATTTAATCTTCCAAATCTTCTGTGTGGTTTGATACTATTACTCCATTTTATAGGTGAGGAAACAGAGGCACAGGCAGGTATAAATGAGTTGCCCTAGAAATAGGAAGTAGAATC
This sequence comes from Gopherus evgoodei, assembly GCF_007399415.2. NCBI lineage: Eukaryota > Metazoa > Chordata > Testudines > Testudinidae > Gopherus > Gopherus evgoodei. Next base: position 79,070,452 of record NC_044330.1, on the reverse strand, counting down.
AGAAATAGGCTCAGCTCTTCTTGACCACCCCTGTGTCTTAACCACAAGTCCATTCTTCCTCTCTGATGCTGTACATCTGCTGGGTCTTCAGATATTTTCTTGTAGTTATCTTTAATGCTGTAGTTGAAAACAGTACTTGAAAACATTATGAACAATCCAGATCTGAGAAAATACATGTGTTTATTATTTCTTAGGCAATTTTTTTCTCATTTCCTCATGCTCAGTGCATCTGCTTCACTTTGTATATGTCTTTCAAAGAGATAAAATTGCTTTATGCCATCTGGGAAAAAAAGGGAAAATATCTAAAACTGCTTAAACATTAATATTTGTATATAAATATATATGCAAGGAGTGAGAAAAATATATTACACAATACAGTTGGCTTGATCCTGCTCTCATTTAGGCCAACAAGAGCAAGGACAGATCTATTATGTTGTTAGTATCTGTTAATGGTATTTTTATTCATTGGATTTCTCCATATTCTCCTATTTCCAACTTTCTGTCAACTCACCAGTAATGATTATTTAGCCATTAAGGCCTCGTCCTGCACCATTAAAGTCAATAGAATTTTTGCCAGTGACTTAAATGGGAGTAGACTTTCAGTGCTATCATGTCTTTAAAAACAAACAAGCAAACAGTGTATCATGGTCTTTTCTGACTAATGGATAAAATCAATTAAAATACGGTTTCAAATGTTTATTGTTTTACACATGATATAAGAGACTTTACAGTGTTTGATTGGATATGTACTTAAAATTATGTATCTATATAAATATTGCAAAAAGCTGTGCTTTGTCCAGAAAATGGATAATATGGCATAGCAAACACACAGATATACTCAGATTAGAAGACTGTATCTTTCATCGGAAGAAAATGAGTAAAAACCTGTATAAGAATCTGAAGTATTTAATTACAACAGACAACTATCATGCATTATGCATGGCTGAAAAGGAAAGTAAGCTGGAAAAAGAAAATTTGTTAATCTTTAAAGTTCTTGAAACTGAGAAAGCTCCTTTAGGAATCTCATCATAAATATCATCATATAATTAAAAGGGTTTAAGGTGGTCCATAAAACTGAGTGAATTGATGTCTCTCATATGCAGTATTTTAACTTGGACTTCAGCAGAGAAACCATAAACAAAAGGCTATAAAGGCATCAGATGAAATGAGTTCTTGCAAGCTCAGATCCTTGTGAAGACACACTTATCTTAAACTCACCAGGGACTCACACATGAAACCATCAGCAACAGACACCTGCAAGGTAAGAATAATGATGAGAACCCAATTTACAGGTTAAACAATCTCTGAGTACTTTCAAGAAGCTAACAGTGGCATAAAGTCTAATGTCTAAATTTGAAGCAGCAAAAGTAGAAAACAGAGAAAAGCTAGGACTAGAGCAAGTTAAAACTATTATTTTATTTTTTTTAAAGCTTTGACAAACTGGATGTGTGAGTTAAAGCTGCCTCAGTCTGAATGCATTGTCTTTTAATGCTCTCATCAGATGTCTGTGGTGAGAGGAGAGATTGAGTCTGGACTTTACAGCTAGCATAATGAGAATTTCTTTTTAAAGTTTCCTAGTGTAGATATGCCCTGCAGGGGAGCTGACAGTCACTCCTATTGTGTTTTGCCTTTGAGCAAAAAGGACATATATAAATGGGTTTGTCAGCAGACAGAAGGTGACTTTGGGAAGATTGGTGATATCAATGGGGCCACAGCCAAAAAGGAAGACATAAGCCTCTGTTGTCATCTTACCTTGTTTGCAGGGAACAGGGACATGTCCATTCTACCTCTTGTTTTCAACAGATAAATTCACTGAAGCCTTACAAGGAAAATCTACTCATCTCTAAGTGTTTCCTTTACAACATTGCACCTTAAAGATGAAAATAAAATAGCAGTGTTTTGTGCATGGTTTAGAGGAGTTGCCTTTAGGATTTTAGGGCCAGAGTAGCAATGGTATTTCATTCTTTTTAAAAAAAGGAATCATTCTACTTTTTGTAGAAGGTTGAAGTAAATTATCTTCAGCTTGACACATGTAGACCTAGAGTGTTCCCTTATTTCAACTTTCAGAAATTGTGAACTGACACCAAATTATGTGGAGTGGTGACTTTTGAGGAAATGAAATGGACATTATTAGAAGCTCCAGGTTGAGTAGACCTACCATCTATTTTTCATTAATTCAAGCCATACCAGTACAATACACCTCATTTATAGTGACATCTTCCCTCTCATGCAGAAAATTGAGATGTGTACATTGTAGTTTATTAAACTTTTGTTGAATTTTATCTGGTTAGAAAGGGAATGCCCATGCCATAATCAATTTATGCATTGGAATTATTGGTTATTTTAAAATGCATTACATTTTTTGTAAAAGTTTGTAGTTTAATCTGTGTTGTGGGATAGGCACAATTGAAAAATTACAGAATCTGAAATCTCAATTCAAATGCACCAGTGCCATAATACCATGGTGTTCTCTAGTCTGTATATTTCACAGATACAGGGCCAGCTCCAGGCACCAGCTTAGGAAGCAGGTGCTTGAGGCGGCCAACGGAAAGGGGCAGCACATCCGGCTCTTCGGCAGCAATTCGGCAGCAGGTCCCTCAGTCCTTCTCGGAGGGAAGGACCAGCCGCCAAATTGCCACTGAACAATTAAGCGGTGCGGTAGAGCTGCCGCCGAAGTGCCGCTGATTGCAGCTTTATCTTTTCTTTTTTTTTTTCTTCGCTGCTTGGAACGGCAAAAAAGCTGGAGCCGGCCTTGCAAAGATAGAACGATAATGAAAAAAGTAAATAAACAATAATGGGTCAAATCTGTAGACTGTATATAAAATTCCCATTTTGTCTGAGTTAGGACTTCAGGTGTGTGCTGGATTGTAATATATAGCACTAACTCAGGGCCAAACTTTCCCCTATATGCATAACATCTTCTTGTAATTCTTCTATTGGAGTGCAGTGTGGGGTTTGGAATTTATTTGGAGTTTGCCCTCCCCTAGAAGACAGTGGAGTTTTGACATCCTAAATGCAACATATCCCCAGTTTCATATTGCCTTTCAGTGGTCCCCAGCCATATCTATTCCTCAGGGTTGTTCTGGTAACCTGTTCCCCCAGATTTGGTTGTCTGTAGAACCACCCCTTGCCCCAACCACAGCAGGCTTTCCAGCACAAATTACTACAGGCTCTGTTAGGTCTATATTTAGAGAGAGTGAAATTGGCAGAGACCTACGGTCCCTTTAAACCCTTCCATCTTATTTAGGGAGCCACACAGAGTCCCCATAAAAGAGAATGATAGGAATATACTTTTGCACTCACTCAGCCTATATTAGCAGGCACAGGCAATCCTCTTCACTTGTGGAAACAGAGGGGAAGGTGGGGGCCAGAGTGTTTCACATTTTTGAAGATGGAAGTACAAACATTAACACCACTTAGTTGATATATTCACTCTTTCACATAAGTTAAAAGCCAGGAAGGGGCTTTCACTTTGAAAGAATAGCTGTATAGTTCCTAGTGTTGAAGCAGATTATTAGAGGAAGGTTTGCAAGAATAACTGCTTAAAATGGTCACATTCAGATTAGATAAAAGAAATATAATTTGTATTTGTATAGAAGAAAATGGATGAATTTAAATTTTAGCTGATTATAATTATTGTCATCATAATCATCATCATTATCTTTGTATGTCTAAATGACTGACTCAAAGAAGAATTTTAACATATTTCACATGTCACTGTAATTCTTTTCTGTTTTGTGCTCCAGTGCTTCAATTTTTTTATTTGCTTTCTTCAGCCTCTGAACTTTTCATGGAAGCTATTGTCATGTAAGCTATTTCAGCATACAACCATTTAGAAGAAAAAAAAGCCCTTTGCAATAAAATAAAGACAAGAAGAGGTATTCCATATTGAGTATTTTTTTTGCATTTTTGTCAGTAAAAAATAACCATCTAATACGGAGAAAACATATTAAGTGACAGCACCTCCATATGCACTCCATAAAGAATAGTAGGTTTCCACCCTGAGCCCAGTCTTTTTGACAAAACAGAAAGATGCTTTTAACAATGACTCAACTCTGATACCGATCAGTAGCAGGATCAATATAGGCTTTGCTTCATTCAGGTTAAGGCAGAATGAAGTATAATCTCCTATTTTAATTAGAGTTGCAGGAAATCAGGACTTATGAAACAGGCCCAATATACCCAGCAGTTTAGGCATGTAAAAATGGAGGCACCCAAAATCAGTGGCCATCTTTGAAAATGTTGGGATAACTATATTTATGGACTCAATATTTAATCCGTGGTCTAGTGTGCAGTAGCAGTAATGGACCTAATGGGAAACTGTCTTGTATTAAGTATCTTGTACTATTAGAATATTGGGCTATTACTTCATCATGAATATATTGAATCAAACCTAAAAATTTTGTCTAGAAACTAGTTGAGGTTGCTTAGTGCAAATGTAATTACTTCTCACATCTTACAAAACACAAGCCTATTAAAGCATAGAAATGAATAGTTACAGACATCATAGATCTTATATCACCAACAATAAACATAAACACAAATTTTGTTCCATTTTGTATTTAAAGACTCAGACTCATAGACTTTAAGACCAGGAGGGACCATCATGATCATCTAGTTTGACCTCCTGCACATTGCAGGGCACACTCGCTCACCCACCCACTCCTGTAATAGACCCATAACTTCTGTCTGAGTTACTGAAGTCTTCAAATCATGATTTAAAGACTTCAAATTACATAGAATCCACCATTTACACTAGCTTAAACCTGCAAGTGATCCATGCCACAGGCTGCAGAGGAACGTGAAAAGCCCCTAGGGTGTCTGACAATCTGAGTCAGGGGACAATTCCTTCCTGACCCCAAATATGGTGGTCAGTTAGATACTGAGCATGTGGACAAGACCCAGACACCTGGGAAAGAATTCTCTGTAGTTACCCAGAGCCCACCCCATGTAGTCCCATCACTGGCCATTGGAGATATTTGCTACTAGCAGTAGCAGATCAGCAACATGCCATTGTAAGCCCTCTCATCATACTATAATCTCCATAAATTTATCAAGCTCAGTCTTGAAGCCATTTAGGTTTTTTGCCTCTACTACTACCCTAGATTAGCTGTTCCAGAATGTCACTCCTCTGATGGTTAGAAACCTTTGCCTAATTTCAAGCCTAAACTTATTGATGGCCAGTTTATATCCATTCGTTCTTATATTAACGTTGGCACTTAACTTAAATAACTCCTCTCCTTCCCTGGTATATATACCTATGATGTATTTATAGAGCGCAATCATATCTCTCTTCATCCTTCTTTTGGTTAGGCTTAACAATCCAAACTCTTTGAGTCTACTCTCTTAAGGTAGCAAGTATCAGAGGGGTAGCCGTGTTAGTCTGGATCTGTAAAAGCAGCAAAGAATCCTGTGGCACTTTATAGACTAACAGACGTTTTGGAGCATGAGCTTTCGTGGGTGAATACCCACTTTGTCAGATGCATGTTTTTCATTCCTCTGATCACCCCACAAACCTTTCTCTGTACTTGTTCCAGTTTGAATTCATCTTTCTTAAACATTGGAGACCAGAATTGCACTCAGTATTCTAGATGAGGTCTCATCATTGCCTTCTCTACTGGGAATACCTTGCCTGATGCATCATAGGACTGCATTTAGCCTTTTTTCATGGCTGCATCACATTGGCAGTTCATAGTCATCCTGTGATCAACTAATACACCTAGGCCTTTTTTCTCCTCTGTCACTTCCAACTGATAAGTCCCTAGCTTCTAGTAAACATTCTTCTTGTTAGTCCCTAAGTGCATGACCTTGCGCTTTGCACTATTAAATTTCATCTCATTTCTATTACTCCAGTTTTCAAGATCATCCAGGTCTTCTTTTATGATATTCTGGTCCTCCTCTGTATTGGCAATACCTCCCAACTTTGTATCATCCACAAATTTTATTAACACACTCCCATGGGTGGCGCATATAAGAAGTCGGGGAGGCTAGAAAAAAGTCTGGCCTTACAAGGGGGAAATCCTGCAGATGTGATGTGGGTTACCCCTCTGGAGGCCACTGACTCACCACTGCCTTTGGAGCACCAGGAACTGCAGCTTCATAGAAGTGGGAGGGGCCACTGGTGCTTGGACCATGGCCCCACCCTCACTCTTCCTCTTCCCCAAGGCCCCACCCTCACTCCACCTCTTCCCCTGAGGTCTCCCTGCCCACCATCACTCCTCTCAACGGCCCCCTGTTTTCCCCCCTCATTCTGGGAAGGGGATGGAGAGGAGTGAGCGGTGGGTGGGGAGACCTTGGGGGAGGGGGCAAAGAGGAGCAAGCAGCAGGCAGTGGGGGCTTAGGGGAAGAGGCAGAGAAGAGTAAGCAGAGGATGGGCAGGGCCTTGGGAGAAGGAGAGGGTAGAGGCTGAGGGGGGACAGTGCCACGCCCTAGGTGCCAGTGGAGCTCCTCACACTTTTAGGGAGCTTCTGGTGCTCCCTTGTTAGCCTCCCTAAATGGAAGACTCATGCACTGCCTATGTCACTTTTTATTGCAAAGTCATTAATAAAAATGTTACTTTCATTGATGACTTTTCCATAATGATTTAAAACCAATATTCTATTTCCCAAAACATCACACTAACATGCAGCTGTAGCTCCTTAATGAACTTAATGAAGTTAATTGGAGTCATGGATGCTCACCATCTCTGAAAATCAGGTCTTAGGCCGCTCATAAATTGGTCTTTAATGTTAATTCATATAAGGTGTTTCAAAATAATTGAAAATTAGTTCTTTCAAATTAGAAATCACAATAAATCCCTATCGCAAAGCAAAAGATTAGGGCCTGATTCTCCACCGCCTTGCGTATATGTAGACCTTTACACTTGTATAAATCAGAAAAGTAGCATTTTACATCCACTTTGCACTTGTGTGAAGGACTGCACAAGGGGCAGTGCAATTGAGAATCAGCTCTAGTCATTTATTTATTCTTTCGAGTTTAGGCCTCAGTCCTGCAAACACTTATGTACATTCTTAACTTTCCTCAGAAGCATAAAGTCAAGCATATGCATAAGAGTTTGCAGGAATAAATAGCAAGATAGTTAAAGAAAGACAATGGGATTGAATTCAGAGTGGTAGCTGTGTTAGTCTGTATCAGCAAAAAGAATGAGGAGTACTTGTGGCACTTTAGAGACTAACACATTTATTTAAGCATAAGCTTTCATGGGCTAAAACCCACTTCATCAGATGCATGCAGTGGAAAATACAGTAGGAAGATATATATATATACACACACGCAGAGAGAACATGAAAAAATGAGTGTTGCCATACCAACTATAATGAGAGTAATCAGTTAAGGTGGACTATTGTCAGCAGGGGAAGAAAAAAGCTTTTGAATGTAATCCTCATATATATGACAGTATGGAGGAGATTAATTTCAAGAGCACACACTTTCCCTTGAGTAGGAGATATAGAATAGTATTATGGCAGCCTTAAATTCTACAGCTGCATGTTTATTTTCTCAATCTTGACTGGAAATATAATTTTTTTAATTTATGTTAATTTGTTTTCTGTTGATAGATGTTTACTATGACAAGTAGAGGGACCTTGCAGAAGGACTGGGTAACCCAGGGGTTACTGCTGCTCCAGGATATCTGGGACTCCCACAGCCATTATTGTGACTGCAGAGGACAACTTCTGCCTGCAGTCCCACAGATAACCTAGTTATTAAACAGCAAAGGTTCCTGAAGAGAAATGCTGCTCACATGTCTACAGCTGATTCTGCAGAGGAAAAGTGATCTAAATTGGCAAGAGGGAAAGATCAGGAGAGGGAAATGGGAGAGTTGCAGGGAGCTCTCCACCTTTGTACTGGAGCCCGATGAGTTATAGGAGGGTTTAACTTTTGCCTTCATACTTTGCCTGATGGAATTTACTTTTGTTGTTTACACTCTGGCTGAAGCAAGCCTTATTTTTTCCATTTAGACTAAATTTGGTAATGCAGATTTCTTTTTTAACTAACTGTAATTAGTAAACTATTACCCCAGAATATTAATGTTGATGCTTGCTCTTGCTATACCACTTTAGGGTAAAATTAACATTGTTTTAAAGTTTAACTCCTAATTGTTTTACTTTCTCATATTTTGTTGTTATTTGACTGAAAATTAAACAATATTTAAAATATAAGGGACTTCCCAGCTTAAACATCTATGTGCATTTAAAATTATAGCTCACATTTACGTTTTCTGAAAAAGTTCTTTAAATCCAATGGCCTAAATGAAACTATGAACTGGGCTGAATTCAAAAAATACAAGATATAAAATGATGACAGACCTTGTCACAGCATACTTAATATAATGAAAAATATATATGCTTCCTTCATTAAAAAGATATCAGGAGGCCTATTTGAATGCAATATTCTATAATTCTGAAATAATATCATGAAAAGCGAATTGCCAATCAATATTAACAATACTTTATTTTGCATTTAAAATAAATACTACTATAATGAATATGTTGTTATAACATGTATCACATTCCATTCATCTCTATTTTCAGTGTGCTAAATTGTGCCAGTTAGGTACACTCTATAGTTTGGACACAGAGAGCACTGAGCAGAAAGGCAAAAAACTTTCAGAGCTCCCTGGGTAGTGGGGAGCAATCTGTGAGATATCTTTTTAGGGCTGCAGTATACTATTGCCAGTGGGGGATAGAACCATCGCTCCCCCTAATCATTATCCCTCCCTGCCCCCTTTTCAGCACATTGTTCCCAGGGGCGGCTCCAAACCCCAGCATGCCAAGCACATGCCTGGGGTGGCAAGCTGCGGGGGGCGCTCTGCTGGTCGCTGTGGGGGTGGCAGGCAGGTTGCCTTTGGCGGTATGCCTGCAGAGGGTCCTCTGGTCCCCTGGCTTCGGCAGACCTCCCGCAGGCTGCTGCCGAATCCACGGGACCGGGGACCTCCCGCAGGTAAGTCGCCAAAGGCAGTCTGCCTGCCGTGCTTGGGGTGGCAAAATGCCTAGAGCCGACCCTGATTGTTCCCACAAATGATAGCAACTCCTCTGCTGCCCCAAGCGCAGAGCTGTGTTTCTGGGCCCCTGAGATAGGCTTAGAAAGTGTGGAGATTTCGTACTCCTTCCTTCTCCATTTCATGGCCACATAAGGACTTGCTATAATGTGCCCCATTATAGCCAAATTATTTTCTCAGTTAATACAATTTTAAATCAGGAGTAGTGGTTTTGACTAGTTACAGTATGGAAACTAGAGAATCTGGTCCCTTATCTTTATACATCTAACCACTTGATTTAGAAAAATATCAACTCAGAACTCTTGCATTTGAGGCTGAAAAATGCAATCACTATAGCCTTAGAATTTCTCACATCCTTTTTATTTCCCTCTTCCCTCCCCACTAACAATCCTTGGCTATATGAATTAAAAAGAGTCTTTACAAATAAAGTACTCCAGTAATCTCAAGATTTATTTTTTATGTAGAAAGAAAGGGTTAATACTTTCTGTCATTTGGGTACCTAAGTCTTTTGGTTGAAATAATTCCCTTTTTCAGTAAAAGTCTTATGTATGTTAATGGAAATTCCTAATAAAACCTGAGTAACATGATCTTCATGGACCCTATTTTTTCACATCACTTTTAGGCCAAGGCTTGTATATTGCTGAGAAATATGTTTACATGGCCTTGAGATATTTCTACAAAAATGTTTGCACCCTATAGCATATCCATGGCCACATCACACGGTACAGAAGGACCTCCACATCATAGATGGTTAATGATAATTTTTACAGAGACAAACTGAAGGAAAGAAGTAATTTCAACAATAGTCATGTATTACAAATGCTTTAACCTGTGCTTCTAACTCTGGGCCTGATACTTACATGAGTGTAAATCAAGAGTAATTTCACAGAAGTCAGTGCAGTTACATTAATGTAAATCCACTATAAGATCAGAATCAGGCATTGCATGTCTTTATAGGATATAGAAAAATGACCTGTGTGTACTGTGTTCTTCACATTAATCTTGGTATGGAATAGAGGAGAAGGAATGCATAATACTGTTCCTTTTCAATGGAGCTGTTCTTGACTCTGTTTTTAAAAAGTCATTGAGATTAACTGTCCAGACCAAAATCGTGGGTGCGATCAGCAACAGAAGTTACAGTAAGGGTTTGATCTGATCTCACTTTATACTTGTGTAACTCAATTGGCTTCAGTTGACTTAGTCCTGATTTACACTGGCATCAGGCCCAGTGGAGTTACACCTGTGTGAAAGTGGTGTGAGTGAGAATGAACCCTTAACTGCCATGCTTTTCTCTCTACTCCCTGTCAAGAACTGGTGCACATAAACACCTAGTTAATGTTGCTTAACACAGAATTAAGTTCAACTGTATTTTCTATCATTAATCTTCAAAGATGTTATAGTGCACAACCAGGAGCCAGCAGACAATGGAATACAGCTTTCAAACTACCCATGCATCTTGGGTTGTTGAAGGGATAGGTGGGAGCATTGAGGAAGAAGCCCTTTGCACAGTTGAATACAATTCTGAGAGCTCAAAGTCCTGCAGATCACTGGTATTCACTCCCTGGCTCGTCCTCCATGGCAGTCTTTGAAGTACTCTTTTCTTCTCAGTGAGTAAGAGGCAACACATATGGGCCCTTCTGAAGTGCAAATAGGTATCTTCCTGTAAACCTGTGTAAATATGTTAAACTGCACATTGGGCTATGTCTCCAATGTGCAGCTTTTCAGCCATGTATTTTAGAGATCAGAAGGGCAAAATAGCAGGCACCACTTGAGACTCTTAGGACCATCTACTGACATTAATTTTTATGCAGCGCTCCATATTGATTTTCAATATGGAGTTTTGAATGTCTTAATGTAACAATATGGCTCTTACAAGATATACAATATAATTCTAACAGGCATATCCTGGCATTGATCTAAAATACTGAATATCCATTGATGCCAAATTATATTAGCAGAATTTCTGTACTTGAGTTGAGGATAGTAGCACTTCACACTGGTTTCTGGTCCAGCTCCCACAGAAGTCATTGGCAAAATTACCATCATGTAGGTTGGTAAATATTTCAAAATACACCTCTACCCCGATATAATGCAACCTGATATAACACAAATTTGGATATAATGCAGTAAAACAATGCTCCAGGGAGGTGGGGCTGCTCACTCCGGTGGATCAAAGCAAGTTTGATATATCGCGATTTCACCCATAACGCGGTAAGATTTTTTGGCTCCCGAGGACAGCATTATATAGGGGTAGAAGTGTATTTTCAGCATTATTGAACATCTAACTCTTAATTATTTGCTATCTTTATTAGCCATACTAAATTTAATTAAATATTTATGGAAGGAATTTTCAAATATTTTGGCAAAATCTTAACATTTTATTCTAGTGTCAATGTACAACTATCTTATGTATCTATGAATGATGTAAATCAATTGTCACAGTGCATGTGCAATGCTTAGACAAAATCAGTGGAGCTGAATATGCAAGGAGGCATCTTTGGATAACAGCTGCATATGCATGCATACTCTTGAAACAACACAAAAATAATTGCCATCCTTGACAATAATTGGTAAGTCAGTAAAAAAGAAATATAATCATGTAACTCAGTCCAATATATCAATATAGTCAAAGTACAGTAAATGGACACTTTTAAAGCCTATGGAAAAATGTATTCTTCCATTCAGAACTTTGAAGTTTGCATTTGATGTGACTTAATGGTTTGAGTTTAGTTAAAATACTGTATGTTTAATGGCTATATATAGCTCTACAAACATGTATAATTGATATTGTAGATATATATCAGTTTTAAACCTGATCTCAAGTTTACCACTCCTAAAATATTAATTATTTTGACAATTTATATTTCACAAAAATAGATTCAATTAAATGTTAAATTTGATACATTCATTAAATTTATACTGGAATCTGGATATGTAGAACTTTTTCTCATTAATCAGTTTCTTCTTATGGAAACTTATCACATTGCTTATATTTTGTTGTCAGAAAATACTTTGCATTCAACACTGAATATGAAAATTTATGTATCTTCTGATATAAATATAAATTAACAAAAGATTACTTTTTTGTTGTTGCTCCAAATACAGTTTAAAGTCCGTTTCAAAAATGCCAAGATCTACAAAGAAGAAAAATGAAATACCTTCTCATCCCACTAGATGGTGGTGCCTTCAGGTCAGGGTTAGAGATACTACAATAGACAGTGCAGGGGAAATTTTTGCTGTATTTGGCTACCTGGCAAAGAGAGAGAGAGAGAGAGAGAGAGAGAGAGAGAGAAGTTCAGCTTATAAAGTACTTTCTCCCACTCTGCTCATGGATATTAACTTATCTATATTTAAAAATGTGAGTAGATATACATGACTTCACAGTGTAGAGATTTAAATGTACCACTAGCCTATCTCCATTAAGAAAAATGGGTTGGAGAAAGATTATATGTAATGATTTCATCCTTATTGATGATTTTAATAGGATCCTGACTTTGCAATTTTTGCCACTGCAGATCCCCAATGGAATGCAAAATTGGGCCAGAGATTAAAGTGGTGAATCATATGTTTAATGTGATAGATACTGAACTGGTTCTTTGTGGATGTTGGTTCATTTAATTAACAATAATATCACTTGTGTTTATGCAACACTTTTTATTGTGAAGTATATTAAAGTTCTATACAAATTTTCTTATACAACTGATGTGCAGATACCTCTGGGGTGGAGGATGACAGCCAGTTGAGGCACAACACATTTCACATCACCTGGGAGAGGAAATTTTGGCTAAATGCAGAAGGACAAAACTCTGCTGTTATAAGTCTGCTATTATAATTACCATGAAGAGCAGATAGGGCCTTTGTAGATAATGACTTTAGGTCATTAAAAAAAAAAAAGTTCTTATGGTGAATGTCCAAATCCTGAAGGTCTTATTCAGGGAAAATTCTGATTGAAGTCTTCCTATTGACTTCAATAAGGAGTACAGCATACAGAGGTCAGTTTGCTTGAGAAAGGACTCCAGAATTTTGCTCAGTTATTTTTAATTACAAAGGGAATTTTGGAACCTCCTATTGACAGGTGAGGTAATTTGTCTGGAACTAAGAAAACTTAATATAAAAGATTGTAAAACTGTTTTGATTTTGCTTTAATATTGTTTTAAGAAGGGGAGGAATACTTTATGACGTAATAATAAAATGTTTAAATTTAAAATACATTTGTCTGAGTTAACAAGTTAAGAATTCAAATAGTTTAAACACTAGATTACAATGTATCACATCAGAACCTCTGGTTGGCCATTTCACAAATCATGTAATTTTATGGCAAGATGGAGAGCGCTAACCAGAGGTTCAGAAATGCTTATCTTAAGAATGTCAGCTCCTGTGTTGCTGTTCTTTCGGAAGCTATACACAAACTGACTTCAATGGGAAGTGCACATTGATGCATGGTAACAAATACACTTCATCATGAGGAATTACACAGCACTGTGCTGAGCATTATGAATACTGCTTACCTTTAATGTTTAAGTGCCTAATCCAGCAAACACTTCTACAGCAGCATAACTTAAGTCACATGAGAAGTCTCATTAAAGTCAACATATCCCTCATTTAAACTAAACTACACATTACTTAAGTGGTTGCAGGATGGTGCCCTCAGTATGAAATGTACTGTAGTCAGACTAAAATATAAAGCTTTCTTCTGTCTAAGTTTGGGGTTTTGTAAAATATTTCTAGTACATCCAAACGACATTGTTTTCTTTTTACATAACCATCTGACTGCCAAAGCCCTGATCTTCCAAAGAGCTTCATGAGGGGCAGGCCCTTGTGTCCATCTAGAGCTCACTGGGCCTGAGGCAGAAAAAACAGATATAGATAGTAGACTCCTATTTCAAAGTGTCAACTATTTTGTGTTCTACTAAATCTTCCCTGATTATATTGATGGAATTTAGCTAAAAAGAAGGTGTCAGGGCCCAGTCTCAGTGGAATTTTCTACTCTTTTTAAAGAGAAGAAAATTCCACTAACTCTTTTCTTTAAATGTCCAAAGAAGCAAATTGTTTCTAACCATTGTTATTTACAACCATTATTGGGTTAAAATGCATCACTTTCTAGGAGGGTAAATTCCTTTATTAGATCCCCTTGAATACCTCAGTATAACTGACAATCACTGGAAACATCTCTAATAACTCTTTATTTTACTTAATAAGGGATACCACATCTTTAAAACATTAGAAACAGATGTCACTGCATTACTTCATTGCTGATGTATGTAATAGAAATGACACACTAATTAATTTAATGCAGTATAAATGTACTGATTATTTATCATGGCTGACAATAAAATTATGAAAACATTCAATTACAATCAGTGGTAATTCATTATTTATTGATTTTGCATTATGCACACATTAATACAATGCATTTAATTACACAAGAGAAGGGATCATTTTTCTATTGATATTCAGACATTTAGTTTCATCATTAAAAAAAATGTTTAGGTGAGAAATTTTAATCCACGCTTCAATAAAAATTCCTGAAACATCAAACATAAATTGAATTCAAACCTCCAGTATTAGTGCACTACAAAATGTGGGCAGTAAAAATGACAATTTCAGTATACTGTTTCTCACATGCCAGTGGCCTACCTTTGTTAATATAATCTGAGTTACGTGTTCTAACACAAATTAAGGAACTACATTTTAGACTGATTTTGGAAAAATTATAATTATTTTTTTCCCTCCTTTCCCAGGTTGTGTTCATAAAATTAGTTATATAAGTAGCTCATTTACTAAGGACCTGACCCAAAGCCTAGTCAAATCAGTGGGAATATTTCCACTGACTTCCATGGACTTTTGTTAATGTCAGAAAGGAGAACATCAGCATTGCACTAAGCACTCGTCAGGTTGGAAAGAATGGAGAAAAAGTGGTGTCTGAGTTAGCTGAAATTGAGTAAGATATGCAATTTTCAACTATGCCTTCATTCTGGGCCCACATGTTCCTCATCGCTCACAAATCTAGTATTATGTTCATTACTCACATATTTGATGTGAACTCCATCCCATGTGTATTTATGTCCTTCACTAAACTATGAACTTTTATTCCTGTATATTACTGACATCAGACATGCTGTGTCATGATTGAGTTTATAGAATATTTTATTCATAGAATTAATCTTGCATCATTTTAATCTCATACATTACAACTTTTCTTGAGTCACTACATTAGTGTCTTGCCTCCCACTTGGCCACTGGCAAATTGAAACACAGTTAACTGCACCATATACGTCATATTATTGAATTTTCCAGTCATTTAGCAAAAAGTTCTTTTTCTCTGTGACCTTGGGCAAGTCACTTCACTGCCCCATGCCTCAGTTTCTCATGTTTAAAATGAGGATAATGATTCTTACCTCTTTTGTAATGCACTTTGAGATCTACTTGGGTGAAAAGTGGCATATAAGAACTAGATATTATTATTGTTAATGAAAATTCCCTATTGTTTTCATTATTACCCCCTCCTTGTAAATTTGTGTCAGCCAGTATCTTCTCTATAGGATGAGCCAGTGGTTACAATAATGACTACTGGTAATAGGTAATCTACAGAGATCTGTGGATTAGCCCTCTCTACTGGGGCTTGAAACTGACCAGGGCTCTACTCTCTCTCCTCTGGCATTTGTGAAGAACTTGTCCCTGCTTTTACTTCAGCAGACTACATACCAAAAAAAAAAAAAAAAAAAAACCACAAGCAAGCCCCTTTCCTTGATGTTTTGCAATCCAGCAACTGGCGGTCAATTTTTATATGTAATTAAAACTGCACCAACATTTCACTGGCTGTTAATATCAAGAAAAATGGAATATTTTGCCCTCAGGGCTGAAATGGACAAAAATATTGAATAGTGGATTAAAAATAATCATTCTAAAAGGCTAATTACTACTGTATATGGAGAGTTAATAGTTTGTACACATTCATATTACACATTTGGACCCCAGTCAATCAAATCAGCTGACAAATGCAGGATATTTTACAACTGACAAGATATTACAGTATGATTTTTTGGATTTAGCATCTTTGCCTTATCTTGGGTAAAATTACAAGGAAATAATATCTACTGATATAGTTGACTCTTATACGCTTAGTTGAGCTGGGCTGCTGCATGGTATTAATTCTCAAACCTTGAGCATTTTCTTAGTCTAAGTGCAGTTCTTTTCTCCATGGATAGTCACCTCTCAAGGGTACTGTTTTTACTACAGTCTTTATGATTTTATATTGCTTCATGCCACTCCAACTTGCAGAGTGTTGATGCGCAAGGCTTCCTCTGGCCTTGCAAAAACTCAGCCTTATTTAGAAATATGTTTAGCTTGTGGAAGACATTAAAGTCAAAAAGAAAAAAAAATTCTGAGAGTGGAATTTGATTATCTCATTAATCTCAAAGCAAAATGTCTTTAAAGGGAGTAAAGGAGAAAAACAATGAGAAACCTTTAAATCTGATTTATTAAATCTTCAAATAGCAATTAAGTCCAATAAATTAGCCACGTCTTTTCTGTTTGAGGGACTTTTCATATTATTTGTATTATGATAGTACCTAGCCCCAGCTAGGCATTAGGTAGGCATTATACATAAATACATAGTAGGTAACAGTCCCTGCCCCAAAGAACTTCCAATCTAAGGTTCTGATCCTGGAAAGACTTTTGCACATTTTTAATTGCCTCATCATTTTCAGTGGGATTACTCACAGTGTGTAAAGTTAAGCATATGCATAAATCTTTGCTGGATTGGGGCCTAAATAGTCAAGGCTGGCAAAGGGTGGGAGAAAGGGATTCAGCATATAAGGAGAGTAATCAAGGGGATGTTTGGAAATGCCATGTTAATTTCACTTTATTTTTAAATGTTTATATGTTTTTTGTGGTGAGTTTTGAAATATATAACTGAATAGATTTGGATAAGTGGGAAAGGCAGAAGGGGAGAGTTAACAGCATCAGTGGAGTGAGAATGTCAAAGGGGAAGAGGAACAATGAAGCGGAGATGAAAAGAGAGAAGAGGGAAGGACGATAACTAATGGAGGACAGGGAGAATCAGGCTGGAAACACACGGATAATGAGGTTGCTGTAGGAGGAGATCAAGAGCAAACAGTGAATTAGAACACTAAAAATAATATCCAGCCTCTGAACTGCAAAAAGTCAGTCAGATGATATTCTCCACGTGCAGGTTTCTACTTCCTTGCTGTTGCTGCTGTGGTTGCTGTTGCTAGGGGACTATCTCTGACCTCTAAGGCTGGGACTTCCCTATGGGTCTCTGCTTCACATTCCCTTGAGTTCACAGTGCTGGGAGACAGGGATCACATAGAGCATGGCATTATGGAGGATGCCACCTGATCAGGTCCAGGTGGAGTGGGAAGGAGCCCTTGGCTGGACCTCTTTTTTTCATGCAGTTGCTGCTGGAGGAGTCATTCTCAATTAGTTTTACTTTCCGTGAGCTCATGTGAGTGAGACAGGGGCCACATGTGGTACCCAGTGTCTCTGGGGGATGCTCCATTCTCATGGGAGCACAGAGGGTCAATAGGATACTAGCTAGTTCTCCTTCTGTCTAAAGTGCTGTTGATGCTTCGGTTGCTGCTGGAAAGAGTGGCCAATTATATAGAAGGTCTCCTGAGAATTTAAGGTGTTTACATCTTAATGATCCCAAATTTCACTTCTGTCTCAGTACACTCTCACACTGCTAATATAATGCAGCTCCAATTTTTGGAAGATTTTGCTCTGCAGTAGTCCTAGATCATTTGCAGTAAACGGTCATTATCTTAGCTGTCTATTTACAAAAATGAAAAACTACATATTGTTTGTTTCTCTAGTAACATAATGAAAACCCTGGTTTATTATTTAGCCATGGAAAGGCTTGTCCTTCTTTTTGGAGATCTCCTATTTCTTTCCGTCTTTTGCAGGCTCATAGATGTTTTTAGGACCCAAAAGAGTGTCAGATGATTGCAAGTGCCGCAGTCACCTTTTGGATAAAGAGGTGGAGGTTGGCAGCAGGGAGAGGAGAAGTAGGAGACTGTTAACAGTGGGCTGCCCTTCAGGTCTAGCTCCCAGTTTGGCCCTGCCCTCCATGCCTACTGCTAAGTTCCTTTTCCGATCTTAGTTACTTATTTTGCTAAAGTTATCACGAGCTGCTGAAATGCTCCTGAATGGGGAGATTCCCCTGCAAATGTGTGAATACAGTTTCACAATTTTTCTCACCATAGCACAAAAAGAGTGAGAGAATATCTGTTTTTTAGTGACAGTCCTTACTATCCTGAGTCAGAGGGAAGAGTAGGTCCAGTAGACATTTCTGATCATCTGTATGGACAAACTAATTCTATACTAACTAGTGTGAGAGCTGTTTGCTGGGAGCCCAGTGTGCGCACCTCTCTCTCTCTTTGGACTGCTCTAATGTCAACTTCTGTTCATAGGCAGAGCTCTTGAAACTCAGATATTATGGTCAGGGATGGATTCACCCAGCTCCACTATCCAAACTATTGTGGGAACAAGTATCCTGGCCCAGAACTAAAGGCCTGTCCCCTCAACCAACGGGGATGAACTGCTGAGCATGACAACTGAGTTTGGGGGACAACAAATGAGGAAACAGGGGCAGAAGTGAAGGTCACGGGGCTACAACAAGGGATCCAGATGGGGACTGTGGCAGGGCAACGACTCACCAGCGCAGCACCTCCTGCTGGTCATCCAGGGAATTAGCTCCTCCCAGCCCAGAGGGCCCTCTGCAGGCTGGTGTCTCACCTGCTGCTGGCCACGTGTCGCTCCTGGACCCAGGTGAACCCTAACCCCCTATCCCCACCATGCCTCAGTGGCTCCTGTCAGTCATCATCCAGCCCCTTTCCCTGGGGCAGACTGCAGTTTGTAATGGCCACTTATCATTGGCAAGGGGGTTAGGACCTGTTGCCTTTGCCTATCTCTGGGCTGCCTTTCTGCAGCCCCAGTAGCCTTTTATGCGCCCTTAACTTGGCCTGCAACCTGGGGCTTTTCTAGGCTGGAGCTCCCCATCTCCCTCTGCCCTTCCCCAGCACTGCTCCACCCTAGGTACCCTCCTCAGCTTCCCAGGCAGCCAAGTCCTTCTCTCTCAAGGAAGCTAAAGAGAGTGTGTGTCTGTGTCTGGCCCACAGCCCTCTTATAAGGGCTAGCTGGGCCCTGATTAAGCTGACCACAGCTGTGGATGCTTTCCCAATCAACCTGTCTTCCACCCCTCCCACCCCCCTGCTGCAGTCCTCTCCAGGGCTGCTTTATCCCCTTCAGGCAGGAGCAGGGTGATCATCCCACTACAGGGACATTGAGCAGAGAACCTTGGATAACAGCTACTGATCCTCAAAGAAGTCCAAAGAGCCAGTGGACATTACCCAGAGGAACTCTGGCTGAATGCATGAAGTGACGAGGGATCAGAAACAGGCCCCACAGTCTCAGAATACCACCTCTCCCACATCATCAAGTTTCCTCCTGCTGGTCTTGTGGATGGCCATCTTGGCCAGCATCAGGAGACAGTTGATGAAGAGGTCTCGTGACTTTGCGGGGCCATGGATGGGATGTGCATATATAAGGAAGCAGAGGGAAAAGTGCAGCTAGAACATCAACAGGAAGTTCTGGAGAAGCTGGAAAAGGGGCTGCAGCCTGACTCACTCTATGTAGATGTGTGCCAAAGTCCTCCTCTTACCAGCGGCGATCCTGGCAATTACAGGACAGTAAGCCTAACTTCAGTACCAGGCAAATTGGTTGAAACTATAGTAAAAGAATAGAATAATCAGACACATAGGTGAACATGATTTTTTGCAGAAAAGTCGGCGCAGCTTTTGTGAAGCGATATCATGCCTCACCAATCTATTAGAATTCTTTGAGGGAGTCAACAAACATGTGGAAAAGGGTGATCCAGTGAATATCATGTACTTGGACTTTCACAAGGTGCCTCCCCCAAGGCTCTTTAGCAAGTAAGCAGTCATGGGATAAGAGGGAAGGTCTTCTCATGGATCAGTAGTTAGTTAAAAGACAGGAAATAAAGAGTAGGAATAAATGGTCAGTTTACACAATGGAGAGAGGTAAATAGTGGTGTCCCCCAGGGATTGGTACTGGGACCAATGCTGTTCAACATATTCATAAATGAGATGGAAAAAAGGGGTAAACAGTGAAGTGGCAAAGTTCACAGATGATACAAAATTATTCAAGATAGTTAAGTCCAAAGCAGATTGCGAAGAATTCCAAGGGGATCTCCCAAAACTGGGTGTCTGGGTGACAAAATGGCAGATGAAATTCAGTGTTGATAAATGCAAAGTAATGCATATGGGAAAACATAATCCTACCCCTCTACATACAAAATGATGGGATCTAAATTAGCTGTTGCCACTCAAGAAAGAGAGCTTGGAGTCACTGTGGATAGTTCTCTGAAAACATCAACGTAAGGTACAGCAGTAGTCAAAAAAGCTAACAGAATTTTAGGAACCATTGGGAAAGGGATAGATAATAAGACAGTAAATATCAAAATGTCACTATATAATTCATGGTATACTCACACCTTGAATACTGAGTGCAGTTTGGTTGTCCCATCTCAAAAAAGATATATTAGAATTGTAAAAGGGTATGGAACAGCTTCCATATGAGGACAGATTAAACAGACTGGTACTTTTCAGCCTGGAAAAGAAATAACTATGGGGGTATATGATAGAGGTCAATAAAACCATAAATGTGTGGAGAAAGTGAATAAGAAACTGTTATTTATTCCTTCTCATAACAGAAGAACCAGGAATTAACCAATAAAATTAACAGGCAGAGGGTTTAAAACAAACAGAAAGAAGTACTTCACACAGAGCACAATCAACTTGTGGAACTCCTTGCTAGGAGATGTTGTGAAGATCAAAACTATAATTGATTTTAAAAAAGAATTAGATAAATTCGTGGAAGACAGGTCCATCAGTGGATATTAGTCAAGATGGTCAGAGATGCAACCTCATTCTCAACCAGAAGCTGGGAATGGCCGACAGGGGATGGATCACTTGGTAATTGCCCTGTTCTGTTCATTCCCTCTGAAGCACTTGGCATTGGCCACTGTTGGAAAACAGGATACATACCCGTGCTTATGATTCCATGGAGGAGCTGCCAGCTGAGATCCGCAGTGGGCCGTTGGACTAGGGTGGAGATACATGCTGACCTACTGGGGCTTCCTGCCCTCCATAGGCATAAAAAGGTCCCACTACTTGGTACTTGGGAGCACAGGTGCTGACTCGGTGGGTGCTCCAGCCCTAGAGCAGCTATGGGGAAAAATAGTGGGTGCTGAGTAACCACCAGCAGTCAGCTACCCTTCTATCCCCAGTGCCTTCCACTCACTGCGATCAGCTGTTCTGTGGCATGCAGGAGGCGCTGGGGGGAGGGGGAGGAGCGACAAATGGGTGGATTGGAGGAGTGTGTGGAACGGGGCATGAGGCAGGAAGAGGCGAGGTGGAGGTGTGGGCTTGGGGGAAGAGGTGGAGTGAGGGGTGGGGTGAAGCGGGGATGGGAAGATGCAGAGCAGGGGTGGGAAGAGGCAGAGCAGGGGTGGAGGCTTGGGAGCAGAGGTGGCTTGGGGGCAGGGCCTGGGGCAGACCGGTGGGGGGGTAGAGCACCCTCTGGCACTTTAGAAAGTCAGGGCCTCTGCTTGGGAGAAAAACAGCGAGGAGTCCGGTGGCACCTTAAAGACTAACAGATTTATTTGGGCATAAGCTTTCGTGGCTAAAAAACCCACTTCTTCAAATGCATGGAGTGAAAATTACTGATACAGGCATAAATATATATTGGCACATGAAGAGAAAGGAGTGACCTTACAAGTGGAGAACCAATGTTGAAGGCCAATTCAGTCAGGGTGGATGTGGACCATGTCCAATAATTGATGAGGAGGTGTCAATATCAAGAGAGGGAAAATTGCTTTTGTAGTGAGCCAGCCACAACCAGTCCCTATTCAAGCCCAAACTGATGGTGTTAAGTTTGCAAATGAATTGTAGTTCTGCAGTTTCTCTTTGAAGTTTCTGTTTGGGAGGTTCATTGGCCAGAGCTCTTGCCTCCACTCATGCCATGTACCCTGGTCCTGGATCATGAGGAGCAACAAGGGAGGTTTAGGTTGGATATTAGGGAAAACTTCCTAACTGTCAGGATAGTTAAGCACTGGAATAAATTGCCTAGGGAAGCTGTGGAATCTCCATCACTGGAGATTTTTAAGAACAGGTTAGACAAACAGCTGTCTGGGATGGTCTAGATAATACTTAGTCCTGCCATGAGTGCAGGACACTGGACTAGATGACCTCTTGAGGTCCCTTCCAGTCCTATGATTCTATGTCATCAGCATATACCAACAGGAGCACTCACAAGTCCAGAGGTAGCAGCAACATTAAAAGTGGGAGAGAAAGGGTCAGGAATGAGATTGGGATCTCTGTTGTGTCTCACCACCCATGACAACACCTGCACATAGGTTTCACTGTGCGGGGAGGTGGCCATCAGGAGGTGGTAGACACTTTGCCTCCTGGTCAGGGTGGGGAAGGTTCCCCAACTACTGTAAATGGAAAAGGAGGAAGCAGTGGCAGCAGTAGCAGTAGTAATGGTTGGATGGGCCACAGCAGGTGGGTCTGCAGCCACCTGGGCATATGCCCTGGGGGCTGAAGATTGGGTGCCTCTAGAGCTGGTGGAAGGGACAGCAGGAGGTTGGTGAACCGTGGAAGTAGTGGCCGCTGATACAGAACGAACCTTCTGTGCTGGGCTCTTGCCCTTTTTCTTTCCCTACCCTTCTTGCTGACTGAGGAGGCTTCATTGATGGTGATGCTTTTGGCAGCAGAGTCCCTTCTTGTGCCTTCTGCTGCCACACCAGTGATGTTGGCAGAGGTATTGGTGATAGCTGCGGTGGCGGATAGGACAGAAAAGCTGAGGTGGAGCAACGATGTTGGCCAGGGAACCCTCCCTCAGTCTCTCTGCCCAGATTGAGGGCTACTATTGAAGACAGGTGATGGGAACAGCCACCAGAGGGGGACATGTAAATAATGAAAGGGTGGTTGGGGAGAGAATGGAAGCTAGTCACTCCTCTGCACTAGTATATATGGGGAGGAGGTGGAGGGTGTAGGCAAACCCAAAGGATGGGGGGACTACAACAAGCAGCATGGGAGGTTACTCAGGCTGCACTGGGAGTTTAGGTGGGCGTATATAAGCGTCGGTGAGAATACAGTGAATGGGGGATCGAACAAAAGAAGGGAATCACAAGCATGAAGAATATGCAGGTGCACAAGACAAGTGGGGCTGGGCGAAGGGAGGCAGGCAGCAACAAACAGCAAGGAGAGAGGGCAGACGAGGCAGGGGCAGAAGCAACAAACAGTAAAAGGGAGGGGTGGGTAGGGCAAGGGAGGTAGGCAACAAAAAGGGTGGCCACTCATGCATCCACAGAATACGGGATTTCTGGAATAGTGTGGCCCGCCCCCACCTGTGTGACCCTGCCCCTGCCAGAGTACTCACATGGAGGACGCCATTTTGCAAAGCACCCATCCTGCCCCCTCTGGTGTACATGTGAAGTCAAGCTGTTGGGAGTGGAGCAGTGCGCTCTGCAAAATGGCATCCTCTATGTATCCACAATGATACTGGTCAAAACCGTGTCTGGTTTTATATTAGTGCTGGACAGGGACAAACCTTAGAAAAACGAGACTGTCCGGCTTAAAATTGGACAAATGGCCTGCCTAGCAACAAAATGTGGGAGAGAGGGAATCACAGAGGGGGCATGTAAGATGGGAGGGGCCACATAGGGTGACCAAATAGCAAGTGTGACAAATCAGGACACTATTTTTCCAGGGGTGGCTGGGTGACAGTATAATTGTATATATAAGACAAAGCTCCTAATATCGGGACGTCTGGTCACCCTAGGGCCACATGACCGACAAAGGGAAAGGGGGCATGTGAGAAAAGGGGGACAGCGTACTGCAAGGGGGAGGGGTCTGTGCAAGAGGGGAGCAGTGAACCACATGGGACGGGAGGTTAGTAGGTAGGCATTGGAAGCAGGGGGTCCATCAGTCCACTACAAACTCGGAGAGGAGAAAGGGGAGGCAAGTGTGAGGGGGACACATGCACCCATGTGCTAAGGTTGCTGCCACTGAGGTACAAAGAAACCCCAAACAAACGGAGCACGCAGGATGGTCCTGAGCCCACAGAGCTGGGCAGCTGGCAGTGTATACTGAGCACCCTGGCCGACATGCCCGGACAGCTACTGCTAACTGCAAAGAAGGGCCGGTCCTGGGCAAACCTGGACAGGTGACAGCCCTATGGTGGCGAGAAGTGGAAAGGCTGCTGCAGCCCCAGGTGCCCGAAAGCAAGAAGCGGGCTGGCAGATGGTCACTTTGGTCAGAGGAGGCGGCGGGGGCGGGCAAAAGGTGGAGGCAGGGCTCCACGCCACTCCTCCTCCTGAGCAGCAGCAACACCAGCAGCCACCTCCTCCTCCAGCGGCAGCAGCCCCAGCTCCCCTCTGATTGCAGCCACTAGCCGGTGCCACGCTTGCTGAGGGCCAGGCGCATTGGCTGGAGGGGGCTGTCACTCTCCCCCCCCCGCCCCGGTGGAGGTGGGGAGGGCTCTGAGCGAGCGGCTGCTACGTGCGCGAGCTATTGAGGGAGTGAGTGGGAGACTCTGTTTTGGGTCGTATTGCAAACAGTTGGGGAGAGTGAGCGTGGCAGGGAGCGCGGGGCTGAGCCGCCGCAGAGAGTGGCCATGGCTGTCTCCTCCGCGCCTCCCGTCATCTCGGCAACTTCCAGCAGCGCCAGCAGCAGCGGCAGCGTGGGGGGCCCGGGGGGCTTGTTCCGGGCAGACCCCCTCTATTCCTCCAGCCCCTCCGAGTCCCCTAGGCTCACCAACAGCCTGGTCAACAGTTTCCTGGCTTCCAGCGGCGGCGGTGCGGGCACCGGAGGCGGCGGAGGGGGTGGCAGCAACGAGTGTAAGATGGTTGATCTGCACGGGGTGAAGGTGGCTTCTTTCCTGGTGGAGGGGCAGGAGCTGATCTGCCTGCCACAGGTCTTTGATCTCTTCCTCAAGCACCTGGTGGGGGGGCTGCACACGGTCTACACCAAGCTGAAGCGGCTGGATATATCGCCCGTGGTGTGTACGGTGGAACAGGTCCGCATCCTGCGGGGGCTGGGCGCCATCCAGCCCGGCGTGAACCGCTGCAAGCTCATCACCAGGAAAGACTTCGAAACTTTGTACAACGACTGCACCAACGCCAGGTGAGCGGCAAACTTCGCTGTCACTCCTCTCGCCCCGGCTCGGCGCCTCTCCTTACTGCCTGCCCACTGCCAAGGGAGGGTGCTCAGCCTCCTCCATGAGGGTGGGTGGGTGCCCGGGCACCTTGCGCTCCCCGGGCAGCCGGAGCCCTGGGCACAGTCACGCCCGCGGCAGGAAAACTTTGTTTTCGCGGGAGTCCCAAAGCTGGGGTGGGTGGTGAGAGTGCTCCCGAGCTGCTCGTGCCAGGCCAGCCCGGAGGCTCTTCTCTGTAAACAGAGCAAAGAGCCGGCTGCCGAGCTCTCCGGAGCCCGCCGCGTCCCCTCCAGGGCTGTGAGAGCTCCCTAGCGCGTCTTGCAAGGTGCCTACAGCCCTGCAGGTTCCGCATTAGGGAAGATGAGCCCCAGAAGTCCAGCCTGATTGTGGGGCTCCGCTGCACTGCTATACCGGACGGTCTGTTGATAACGTGCAAACTGCCTCTTACCCTGTGATGGTATCTTTGAGAGAGGGTCGAGATGCACGATGCGCCAAAACTAAGCAATGCTTTGGAAACGGAAACCCTGCGTTGGCACGAATAGTCAGGTTGCGAATGGGGCAGTGTTCAGAGGATGCTCCCTTCACTTTGGCTAACTGTTAGACAAGTTTTCTGGACTGTATGGTCACCTTAAATCACCGTCTCTAACTACACAAGCAGTAGGAGCATGCAATGCAGTTTGTGATGCTCGCTGCCAGAAGGGACCATAGCAGAGTTAGATGGTGTAAAGGAAGCAATAAATTGTATGAAATCTGTTCTAGAGAAAGAGGAGTGATTTAGTGTATGTGATTACACAGAATTCTTAAACTATTGAACTTTCTTGCTAAGGTTTATTAAATCTGTGTGCCAGGTAACTGCACTGAGCATGAACTTGGCAAATTATATGAAATAATTATTCACTTTCACAGATATAGCGTCTAGATAATCTTTCAAATGACTGTAAAAAGGAACCCAGTTCTTTTTGCTTTAAGTTCTTAGCTGTATATTTTTTCTCTCACTGAAAATTATAATTTCTAGCTGTCTGGGTTGTGAACATAACTTGTGATACAGTAGTCATAAGTCTTGCAAAAGAAATAATGATAGCCAAAGAACATGTACTATGTGTGTCTGAGGAGTATGGGTAGTTTACAGACAAACTGTTGCTTAGTATAACTCTGGAATAATGGTACATTATTTAATCAAAGAGGTTTTTACTGTTGTTATAGCCCTTGTCCTGTTGTGCCTAAGTGACTAAACCCAAAGCTGATTGTATTCATGGAAGATCCCTGCTGGGTTCTTCATACATGGGGGGTCAGAATCCTTGTTTGTGACCTCATAGTTCTTGCTTTAGAAATGATAATGATCTTATAAACAAAAAACTCCTCAGGGCTTTATAGAAATATATAGTAAGAAAGGGTAAATTATAAGAGAGAGAACTCTAGATGACGTCTAATAGTTCAACATTCAGCAATTTCTGAGGGAAAAAACTCAGACTTATCTTTCTATCTTAACAAGAAACGTTATCTTTACATATGCTGTTTACAAGTACATTGTTTAGGCCTGCCATGACTTACAGCAGGGAAAAGTTAACTTTCTTTATTAGAAGACAGGTAGTTAGTTTTTACCACTTAGACTCTGCTATACGATGGTTTCATGTTTTAAATAAATGCATGTACACGATGAAATTAAAAGTCGTGTTTCACTTATTTGGGGTCTGATCCTGCTTCCATTGCCATTGGCTTAAGTAAGAGCAGATTTAGGCTTTTGATTCTTATGGCAATTTTTTTTTCTCCTCGTGTTGTTATATTTTGTTCTCAGTGATAAAGATGACATTTCAGAGCTGCTTTAATTCCATTCCTTCGTGTCCACATGAACTGTATTCTTTTTCTTGCTCACTTTCAGTTTCTCCTGCTGCCCATTTATTTCAACAAGTCATACTCCTCTGTGACATCACAACTACTGCCACATCAAAGTTTTGATGTGTAAGCACTTTGTGACCACTGTATTTGAAAAAGATGGGAACAAAATTCTATAAGGTACCCTTAGTATACCTAGCACTTAAAATATCTTTGACTCTTTGCAAAATATTCACAAAATCTTGGTTCCCAAACTAATATTAAAATAACATGTTTCTGAAATTTGACTGGCAAGTTGATCTCAGAACCACATTTTTGAGCAATGCAAACAAAACGACCAAGTTGATTAGTGAAAATAAGTAATTGCACACAATTGAGTGGATGATACAACCTCATTATACACTGACTTGAGCATATGTACACATTGACAAAAATGGCACAAAATATTGAAATAAGTGTTTATTTCAATTTGTTCTTCACCAAAATCACATGGCTGGGAGAGGGGATAAGATATGCAAAGAGAGGCAAGGGCAGAGGAGCTCTAAATGAGAAGATAGGAGCTGAGAGATGCTGTAGGAGGGTTTGAAAGATGCAGCCAGAAGAGCCAAGAGATGCAGTCAGAAAAATACGGCTGGGGCACTGGAGAGAGAGACCAATAGGACTGAAATAAAGGACATACCTGTCCAAGGGCAAAAGCAACTCTCAGTTTAAAAGATTATACAGGAAAAAGCACATGTGCCATGTGTATAAGCCCCTTTTACCTAATTTCGGAAATGAAATTTATCTTCATCTGCTTAGGGATAACTGATATCAAGATATTTTTGAAGATAAGTTTCACATTTAACGTCACCACTGACTATCTCAGTGTTTATATGCCATATTATTTTCTTCTTTTGAAAGTACCAATATCTGGAAATAAACTCACTACTATCGATATGTTTTGCATTCAGATCTACACATGTAGTGCGTTATAGCGATTATGAGTGCATGTGAAACAAACTTTTTTCAGATGAATTATCGTAAAGTTGAATGCCTGCAGCTTAGCAATGTTAATTGCATTGTATCATGATAATTTGAAATGCTTAACCTGACACTTAGTTTGCCAATCAAATTATTTATTCATCAGACCAGTATACGTCATGTCAAAAAATGTCTGATGATAATAGATAAATGGTCATATGTAATGGAATTCTCTTGTCTCTTACTAGATGTAACATATCCTGGGCACTACTGTGCACATTCTGTGAATTACATAATACATTTTAAAATTCATTTTGTCATACAGTGTAAAATAGTTGTATTCCTATACCTGGGAAGTAAAGTCAGGAAAGAACGTTATATCGTGAAAAGTTAGAATAAAATCTTTGAAGATGTGTTGTTCTACCATATTACTTAAGCATTTTATCTTGCAGTTCCAAAATGTTGTACATTCCTTTCTTATCCTCTGAGTTATAAAAACAATTTTATAGCAGATTACTATATAGATTGTATTTAAAATCATGTTCAAATGCAGAGACAGGCTCAAAAATTGCTGGAAAAGTAATTAGAGATTTCATAGTTGATTTTTTTCTCTTTCTATGATTTTTAAAAACAAACTACTTGTTTCCAGCTTTGCATTTTGCGCTTTTGCATTAGAATGAGAAACACAGCAGTGTAGATTAATCAAAGAATGGACATATTTAACTTTTTGTTCTCACTCCTCTCTGACACAATATTTTCTTAATTGAACTTGTCTACAGAGCTCTTAAGAATTATAGAGAAATGCATCTATAAGTGAAAGTTTCCTCCCTTACACCAAAGTGAGGTTTTTTGTGAGGTATAAATATAATGTTGTACACACATCCCCATAAACAATGTTCTTAGCCTTAGTTGTCATTAGCCATCATTATATAACTTATTTTTAGGAACCATAAAATAAAACTTTAATCTTTTTATAAGTCAGTTAATTGTAAGTAGCAACTTCAAGAATGAGTGAATCTTTTTACAAAGCCTAAATAAGAAATAATTTATGATATTTTGGAAGATTACTTAAATCAGACTACCAGTTGATTAATTGTAGCATTATAAAGTTTATTTTAAGATTTAAAAGAAAAGATGTATAATGTATTTGCGTTATAACAGCTTAATATACAAGTACAGTCAGAACAGTTGTACAACAACATATAATAGGCCCTTAAAATCACAATTGCATATGTATGATTCATACCCAACCAGTAGAATATTTTTGTTAAGATTCTTCTGGGCATTTGTATTAGATGAATGCTGTAGTCTGTTGTGGTAGTATTGCTGTGGAATATCTGGTGAACATATAATAAAATATTTCACTTGAGAAAGTGTTTTCAGGTAAAGGGAACTGCAGAGCAACACATGGCTTACTTATTTTCTGTGACAAATTTAAACTATTTTGTTAAGCTAATATTTTGTATTACTTTGGCTTGTTCACAAACAATTAAAGGCTTTAGAAATGAATCTATGCAGTAAATGCAGACATTTTATTTCATGGCATAATGAGGGTCTAGTCATGTTGTCTATTAAAAGCGGCCCCATAGTCAACAATGCTCCATCTTTTATTAGAAGAATGATGTCAAGATTATAATTAAAGCAATCCAGTCATGTGCCACTGCACAGAGCTTCCATGTGTATATTGATTTTAAATGTACACTTACGCTTCCATAAACTACTTTGCCTTTGCCTAAGTAAATATTTAGTGTTAATTCACACTTGCCAAAAACTTGTTAGTTTAGGAGGTGATGTTATATTAAAATAAAAATAATCAATTTTCTGTTTATTTTTTCTTTTGTGGATGGGAAATTTACTTAAAACATTTTATTGAGGCTTCTTGCTAGTGTAGTGGACTTTGTCGGGATGCAGAAAGAGATTTTTTTTCCATTTTTACAAGGAAATTACTGATACCTTTCGAAAAGTAACTAAGATGAACATCTTTAGACTTCTGAAGTTCTTATTCATCTCAAAATCTTTGGCGTTTTGTAAAAATGCTTCTCATAGGCAAATCTAATATGAAGAAACCACAATCGAAATTCTTTACTTTTCTGATAGCAGTAGAGCTTTCCATCTGTAGCATAATTGGCTTTTTCCAAAAGATGAACATTTAATAGTTTTTCTGTCTACATTTATTTAAATTTTCTAATGTAACTTCTTCAAATTGAAAATACTGTGTTTCTGGAGCAAAGACAAAAAAGCAAAACAATTAGGTATTAATGATATTCTTGTTGCATATTCAAAAGGTCTTTGGAATCATTTCTTCTTCTTTTCCCTTTTCACCATCTCAACCTGCAGAACTCTTCACTGTCACTTCAAATCACACAATTCTAAAAAGATAAAACCACATTTAAACTCATTTGCTTTGGGAAAGAAATAGAGCATTTGCACCCAATAAGCCTGATTGTGGAACTGCATGCAAATTGTGTTTTGATTTATCTCTTTTGCACTTTTTTCCATTTGAATTGATCTTGCATTAATTTTGCCAGGCGGCTCTGTGAGGCTGCAGATGTTGCCCTGTGTTTAATAAATCAATGAGACAGATCTGAATGAATCACTTCAGATGGATTCTCTGCTCGGTTTGATGTCTAGATGTTATTCTTAGCTTGTTATCATGACAGATGCATTAATGTTCCCATACACTGCCAGCAATGTCAAAGAGATTGAAGCTTTTAAAGTGGCGGTATCCCCTTTTTTCAGTTCTGTTAGAATAACTAAATTGTCTTTTTGGAACAGGGCAAAAATATAAACTTAATCAAAGGATTAATCTGGGGAAAATATTAATCTCCAGATCACCCTGTAATACAAAGTTAAACATGTATAATTTCATACTGAATGATTAATTATTGTAGAATGTTGGAAATCAATATTAAAATCTAAATGTAGCTTAGCTTTTTAATAGTGTAACCATTTTCTCAACATTAATATTTTATTGTAACAAAAATGACCAAAATAAATAATATAAGATTGGGATACACTGAAAATGTCACTATAAATAGAATATAATTGTGTCCAAATTGCTTAGAGGATGGAGTTTAGTTTTTTAATTCTCAGTAATGTATTTCTTTTGGATTTAACGCATCTAGGTTTAACGTTTGTTTGATGCAGAAGAGGAAGCAGCTTGTCTGTTGTGCTTTCATTATTACTTCACCATTTATTGCTGAAAATATTACAGAAGTTGTTGATCAGTTGTTGTATTTTTTTGATCCACATAGTCAGGTATCAACTAACTTGGAGTAGAACCCATGGATCACAGATCATAAAATAGGTTGGCGTATTCTGACTTTCACCGACTATTTTAGATTCTAAAAAAGCTTATGTAAAGCATAAAAGGTCCTTGTTATTACACTGTAATTGATCCTCCCAACTACATTAAACACAATTATAGTATTATGTTATGTTTTTAATGGCATTCCTTGTTTTCTCTCTAATAGGTAAATGAATATCTTGTGATTTGTTGTGAACCCTGTGAGATGCATCAATCTAATCTCTGTTTCCATCTCTTTTATGTTAACATTTTATTTTTATAAATGACTAATCATGTACAAATATATATATTTAAAAAACTTTTTACTTTCCTTTCATGAAGTCTTTTGACAAAAAGTGGGAAAAATCAGCTGTTACAGATGTAGATTTATGTTTGCCTTCTTAGCATTCTTGCTACAGCAGTTCCAATTTGATAAAGGAAACAGTATGTAATAGAAATATGCAGTATATGCAAATAACCAGACACTTTAACATTTGGATAAATAAAGGTACATGTAACAATGTGTGGCGTAGCATTAAACTTACAAAACCAGAAGTGACCAGCTCTAACTTCATGAAATTATACTCTGTATAGGCTGCTCTTGGGTACATGTGTGTGCTTTTTAAATGGTAAGCTGATAGTGAACTCCAGGACAGTTGAGGCCCAGAGGAAAAAATCCTTATGTTGGAATTGTACTGCTTATTGTATAGCTTTGGAATGAGAGATCATTGTTTATTTTTAAATATTTTATAACAGTTGTATGAATAATTTTGTTAGATGTTAAATCCTGACTGAACAAATTTTACAAATTGGAATTCTAATTATGTCAGAAAGGTTTGTCAGCGCCCACATTAAAAGATGTTGAGGCCTAGTCTTAAAGTCCGTATTTGAATTTTGCTCAGGTGAACCTCGCATTGAGATCAGTGCAAGTTTGCCAAAACAAGGGATGAGTAAGAACTTATTTATAGATATTGCTAGTATATGATCCTTTCTTTTCAGAATTGGGTCGTAATGCTAAAACCTTCATTTGATTTCCTTTCTGCAAGTGATAAGTCTGTTACATATCAAGGAAAGAATTGGCATGTACATGTATTTCTTTTCAGAAAATACCATAAATAATTTTGGTCCTGATCTTTCTTCCACAGAACTCAGGACCTTTGTTCTTTGGTCTGCATATTCTTGCATTAGTATAATTTTTAAATTTATTTGAAGTTATGAACAAAGATGTACACCTTTAAATCTAAAATATTTGTCTAAACACTAGATCCTGACAGGCACCCTTGCTTCCTTTTTTTTTTGGCAGAGTTCTTTGTGTGATTATTCTTCAGCTTAATTAAACTTATTATGTAAACAGAGATGGTACAAAAAGCACAATTTTTAACACTTCTTTATCTGAAGTACGCTAATAATAAACTGTAATGGCAACAAGAAAAAACAATCGAATGTACAAATGGCAATTTATATGACGTTAACATTCACAATTTGAGATTCCTTAGATTGTTTTGAAATTAGAGATATTGTAGTACTATGACATTTTTCTTTCACTGTAAATTAAGGCAAGATTTTTATATATTATGATTAAACATGAATTACCAAGTGCAACAAGTACACTAGTATGTAATGATTCTCAGAAATTTGGATTTATCCTGCTTGATATTAGAATTGTCCCTTGGGGCAGTGCACTTTTGATCTTGATTCCCTATTGGTAAAGCATGGTTATTCAAAGTGACTTGGTAATAGGTATTTTTTCTCTCATTCTACAACCTGTGAATTAGAAATATTGATACCTATTAAGTAGTGCACTTTGTAGACTGCCCTGAAGTGTTCCAAGATACCAGTCCTAATGAAACTTGTATTCACATGCATTTCTCTTTTCCTTGGTGGCATAGCTAGATTGCCTTTTTTTTGTATGTGTATATGTGTTCATATATAAAAAAAGTTTACAGTCACAAGAAATCTTAGGGAGATTACATTTCCTGTGGCTGTATATTATTTTGACCTGTTAAGCCTGTTTTGCTTGTTAGCGTATTGTCAGAGCCTTCTTGATTCAGTTATAAATACTGCACCTCCACTCCCAAAAGTACAAAGAACCAAAACAAAAAAGTAGCACCAATTTTATTGTCATACAATGATTTTTAAACAAGTCTGCTTGTTATAATGTAGTGTGTATGTTAAGGTCTAAAATGTTCAGTTTCAGCTGTGTCTGATGATCTTATCAAGTTTCTGGCAACTGATATCTGGTAGCAGCATTTAAGCTACATTTAGTCTATCTGCTATTTATGTGATGGGTTAAAAAGAAAAAGTAATATTGATTGGTCTCTGGATTAAAGTTTGAAATCGGCAACAACCTGAACACACAAAGCTTTTTTTTATGATTTCTCAGCTTGCCATTGATCTACCAGTTTTATTGCACTCATTATTTATTAAAAGAATTTGCAAGCTAAACATAACGTTAAGCTAGTTTGCACACAGGGACCGCACTTAGGAAATTGAATGGAAATTGCATTAGAGATGAACATCTGTGCTATTTTTCCACTCATGTGTTTATGGGTTTGTATAAAAGGTGTATTGGATTAACAGTTATAACCATTATAGCTTGCAGCAATATGTTAGACACTGAGCATTTAGTTGTTATTTAGAAGGAAGTCTCTTTTTTGCTTATCTTAAAGGTATGGTAATACCATCACAGACAATATTTTGATTCTTATTCTTTATTAATGCAGCTGTTACAGTTTATTCATGTATAAAACTCAAGATATCTGACAATATTATACTTGTGATGTACTCTATACAACTTGAGATATCTGACAATATCATGCATCTGATATGTTACCGATGCAGCCTAAGGCTGTATTATTAATTTATTTAATTAAAGGTTTCTGGTGACACTATTAACTAAAGAATTGCAGTATGAGTAGTTCGCACATTACCAAATACTGACATAATATGTGGTCTTGTTTTATATTTACAATATACAGATGAATAATGAAATTTTGACAACTTTATCCAGTAATTCAGATAACTTGTTGTCTTTCTTAATCAGAATCATTTCTATGACACTTTGCAGCAACAAGCCCAGTGAAAATCTTAAATATTTTGAGATCCTTTTCCCTTCAGTATACATGTCTAATTATCCTCAATACTAATAAAAGTTATATGTGGTACATCAGAATAGACCCCCTAGAGGTTTGGAATCATCTTCTATAATACAGTGTTGTTTGTATTATCCTTTTGAAATAAAGAGCTATAATAACTAGTATTTGGGATGGGATGGGGGGTGGGGTGGGGTTAGGTTGGTTATTTTTAGATATCAGTTTTAAAATAGAGTGAAATAATGCAGTAGTGGCTTCAGGGTTCTTTGAATTAAAAAGTATAGTTTTAGAAGTAAACTATTTGAGGTTTATTTAGTTTTTAAAAATATGTGCAGTCAATTACATTTATGATTGGAATGAGTTGAAGTGCATCATCACTTGCATCATCAATGCATATTCCCTTTCGTTGCTGTACTCAGTAGTCCACATCTCACTGGCTCATCAGATTGGTAACTCTTCAGAGTATCCCATGCCAAGTAGGAGAAATAGCTCTGTTCTTCGTGTCAGAAGGTTATGTTGACCCGTTTTGCCTCCTCTTGGAGAAATGACCCACTTCTAAACTTAATACTGTAAACAGGGGGTTGTATTTCTCAATATGAAGAACAACTGAGTTCCTCAGGAAAAAAAAATCCAGTGCTTTTGGCTTTAATTTTGTGAACATTGGTAATGTTTCTTGTCACTTTTGCTCCCAGCCCAGTTTTCATATGCTATCACGTAACACATCTGAACCTATAAAGAAATTTAGATAGAGATTGGGTTTAACATCGAATTGAAATTTGCATCAGTGGGGATGTGGTTTGTTAATCCTTTGTAATGAGACCTATATGTACATACAGAATTAGAATACTCAAAAAAATAAAAAAATAAATAAAAGCCACCTTTGTAGTGCCATTATTGTGTGAGAGATTCCTAGGAATACTCCAGAAACTAACTTCAGGACCCCTGCAAAACCCTATAATTTAAGGATATGTCAGATATTGTGTGTGGGCACGTAATGAAAATAGAATTTTCAGCACATACCTTTATTTTTCATTATATCTACCCTGTGGATTTGTTTAAAAATGACTGTATATATGTATCCTCACTATGTCCTTTCCTTAATTACACCAATCCTCAGAACCTTAGTTATGTTTTTTTTCTGTTTACCAAGTTGCCAGGAAAAGTGAAACTAAAACAAAATACTTCATTATTAATTACTAAGTTAATCAAAATTATCTTATTACCATGAATGAAAATAGAAAGC
Source organism: Gopherus evgoodei (assembly GCF_007399415.2). Taxonomy (NCBI): domain Eukaryota; kingdom Metazoa; phylum Chordata; order Testudines; family Testudinidae; genus Gopherus; species Gopherus evgoodei. The sequence continues at coordinate 79,034,780 of NC_044330.1, read as the reverse complement.
TTAGTCCAGTATACTTAGACAACACAGGGTCGTACATTGTGGTAGAAAAATTTATTGCTGTGAGGTTGGGATGATCACAGTACGTTGCAGTAGTGAAGTTATGAATATATGCCAAGCCAACCTTCTAATACTTTGCACTCCTTCTGCCCCCCAAATTACTTGCTAGATTTCTGAGAACATATATGTTGATGAAATAGTGTGGGTTTTGTTTCCAAGGGTGAATGAGTGTAGAAAACACATTCTGTTCTGACCATAAAGAAGTCTATCGTATCTTTTTACAACAGCCCAAATCCCTGCTTTAGAATGAGTTAGTTACTTCAATGTAATAATAACACAGGTGTTCAACATTGAGAAAATTAAAATTGTCATAGGTTTCACTCCCACTGTGGACTTTGAGTACAGATATGAAGACCTGCATGTGAACCCCTAAACTGAATTACCAGCTTAGATCTGGTTTTGCTGCCACCACTCCCAAGTACTAACTCTCTTCCCTGTGTAGTCTTGAGAGACTTCACCAATTTCCTGGTGAACACGAATCCAACCCCTTGGATCTTAATACAAGGAGAATTTAACCATCCCCTCTCCTTTCCCCAACCAATTCCTGGTGAGTCCAAATCCAGTCTCCTTGGATTCTAACACAAGGAAAAATCAATCAGGTTCTTAAAAATAAGACTTTTTATTAAAGAAAAGAAAAGTGAAAGAAAAAAACCTCTGGGAGAGATTAGCATACCAGCTACTCTCACAGACAACAGATTCAAAACACAGAGGATGTTCCCCTGTGCAAAACTTAGTACACAAAAGAATTCCCAATTTGATTATTCCTCTAATTGCACAAAGACAAAGTCACAAAGGAAAATAAACATAAACCTATTTATTCTTTTCTAAAACTTACTACTCTGATAAGAGGCTGGTTCTGTGATCTTTTCTACTCCAACTGAAACTCAAACTGACCAAGACAAAGGGAACTTCCCTCCTTCCTTTTGAAACATCTTGTTCCCCCATTGGTTCCTCTGATCAGGTGTCAGCTAGGCTAGGTGAACTTCTTAACTCTTTACAGGTAAAAGAGGCATTAACCCTTAACTGTCTGTTTATGACAAAAATATTTTAAGAAAAGTAAATATAGTACACTGAATCCATACACTGTAAGTACATTTTAAACTATTGGATATTATGCATTTGGTAGTGGATAAATGCCAGTCACACTACGTTTGCCCTGCTGCAGGCTCAGACTTCGACTACTGACTTGATTTTTTAACAATAAATACCATCAGAAAGGACCTGCTGCAGACAAACATGAGGTCTATTGGGTTTTGCAGAGTTCTTGGACATATTTCATACTTCATAGCTTTGGAGGTGGCTTTATTGTCTTGGGGATATATTTTCCTTAGGATGCATGTGTATAGTTCCCATCAAACTTAAGGAAGTTATGATCACACATTGTGCTCTTCGAAACACTGTTGAAAAATAGAAATTAGGCTTTTAACTTTTCGTCCTCCTTGATTTCCCTTTTCTCTCTGTTTCAGAAGGTACAAGTAGATAGCTATAATCAAAATGGTGGCAGTTATAAAACAAGAAAATATATAATCTGAACAAAACCTTGAACAATAACCTAACATCAAAAGCACACATCATTTAAAAAATAGAGAATTATGCTTTCTCTAGCTGATGAGCATATTACTGAAACAGCAGGCTTTTTGTAGATAAAGTTTATTGGTTTTCTGTGGCACTTGTAGCATCTGAGGGCTTCACAAACATTGAATTAATATTGCCATTCAGCCTCATGTTAGGCAGGGAAGCATTACTATCCCTGTTTTGCAGAGAGGAACTGAGGCACACAGCTAATAAGTGATTTGCCATCATCATACAGGAAGTCTGTAGAAGAGCGAAGAACAAAACTCAGATTTCTTGAATCTCAGGTCAGTACCTTCACCACAAGATCATCCTTTCTCTCTCTACCAAATTTTCTGTTATAAGCCCAGTATTTTTTTCAGCTGAAATTTCTCAAAGTTGCTATCTTTCCAGGGAAAAGTAATGTGAAATTTCCCCAGAATAATCAGGCATAGTATTCTGAATAAATGAGTTTAAAAACTAGGTGGTGTGATCTTTGAAAAATCTTTTTTTACAAATTTTGGTTGGCAATTTGTCAAAACTTTGGGGCATGTGTTTTGTAGCTTACTCTTAGTCAGGAATGTACAGGACGTTGTGGAGTTATCATAGTTCAGAATACAGTATTGGGCTGTGGGGATGGATTTTAAGAATTCTGTAAGTGTTAAAGCACAAGAAGGAAGACAGAACCATTGTACAGATGTACTCTGATGCAGATATTACAGGAGAGCTTGAAGAGTTTATAAATCCTTAAATACATCTTTTCTGTAGAACGTATGTAGACACTCCATCTCCTATACATTGTACACTTTATTCCTAGACCGATGTTGTGGAGCCTGTGAATGTGTGTATTTTAAACGTTAGCTCTGCAAAAGGCTACAGCCCTGAAGAGTTTAGAAACTGTGCTGGTGTATGGCTCTGATTTCTGTCAGCCTAACAGCTCACGTTAGGGGAGATTACTGGCTCTGTTGGCGTGCTATTTGGTTTGAATACCATTTTTTGTGTCTCACTGAATGATAGCTGCTTTTTATATTGCACCTATAATTATAGCCATGTACATTATCTGTTATATGTTTTTCTGACATCTATAGCACATTTGTATGTATCGGCATTGTAAATCTTCTAAAAAATGCTCAAGTCATCAGTTGGGAACATGAATATCAACCCCACTCCTGCTGACAGTCCTTTTTAACCCTGCCATTGATATGGAATGTTGCGTGAATCTCTGTGGTCAGGAGGCAAATTTCTGCCGTCCTTGAACTGGTATTCTTAGGAGGCCAAACCTCCTCCTCACAGCATTCATTGAAGAGAGAAAGATGGGCTGTAGAAGACCAAATGCAGTTTACTGGTGGGCAGGCACCATACCAACATCATCCATATCAAATCCTGGAGCACGAAAATTGAAAGGAGCTGGATTAACTGTAGAAGCCACCAAACTCATTGGCCATCTGCTGCCAAGCCCGGTGTCATCTACAAGGTCACAGCAGATCTTTATTTAATAATTGAAAAAAAGAAAAACAGCCCTGCATACAGTGATATAATTCCATTGTGAGGTTCTGGTGATATCAGAAAGTAGGATAACAGAGTGTGTTTGTTTAGCTTCTTTTATTGAACTGTTGCAGATTTGTTATTTTCTTATATCGTTAGAATGTTTCTTCTCAAGACATTGGCTATGTTTTCAAACAAGAGTGTAATGAGTACTGCCACCAAAATGAATGTGTACCCTTTGCACATGCAAACCTCCACATTTGCACAAGTTCTCATTAATGTGCAAATACCTGTTTTCCTCATGCAAATGTGGGATTCTTCCTGCACAAGTGTATCTTTTGTTGCACCTTTGTTGCCTGAAAACATGGTTCTATTTGTTTACATCTTATATAAACAAAAAACCCTTTTAGTGTTGATGTCACTTATTTGAACAAGCCTATATGTGATGCTTGCTGCTCTAGGGATTTCAGTAATATATATATTTTATAGTCTTAATTTTAAAAGATTGTTTTAAATGCACTATGAATATTTTAACTCACACTTAATAATAATGAAATATTAATTGCATAGTTCTTCGAGTGATTAGACCTGCCCATTCCACTGTAGATGTGTGTGCACCCATTGCATGGTTGTTGGAGAATTTTTTTTCTCCACTTGGTTGTACCTGTCAGGGCATTGTGAGCGGCCTCTGCATGCAAGTATAAAGGGTGGAGTCACTCCTGACCCCACTCAGTTCCTTCTTACTGCCCATGAATATTGGAGTGTGTATTTCTTGTAATTGCAAATCCTTCCCTTCTTCTTTTATATATTACCTGTTTTACTGGATTAGAGTAGTTTACAAAATTGTAGACAGATTTAGAGTTAAGTTTTAGTTTTTAGGACTTTGGCTTCACAGGTCCCCACCTGGGTATTGGTCCTGGTAATGGGGTTATGCCTCAGTAGATACACAAATGCTGGAGTGCACTCAGAGAGGAGGATGCCCTGAGATGGTCCTCAGGTCAAAGGGGAGTCGTTTATTCTGGAGTCTGGGTTGGGCCTTTTGAGACTCCAGAAGTGACTGAACTAATTGGTTAGTTCAACCATTGGCATCTGAAGAGTCAGGATTTGTTCTTAGTGGTGTCTTATGCAGTAGTTTGGGAGTTGCTAAACCTTTTAGTGGTGGTAGTGCACATACCTACAGTGGAACCGACACATGCAATATACCTAGAAGAACAACAGTTACAGAAAAGATTAGTGACTGCTAACTATAATGAAATAGCAGAAGAAACAAAGTTAGAAAGTTCCACCACTGCTTCTGGTACCATAGATTGAAAATATAGATTTCAACGTACTCTCACTGAAATCAACGAGTCTTGCCACTGAACTCAGGGCTCTGTATGGAGTATCGCAACTGTGGTCTTCAACCTTAAAACATCAAAATCTGTCTCTTAATGGAGTTCAATGGGCTTTGGATCAGAGGCTGTAAATACAAGAAGGAATACTTTTTTAATAATTTGAATACATTTTAGATTAAAGAAACATACACTGAAGTTTTTTTTAAGACAAATGTTATTAAAAGCATGTTACTAATCAGAATGTTAAAATTAAGTTCTGTGAAGCTGACAGCCAAAATATCTAGGATTATCTAGAAGTGTAGCAACGCTGTATCCCAGAGGTGGGCACAGCCCAGTGTCGCTGCAGCTTGGATCCCTGCCAAAATCCCCATCCAGCTCGTGTGCAGCAGCTGGCAGTCTGCAACCTACAACGGATGACTCTTTACAGTGGTCAACCCTGAAATTTGGGGAACACCTTACTCAAGGGATGCTGATTCACAGCACATATTGAGGTAGGGCAGAGAGAGGAAACTGCCCCAGAGAAGGAGTATCATGTTGGCTCAGAAGAGGGGAAATTATTTCCTCATATTCACACCATCTAGGGGTAGAGACAGACCTCCAGAGAGGCATCCCATGGCAAGGGGTGAGGGGTCATGAATCCCTTCCCCACCTGATGCTGGGTAATTAAAACCCAGGTGTAACAGCTTACTTAAAACCAGGTTTACAAGTGGCGGCCACCTGGGTATACATTTGTTTGCAAAAAGGGTGGATTCAAAATAAAATACAAGCGAGTTGACTTCATTACACATTGGGTTTGCTTGTCCGAAGACAAGTTAGAGACGGATAGGTATCTCTATTCCATGTTAGTAATCTGGGAGACTTTGGGGAATTGGCTGGAATGAAGGCATCCAAGATTACTTTCTATGAACTACAAGCTTGGCACATCTTTAGTTTCACACCCCAGGTAGTGCCTTTGGGATGAGTGGTTTATGCTTGGCGGCCTCCTCAGTGATAGCCAGACCCCAATTTTTTGAGGGAAAATTAAGAGGTGGAGTTTTTGAGTGTTGGACAATATTTTAGTCTGTGCAATAGGGTTTCCTTGAAGGGAAGATGGGGTTCCAGAGTCAGACCTGAAAGTTGAGTGGTACTCATTGGATCTGGGAAGGGATGAAAGCATAATCCTATGGGAACTCTTTCCCTACCTAGTGGGGGTAACTACCTATAAGAATGAAGTCCAGGGCAAGGGAGGCAATTCAGGCAGGGTGGCCTGGTAGTGGCCAGTTTTTCAAGTATGAGTGGGTGGAATTTAAGAATTGGTGGAGGGAACCAGTGAGAAGCCCATTCGGATGCAGTGAGAGCCAGGGAAGCTTAGTTCTTTTATTGACCAATTTTGTCTTAATGCAAAGCAATTAACATTTGGAACATTCACATGTATATTGGAAGTGTGAGGGAATTTATTCCACTTCTGTGTCAGGGTTAATGAGTTTGGCAAGAAAGGATTTAGATAGGGCTTTGGCGTATGGGAATCTGACTCCCTGTTTTTCAAAGTGTCAAAAAACTAATTGAGAGGGTAAGGGGCTCATAATGCTACAAGAATGTGGAGAGACCGGGATTGGTTGAAGGGATGGTCTCTATCAGGGTGAATAAGGGCTTAAGCAAGGAGGGATTTTGATAGGGCTTTGGAATTCATGGATCTGCAATAGGTAGGAGGGACTTGACACCTGACTTGCAGGGTATCAACAAATCAATTAAAAGATGACAAGGAGAGTCATAATATATGAGAATGGTGGAGAGGCTGGGATTTGCTTAGTCAAAGCAGCACAGACTTGCTTATTGTAGGTGTCACTGTTTTCTCATGGGGAAGGGAGTTACAGGAGAACCTCCAAGTTACAAACACTTGGAAATGGAAGTTGTTCATAACTCTGAAATGTTCGTAACTCTGGACAAGATGTTATGATTGTTCTTTCAAGTTTACAACTGAACATTGACTTTATTCAGATTTGAAACTTTACTGTGCATAAGAAAAATGCTGCTTTTAACCCTCTTAATTTAAATGAAACAGGCACAGAAAGAGTTTTTTTTACCGTGTCAAATCTTTTCTAAACTTTCCCTTGATTTTTTAGTAGTTTACATTTGACACAGTACTATACTGTATTTGTTTGCAAGGTTTTGTTTTGTTTTGTTTTTGTTTGTCTCTGCTGCTTCCTGATCACGTACTTCTGGTTCCAAATGAAGTGAGTGGTTGATTGGTCAGTTCGTAACTAGTGTTTGTAACTGAGGTTCTTCAGTACCTTGGAGAAGAGACGTTCGGTTCATGGCAAAAAAGCATATTGTTGGGGTTCCTGTGTGAATTGGTTCAGGATTGCATTTATTGTATCCACAGCACAGAATTGGAGCCCAACAAATCAAACCTATCAAAGGTAGCAACCAAATGCATACAAGATAGGAGCCCCCTTTTAAGGCAGATAATTCAGTGGTTTACGTGCTAAATTCTTCATGTTTGTTCCTTCCTTCAAGATCATGCAAATGGGCACAGGAGTTAGTAACTGGATATGTAGGCATAATATTGTGCATTTGGCTCATGGGTTCAGTGCTGGACCTCAACAGTGAGGCAGCTCTTGGTTGGCATGGATGGAGGGGCGCTTTGCAGGGAGCAAAGGAAAGGGTGAACGAGGCACATGCTCTGGGACCAGATGATGCTCCTTGTTCATTGTTTGGCAGCTCAGGAGCAGGCACTGGATATGATTATTTTTTCATCTCAGCAGAAATAATTTAGGAGTGTGTAAGGGGGTTGACTTGATGATCAGAGTTGAGAGAGATTTCTGTCAGATCTAGGATTTTGTCCCCAGGGTAATGATTATTTGGTTTGAAAAGTTGCAGCAGAGGGTATAGTGAGGAGCTACAAAATCTCTGCAAGCTGGTAAGGCCAGAGGGTGCGTGAGTAGGGGGCTGGCTAAATTCATATGTGACCACAGGGGATTGGTAATTACTCATCTGAACATATATTATTGGGCACCTGAGTTATTTAGGGAGCATGGGGTACACATGTCTAACTGGGGAATGGTTACCTTTTTGTCTTCATTTAAGGAAGGAATCAGTAAATATCTGGTATGCACAGAATGGGAAGGGGGCAGCCAGGCTAAATTGCTGGTGCTTCTTCTGGCAGATGTCCAGTGCAGGTAACTTGTTATGAAAGGGATGTGATTATTGAATAAAAAGGATGAGAAAAGGATTTAAAGCATCCTTTTAAGAAGAAAAGCAGTAGGGCAGTCAGCAAAATATCTTCAATGTTTGTATAAGAATTCAAAGAGTCCGGGGACCAAGAAGCATGAACTGGAAGTCATGGAATATGAAGAAAATTGTGATTTAATTGGCATTATAGAGACGTGGTGGGACAACTCCCATGACTGGAGTACCAGCATTGAGGGATATAGCTTGTTCCGGAAGAATAGGTAAGGGAAGAAAGTAGGAAGTGTCATGCTACACGTCAAGAATGTATACACTTGCTCCAAGATCCAAGAGGAAGAAAGCGACAGACCTACTGAGAGTCTCTGGGTGAAAATAAGAAGGGAAAAGAACAGTAGTGATGTTATGTGGGGGTCTATTATAGGCCACCAAATCAAGAAGAGGAAGTGGATGAGGCATTTTACAAGCAAGTAACAAGATTAGCTAACACACTTGAGTTAGTATTAATAGGGAATTTTACCTACCCTGATATCTGATAGAAGACTGTTTACACCAAAACATCATAGGTTCTGCAAGTTCTTAGCCTGTAGAGGGGACAACTTTGAGGAAACAATTAGGAAGTCCATCCATTTTGGATCTGGTGTTGACCAACATGGATGAATTAGTTGCGAACATGAAGGTGATTAGGAATGTGGGAAGAAGTGATCATGATTTGATAGAATTCAAGATCCTAAGGAAAGGAGGACATGAGAACAGCAAAACAAGGATGCTGGACTTCAGAAAGGCAGATTTCAACCAACTCAGAGAAATAGTAGGCAAGATCTCATGGAAAGACCAGCTAGGAAGAAAAGGAGTCAAAGGATGCTGGCAGTTCCTAGAAGATGGAATACTTGAGGTTGAGCCTCTAATATTACTATGCAGAGTAAAGATAAGAAGAGCCACAGGAGGCCAGTGTGGCTCCACAAAGAGGTTTTTAGACATCTAAAAGCCAAAAGGGATACATACAGGAAATGGAAGGAGGGGCATGTCACCAAGGAAGCATACATGGGAATAGTGTGAGCATGCATGGAAATCAGGAAAACCAAGGCAAAGAGTGAGTTACAGTTGGCAAGAAATGTTAGAGATAACAAGAAGGGGTTCTACAAATATGTCAGACAAAAAAGAAAGATCAAGGATGGTGTGGACCCGCTGCTCAGTGGAGAAGGTGAGCTGATAACGGAAGATGATAGGAAGGCAGAGCTACTCAATGCCTGCTTTGTTTCAGTCTCTCAAAAAATAACGTGATCAGGCTACTAGAAAAGTTACTATAGACAACAAAGGGGAGGAGATGCAAATCGGGATAAGTAAAGAACACATCAATGATCTTCTGAATAATTTGAATGAATTCAAGTCAGCAGGGCCTGATGCCTTTCCCCCTAGGGTGCTGAAGGAATTAGCTGAAGAAATCTCTGAGCCACTAGCAATAATATTTGCAAACTCATGGACAGGACCATCTCTAGGGGAGTGCAGGGCCCTGGACATAGGTGCCGAGTTTCTAATCTTCAAGGGAGTGGTCCCCCCCCCGACTCTGCCTAGGCCTAATGCCCACCCCACCTCTTCCCCACCCAGTTCCGCTCCTCTCCCATCCTCCCCCCCCCAGTGCCTCCTGACGCCGCGACACGTCTGATCTCTGGTAGGTGTTGAGAGAGAGGGGGAGGCGCTGATCGGCAGGGTCCACTGGTGGGCAGGAGGCGCTGGGCGGAAGGGGAGTTCTGGTAGGTCGGCGCCTCCTCACCCTGCTCGCCCTCCTGCCTCACCTCCCCACCTGCCTCCTGTGGGGCCCCCCAAAGCGCAGGGCCTGAGGCGTTTGCTGTCTGAAACTACAAGTTCTGGGGGGGGGCTGCTGCACCCCCTGGCTTGAAGTGGTTTTCATCATAAAAAGGATTTACAGTTCTGGTTCAATGTCTCTCAACACTCCCACTATAAAAATCTTTCCAACACCTGTGGGTGACAGGAGCCTGGAAGACTGGAGAAGGCCTGATGTAGTGCCCATCTTTAAAAAGGAGGAGCCAGGGATTTATAGACCAGTCAGCCTGACTCTGATCTGGGAAGCTACTAGAGTAGTATATAACACATGCAATATGAAAACACTTGGAGGATGAAGGGGTAATCGCTAGCAGCGAGCATGGATTTGCTAAGAACAAATCATGCCAAACCAGCTTCATTTCCTTCTTTGGCAGGGTAACTGGTTTGATGCATGGAGGAATGTGCTAGATGTAATATATCTGGATTTTTGCAAGGCTTTTGATATAGTTCCCCATGACATTTTGATAAGTAAGCTGGAGAAATGCGGACTTGGCGGAACTACCATTAAGTGATGCATAATTGGTTAAACAACACAAACAACAAGTAACTATTAACGGAGTGATGTCAGATTGGAAGGAGGTCTCGAGTGAGGTTCCACAGGGATCTGTTCTGGGTCCGGTGTTGTTTAACATCTTTAATAATGACCTGGATGTAGGACTAGAGAGCATACTGGTCAAATCTGCAGATGACACAGATTTACAGATGGGGGAGAGTTACAAACACTTTGAGGATACAGCTAAAATTCAAAAGCATCTTGATAAATTGGAGAACTGGGTAATACACGACAACAATGAAATTCAACAAAGACAAATATAAGGTGCTACACTGAGGGAAGGAAAACCAATTGCCCAAATAGGGAATGGGGGATAATGGGCTTGGCAGAAGCCCTGCTGAGAAGGATTTGAGAGTTGTAGTGAATCACAACCTCAGCATGATTATTTGTAGAAATTATTTGGTGAACATTTTTGAGTAACAAATGCATTTGAAAACACTGTAATATGTATATGGAGAATTTGTAATGGGTGAAATTTATCAAATAATTTACTATGAGTTGTTACTAATTTTCTATGAATTATTTGCTCCTCTCAAATAGCAACCACTGCCCTGAGCTACTGCATGAGGTTGATTAATTAGTTTCAGTTTGTGTAGTGATATTTCCCAGCCAGTTTAAAAGGATGCTGTGAAGTACTTTGGGGTATGAAAAGGTTTCACAAAATGTTGTGTGAATCAAAATGTCTTCATTAATGTTTTCTCAATTTCAATTGAATGTTTTATTTTCAATATAAACATTCCCCTGTTAGGTTTGTAACCCAAACTCATCAGCATTGTACTGCTGTTATACATGAGAACCCAGATGTGAAATTGACTATGCATGTCTTGACCAGCATAGTTTTACTTTATCTGGTAGCTGAAGTGAAAAAAACAAATTAACAGTGCACATGGTAAAGGCTTAATATAGATGTTTAAAAATCTTTTGTTAATAATGTAAAGTGTTTTTAATAAACTTGTTGAAGAATTTTTCTAAATATGTTTTAAATCTTGACAGTTACTCTTTATATGAATGTTCACTAAATAATTTTTCTAAATAAAATATGGCCTTTTTTGTATTTGGGAAAACAAAGCAGTACATTCTTTGCAGACTGCCTGTATTAGCTGGTTAATATGTCTGTGTTGTCATAAATATATATATAAACTGTAAATTGTTAACATATAAGGCTATGGGCTATTTAGATATCTCAGTGAAATATGGTATTGTCTATGTTCCCATTTCATTTGGTTTCCATTATAATCCTCTGGAGAGGACTACATGTGAGCGAATGTGTTACAAAAGAGTACAGATGAAAATGTACTATAAAAAGAGAGCCTTCAAAATTACTAACTGGCAAGTATGTGTGTTTTTATATAGAACATGCATATGCACTACACACATGAGATTTGTCATGTTCTATATAACACTCACTGTATGAGGAACTAAATTTTTTTTTTAAAATAAGTTTATTGCTAAGGATAGTTTGGAAAATCTGAATCTGGTGGCTCTTGGTTGAAGTTCCTAGACATTTTAAAACAGATGATTCTTGCTATAGTTGTTTCACTAAAATTTATTTCGGTGTATTTATTAAGTACAGAAAGTTAAACCTCTGCAAGCTGTGTCAGTCATTATAAAATTAAACCTATGTGACTCCTCCATTTTATTCTTATCCTCCTACACTGCCCAACAACATTACCTTTCAGAGCACTACTAGTGCTCATAAAAAACAAGGAATTATCCAATATAAGTGTAGTACATGCTAATATGGATGAAAAATACGATTCACAAGCTGGACTTGAAAGCATGATGCATGTTAAACCAGCAAATGCTTGGATTTCTGCACACAGTACAGGTTTAATTGGTAGTGTATGATGAGTACTTTACATGTACACCTGATTTTCTAGGAAATCCTATGCATTGACTGTCTAGGTTGAAATGACAGCTGGTGGACCATTTATTACTCGTTCTGTTTTGGTGGAAAATCAGCCTTGTGTGTCATTTAGACTTTGTGACACATGTACCCTCCCAAGGCCTAATGACTTGTCTGCAGATGGGCTGTTATTTATTACAGTCATATAGAATAAAATTGAGTGTCTTCTAAAATTAATTTTTCATTTGCCTCCAGCTCTGCTTTAATAGAGGACACATAGTTGCCTGTTTGCAGAAATACTGTTTAATCACATTAATATCTCAGCCCCCCAGGCCGGAGAAGATAATTGTACAAACGAACAGCAAAATCTGTATCTTTAACTTCTTTTTATGATTAAATTATGCAAATGACTTATCTCCTGCCCTTCGAAGCACTAATCATCTAATTAGGAATGATGTGTTAAAGGGGTGGTTTTGAATCAGGAAGGGAGAGGGGGGAATGCAGGAAGCGGAAAATGGGAGCTGACAGTGAAATGTCTGAAGGTACTGTACTTGTACAAGATGAATATGAGTATTTGTTAAAAGGAGCAGAAATAAGGGCCTATTGTGATATTTCTGATTTGTGCTGTCATTTCAAATGAGGATAGTTCTGCTTTATGCTGTTTGATTCATCATAATTTTGTACATTAACATTTAGTAAACAGGCTTCAAGAATCCAATCCCTTGTTTGTAAGAATTGGAAAAGATAGTGTTGAGAATGTGAAAGCCTCTGCATCCTTGTCTGGCTTCACAAACTGTATTATGTGGAAAACAACATATAGGTATTTGTAGATTCTCCTACTCAACACTAGGCATCAAAAGTCCATCAGATTTTTGTAAACAAAATGAGTATTAACACAAGTTTAATAATTTCAGTCTCTGAGACCTAACTGCTTATTAACAATAATTTTTCTCTTTAGTTTAAAAATTTTCATGTGCAAATCCCAAAGAGACTTGAGAACTTCTGTGGTAATGTTCTGTAACTTCAAATTTTGGGCTTCTGTTTATGATGAATTATTAAGACTGAGGTTCTGTTTAGCTTGTAGACATAATCATCACTTTACATTTTGGGCAAATGTGAGATCGAAGACTGTTGTCCATCTGCTGTGAAATCAAATTACCAGAATTTTTATACCAATGTCAATAGGATAATGAACTCAGTCTGCATTAAATGCTCAAGCTTATAGTCAAATATGATGATGACCACTTGGTGCATGTTTTTCTTTTAATAATTGAAAATATTTATTTAGCTCTTGTACTTGTTGAAAATAACTCAATTTTGCAAAACTAAGGGAATTCCTAGGGCTTAGCTGAATGAGACCAAGACACTTCAGGTACTCATATACCCGAGGATGTGTGAAAGCATGAAGGGAGACCAAGCAAGCAGCTAGCTATTATGTACAAGCTACCTGCCACATGGGAGAGTTCAGCCTAGTGGTCAGATGTAGCCATGGAACAACTGTAAAAAGTTGTGCCTTTCTGCAAATCTAATGAGTACTCTTGCTCTACCAGCTGCCATCTTTAAGTCAAAGGAATGTATTCTGGTGTGTTGGGAATAGCGTTTGTGATGAGATCTGATTCTGAATGTTTGAGTGATGTGTGGTATGGAAAGTCTGGTCCTGATTCAAGAAAGCACTTAAGTATGTGCTTAAAGTTAAGCATATTATTTAAGGGTTTTCTTGAATAGGGATACTTGCCTGCAGAAGCACCTCTGTGAACATTGTGTCTGTGGTGTTTTTTTAATAGCATAAGAATATATTGATCTGTTTGCAGGAAGGAAAAAAGATTTCCCAGAACACCTTGTACAACAGGTTGGGAAACACAACTTTAGAAAGTCAGGTCTCACTGAAATGTCAAGAACTTGGTGGTGGTGATGCCAGAATAATACTAGTGTTTACCGATCTAGTGTCTGCCCTGTACACTTGAAAAGCATGCAAACTGAATTTGAAAGCACTTTAAAATGTTGACCCTTGTAGATAACCTAGTTTTTCTTCAAAATCCAGAACTAGCAGAATGGTTTATAATGAAGAATATGAGTTCTGACATTGCTTTGAAATCAAAGACCTAAATTACTGGCGGAATGTCTTCATAAACAAATTGAGGGTGGGAAGCTTGACATACTTACTGGCCTTCACTTTCTGTGGCTCCCAGCAAGCCAAATGCATTTGATAATCACTTTACATTAATCTTTAGATTTACTTTCTTCCATAAAAGTCATAAAATGGTTTACAAGTAAAGCCTGGGCAAAATGGTGAAAAATTCTGCGTAACATTTTTGTGATAGTTCGTTTTATGCTACTTGATGCCTCAGAACGTAACGAAATTCTGAGGGCCCAAAAGCTTTTCACATATAAGCTTGTAAAATCCATTTCTACCTCAGCATGTAGCTTTTTTTTTTTTTTTTGTAATTTCGTTCACTCAGACTTCAAGATGGGAGCATGACTGCAGCTTTCTTTAAGAGAGACAAGGTGGGTGAGGTAATATCTTTTATTGGACCAACTTCTCATGATGAAAGAGACAAGCTCTGTGAAGCTCAAAAGCTTATCTTTAGGTGAGGAAAGGTAATCATAGCGTCACAGCTAAGGGTATGTGTACACTGGCAAGTTTCTGTCCTGCAAGTTATACCACTTTTTATTAAAACACTGGAATTTAACTGCTGTTGTGTGTCCACACTGCTCCATGTGACACTGGAGAGCATCCACTGGAGCGCAAAGACAGCAGTGCATTGTGGTAGCTATCCCACTGTGCAACTGGCTGCAGGGTGCTTTGGGAAGGGCTTGCAATGCCTCATGGGGCAGGCACAGCGTAACATGATGCAGGTTTCCCAATCCCATTGGTCTATGGCAGTGGTTCCCAGACTTGTTCCACTGCTTGTGCAGGGAAAGCCCCTAGTGGGCTGGGCTGGTTTGTGTACCTGCCACATCCTCAGATTTGGCCGATCGCGGCTCCTAGGGTCGCGGTTCACTGCTCTGGGCCAATGGGAGCTACTGGAAGCGGCGGCCAGTATGTCCCTTGGCCCGCGCAGCTTCCAGCAGCTTCCATTGGCCTGGAGCAGCAAACTGCGGTCACCGGGAGCAGTGAACCGCGGCCACGAGGAGCCACGATCGGCCAAACCTGTGGACACAGCAGGTTAACAAACTGGCCTGACCCACCAGGGGCTTTCCCTGCACAAGTGGCCGAGCGAGTTTGGGAGCCACTGTTCTATGGGTATCCTACTACATTGTCAGCTGCTTTTCAACTGAAGGGAGCGGGCAGGGGGAGGGGAAAGAGTGTGTGACGAGGAGTGCATGTGTGTATGAGGTGGAGGAGAGACAGTGTGGTTTGGGGGACAGTCAGCATGCTGTCTTATAAGTTCAGATAGTGACAGGAAGCAACCGGTCCTGAGACAGGAAGAAGAGGAAAACCGGACATAAGCCCCCGCCTCCCTCCCTGCGCGCTCTGCACAGCAATCTCTCTCTCTCACACACACACACACCTGCCTCTGTGTTCAACAGCAGGAGCATTCAACATTAATGGTTTGCTTTGTGTCTTGGAGCAGATCAGCACAGCATGCCATGGCTGTCAGAAACAGTGCTTTGGAAGGGGAGGGGCTCATATCTCCAGGGCAGCGAAGTTCAAAACAATGAGCAGAGCAGTCACCTGATGCATTATGGGACAGCTCTGGAGGCCAATTACAGCGCAGAAAGCAGTCAAGTGTCTACACTGGCAATAGAGTGCTGGAGCCTCTGCGCAAATAGCCTTATTACTCTCATCAGTGTGGTTTTTTTGCAGCATTGCAACTGAGTAGTTTCTGTGCACAAAGTGGCTTGGCAGCGTGTACACGTCTGCAGTTTGAGCGCAAAAAGCTGCTTTACTATGCAGAAACTTGCCAGTGTAGACAAGCTCTTAGTACAAGGAAGAACAGATTAAGTGTAAGAAGTTAACACACGTTGCAAGAAACGGTTTCTTTCAAAATGAAATGGGCAATTCGCACCTTATTGCAGTCATATGACAAAGGAGAGTTAGTAGGTTCAGATTGTTGTAATGAGACATAAAGGCAATCTCTCTTCTTTGGCAATTTAGGCTTTTGGAGAAAAATTCAGGGAGAAATTTCATACAGTTCTGTTTTAATGAATAATTTACAAATTCTAAAACCCAAGTACATCTTGACAGCAACAACAACAAAATCACTACAAATATTTTCCCTAACTTTATAATAAACATAATAAAACTGATTTGGAAACATATATAGGGATTACTTCAGATGCTACTGAAATGCAGAAGGTGAAGAATTGTAAATGTTAAACGAAGCTCAGCAACATTACACAACTTTAGGACAGAAAATGAAGAATACTTTAAAATTGAAACCCCATGAAAAATTATAGACATTATGCAAATACTTGAGTTAGAATCAAACTAGGAGATTGGCGCTCTTTGTTCAAATCTTTGAACTTGATGTAATGTTCTGTGGGAAGAACAGTGGATAGAGTGGAGGACAAGCTTTATGTGCTTGTGGTAGCCCATGTTACAGAGGGGACATGCTGTAGTCGTCTGTATTGGTTGGAGTTTCCTAGAGGCTGATGGCTTTATGTCCCAGTATATTGCATTGCTGTAGTTCAGACAGCAAATGAGAGAGGTATGTATAACCAAGTCCAGGTCATCTTCCACCAGTAAGGAATGGGGTCTCCCAGCCAGTCAGATATGCTCCTGGATGTTGCTATGCGAAAGTTTAGCATCAACAAGGAATCCAGGAGCACTCCTAAACTATGGACTGAGTTGACCAGTTGTGAGAGTGCACCTTTAGTCAAAGGAGAGTGCACCATGGCTGCTTTCTTCTGCCCACCAGCACAACTTCTGTTTTACTTGGATTTTAGCTTCAACTAGTTATATGTCCCTGAGCTGATCTCATCCTGGCACTGGGCTATCTTGGTGGTAGTGGTATTGTCATATGTGGTAAAGGATAGTTAGAGCTATGTGGCTCCTGAATGTTGCTGGAATTTGAGTCCAGATTATCTTAGTAGTTAATTTAATGGTTACACGAGAAGTTGCATAGGACCACAGTACTCCAGCCATTTGTGGGTACAACAAAACCCAGATATCTTAGGTTTTAATTTCTCAACTGAAGTTTGGTTGCATTATGCAAATAGCCAGACTCCATTCTTGTCATAGGATGAATATGCAGATAATGAAAAATCTACCATTGATACCTCTGATAAAAATACCTATTCTTAGAGCTGTCCCATGGTACAACATTTGGTGCACATGTTAGAGCAGCCAAAGATGAGTTTTAGTTTAGTTTCCATATTTAGGACTGTATTTTGAAAACTTCTCAGCTTATTCATCAACCCTCTAATTAATAACTCAAAGACTTATACTGAAGAGGAAGAGAGGGGGATTAATGTACAGTTCTCTTTCTGTGTCTCTCTTTCCCTTCACAACAATTCTGTGTGTGGAATAGTCTGTCCCAAAATATCTGGCTGCTGGAAAACCAAACATTTGTGCACTGTATTTTTTGAACTTTGTTCTATTTCTGAACAATTTGCTAAGAGAATGTCCAATTGCATGCTCTTCTTTTGCATCTGTTTTGTTCCTTTCATGCTGTGGCAGTTGTACTGAATGTTAATGAGACAATACATGGTCTCACCCTAGGCAGTAATTTTCAGGTCATTAGCTAGAGGGAAGGGG
Organism: Gopherus evgoodei; assembly: GCF_007399415.2. Taxonomy (NCBI): domain Eukaryota; kingdom Metazoa; phylum Chordata; order Testudines; family Testudinidae; genus Gopherus; species Gopherus evgoodei. Next base: position 79,017,243 of record NC_044330.1, on the reverse strand, counting down.
AAGGAGAAATCTAAGCTCACCAACCTATAAAAGGGATACACTTCATACCTCTTGGAATACTTACTATTTGTGCTCTTTGGAAAAAATCACTCATGTTGTGTGCACCCTTTGCCTTTATGAATACATTCACCCACATCAATATCTTAATAAAACTACTAACTAAAATATACCATTCAGTTGCACCTGGGATGTGCACACTGAAGATAGTATTCAGTAGCCCTTAATGTTTCCCATTCTAATAGCTACAAATGGGGCTCCATGAGGGAGAGATAATAGTCTTCTTTGAGTAGTATTCCTGTGGGTGCCTCACTTTAGGTGTGCATGCACCCCTGTGCCTTTGATCGGAGATTTTCATTAGCAGTGCCCATTCAGCCTGAGCATGCACCCTACACATCCTTGTGCTATATACTGAAGTTATAGGCTGAGCGAGTGAACCTCCCTCAGTTCCTTCTCAGCTGCCTTTGGCCAGAGACAGTCTATCTAGCATGTGCCTATTCCCTCTTGTATAAGTGTTTTAGCTTTTATAGTGAATTTTCAGTAGTAGTAGTATGTTTAGCACCTTATAATTTTTGAAACATTTGTTCCATGTTTTTTCTTTCTTTTCTTAAAATGTATATATATGTGCATGCACACACATTTTTGTTTTTCTTTTTCCCTTATCGAGGGACTTGAACGAATTTTCCTTTCTTGGGGATGCTGGGCTCCCTGGGCTTTAAAAGGTGCCTCTTTTGTTGAGTCGCAATTCCTGTTAGAGACAGGCACTCTTTCTGCATTCGTTGTTTGGAAGATTCTTGTATTCCCGGCAATGTAAGGTCTGCCCTTCTTTTAAAGGAAGACACTGGAAGAACAGGGAAATAAAGTATAGGCTCTTAATGATGGAGGAAGCCTTGAGATTGCCTTCTGATCTGGGGGAGGAGAACCCCTCTGTATAGGGACTCTCCACTTTTGTTGGTGCTCCATTGTTGTCAGGGTCACAATCACTGAAAGCTTCTGGGGGAAGGCCACATCAAAACTCTGGTCTCCAACAGTCTCCATGAGTGAGGTACTGATAACCGAGCTGATGGTACAAAGAATTTCCCACTCAAAGTAAAAGGAAGGAATAAGAGGAGAATGACAGAGTTCCTCATCAAAGAAAATCTGGTTCTGACAGGAGTGTTAGTGAAGCTCTGAGTATTTCATGTACTGTGAAGTGCACTAAGACTTCAGGTAAGTCCCATACCTCAGTGGTAAAAGGCTCAGTACTGAAGACTATTATTATCTAGAGACCGGCTTCAATGGAATCCTTGACCCCCTTGGAATTAACATCTGTGCCTCACACTGCAACGTCATGTTTGCCTTCTGCAACATCATTGATGCTGGTAATGAATTCTGCTGTACTACTGGTACCAGAGTAATTCTGGTACTTAAAAGACCTTTCGGTACCGAATGAGCCTGAGTCTCCGTTCCTTGTGACCTCCGGACACCTCTCAGTAATGAAGTTGACTGGATCACCGATCGCTCATGGTTTTGGGAAAGGTATCTCTTCTCCATCTTCCACTATCCAGAAAGAGGGGCAGTCACTTGGAATACAATATGTGGAGGAGCATTCTGACTCAGACTCTGAACTTACTGTTCAAAGCTCTCCAATTTATTCCAGGAGATATTATTCCCCATTGCAGATGCAACAAAGGCCCCTGCCTTCCAACACTTGGGATGACCAGTGTTGGATACCTCCCCCGATGGTCTCCCTCATTTGCCTCTGGATCCCAGTAAGACCATGTACTACCAGCAATTTTGAGGGCCTCTACTCAGTCCCACACAGAACATAGACCTCATTCCCTGGTACCATCTATCCCTCCTCCTCACTCTGAGTCCGAGGAGATCTTTGAGAGGCAAGACACAAAGTGGAAAATGAGTTTTCCTCTTGTCATTGTTGCCTGATGAAGCAGTCATGCCATCACCGCCATTGTTAGCTGATTGTTTTAGGCTAGTTCACGACCTGATGAAGCAGGTCACTTACACCTGGAAGAAGTCCAGGATTCCCATTGTAAGGTCCTGGACACATTGCACATTTTTACCTCAGCATGGAAATCACTGCCAATTAATGAAGCCATCCTTGAGTCAAGTCTGCCTGGCAAACTCCAGCAATGGCTGATTTAAAAAAATACTACATCCTGGCCAGCGATTCAGAGTTTTTATTTGCTCAGTCCAGCACCAAATTCTTTAGTCATAGATGCAGTCAATGAAGGAGGCAGTAGCAGGCAACATACCTTTTTAGGCCACGCCTTATTATAAGGAACAGAAATGTCAGGACCTTTTTGGTCTTAAGAGCTACTTGTCATTGACACTTCAGTTCAGGCTAGCTAACCAGTAGGCACAAAATACGACTACCTGAACTACGAGAAGTTTAATGCTTTTATTGACCTTTTACCACAGGAACATTGAGAACAGTTCAGCACCCATAATAAAGGAGGGTCTGCTCTTTGTGATGCACTGGATGCAGTGGAAACTGCAGGTGTCACTGGATGCAGTGGACACTGCAGCCAAGTCTGTTTCCATTGCAGTAGGGATGAGGTGAGCTTCCTGGCTTCAGTTGTCTGGGTCTGTGCGGGAGGTACAATTGACGGTGGAATATTTACTTTTCATTGGATGGTAGCTTTTTGCAGATTACACGAACGACTTGCTTCATGTCCTAAAGGACTCTGAAGCAACACATAAGTTTTTAGGGATATACACACCTGCAAAAACGAGAAAGCTTAGCATGTCTCAGTTGGCACAGAGATCCCATCCTGTTCAATTTTCTGCCTTCCGTAGGCCACTGGAACCACTGGCTAAGAGGTTGAGGTTTTCAAAGAAAAAGCTTGCAACTACCTTGAATTCTTCATACCAGCCTTCAATATCATTCAAACACCACTTTTGATTCTTTGGTCAAGAGTCCAAACGACCCAATGCCCAGGTTTTCTCACCTGAACGATACAATCCCCCCTTCCTCAGTTTGGACACTGCCTCTTTCTTATTTCATGAAGCTTTGGGAGGTTATAACATTGGACAAATAAAAACTGAAGACCATAACTGTGTTGTACAATCCAATTTACCTCCATCCTGCCCTTCCAACCACTTTCCCTGTCCCTCTTCATGAATCCATCTCACAATCAATTGCTCACACAGGAGAGCTCATTGCTGTAGGGTGCATAGATGGGCCGAACAGGCACTGCAACCAAAAATCTCCATTCAGAGGCGGAGGGATGCAAATGCGCATCTGAAGTGGAGCACCCACAGGGACATATAATTCAGAGAACTCCAATTACTGCACAAGGTGAGTAGTAACCTCTCCTCTTCTATATTTTAAGGTTGAGAATAGCTTTACATTACCTGTAAATTTTGTTTTAGGTGTGGGGGTCAAAATAATCCACCTGAAACTTCATGAGCATGCTCTTGCAGCAAGGTTGCATTTTTATGAGAAGTTTACAGACAGTTGTGACAGGTCATATGGGAGAAGTGAGGGTTCATATAGTATGGTGATCTCAGCTCTTGAGTGTTTTCTTGACTTTTTTGTTTTGGCTAATCATAACTCCAAAACAGTTCAACCGAGACACTCCAAGTCTCTTCGTATCTTGTTTTTGACATGAACTGATGCCATTGAATAGTTTGTTGTGAATTTGTCAGAGGAATTGTTTTGTAATTGAAAAGAGTTTTGGCAAATAGCGTGGGCAGCATGGTGATCTTAATTCTGCATGGCCCTGGCAGGGATAGCCATAGTCTGCTGTCTGTCAGCAAATTATGAGAAATTGATGTGGGGAAGCAGTTGATTGCACTTGGGAATCATAGACACACATACAAAACCAAAACTTATGTACTCCAGATTTCCTTGACTTCACAAGCAAAACACAAATAAAGTGGTTTAAAGGGGCAGTTCTGTCTTCACTTATGTGGGTGAAATGCCTGTTGAAAAGGAGAAAAACAGTATAAGTCCCAAGTTGTCCACAGCTGCAGGCTGAAAATTTCTTGAAGTTCTTACCAAAAGATAAGTGTGCTTGGTGGAAGGTGATCAGGAAATGGGAGCAGAAGTAGGCTTGTTTGAGTGATCTTAACTGGGTAATTTCTTAGTTTCTATTTCTCTTTTTAAAAAATAATAGTGAATTTGAATTTCCATATTTTCTAAAAGTTGCTCAATTTTCTATTTTTATGGCTTATAAATGTTAAAAATACCAGCTTGTTTATTTGCAATGTACCTCTGTGACCAGTTGTTCTTGACCTTTCTATAACTCCAGTTAGAAGGTATGCTGATTTTCAAAGATGCAACCATATGAAAAATTGGGGGAAAGGGTGGAAAAATCAGTGAGAATGTGGTCTTGTTGAGGGAGACATCAATAGGACAATTAAAAGTCAAGAAGAGGGCATATCTCCTGTGCATCACAGTGGATGCACCATAGACTGTGGTTTTTTTACATTTTGAAGAACATGCATATTTCGCAGTGGGAACTTTGCCATTAACTTCAATGTGAGTAAAGTTGGGCTCAGAAAGGGTGTAGAAAATAATCAGAAAAGTCTAATTTATTACTTCCTTCTATGAGTTTTGAAGCAGGGTCCCTGTCATACTAGATGATCTGGTCACCATTGAGAGTAAGGGAAACCATGCATAGTTCTGTATCCATAAAGCATTTGTACAAAGTAAGTACATCTGTTTGTGGTATAGCTATATATCATCTTCTTAATGTTCAAGCAGATGAGAACTGCCATAGAAAAGACCAAGTGAGAAGAAAGTTTAGCAATGAACTATGAAGTGTTTATGAAGAGGGTGGTGACGTGTGCTCACCATATGAAGGTATTTCAAAGGGGCTTTTACAAGTTTAAAATAAATCTAACATATTTCTCTCATGTGTAGATTAATACTTGGTACAGCTGGGTTCTCATGCATGACATGCAGCATGTATTTCAAATCAAAAGCATATATGATCATGTGTTGTATACAGCAGTGGTTCTCAACCAGGGGTCTGGGGCTACCTGGGAGCTGCGAGCAGGTTTCAGGGAGTCTGCCAAAATAATCCAGAGAGCAGGACCAGTGCTAGACTCACGGGGCCCAGCACAGAAAACCAAAGCCTGAGCCACACCACCTGGAGCTGAAGCCAAAGCCTGAGCAACTTACCTTTGTAGGGCCCCTTGTGGCACGTGGCCTCAGGCAGTTGCCCTGCTTGTCACCCCTGAATGCTGGCCCTGGCTTTTAATCTACTAGATATAGAGAAAAACAGTTGTTGTGGCACAGTTGGGGCTGTGGAATTTTTATAGCATGTTTGGGGAGGGGCGGGGGCTTAGAAAGAAAAAGGTTGAGAACTGCTGATATACAGACTATATTCGCAAAGCAATAATCTCTTTTAAAAGAGGAAACTGTTGCCCTATTTCTGTGGTGTCAACAAGCCCTATCTGGAATGTATTCATGTAGAATGCCTTCAGTACTGGGATTTATATTGCTGGAAATTTTAACTCTAATTACAGACAGACAGAGTGATAATTTGGGGGTGTGAGGAGATTCTCAGGTTGCATTCATCCTCATAAAGCATGTCAGCACACCAGTGTCATTTATTTAATTGGTTGTTAAGCCTTGCAAATCTTTGTCAATAGATGGGGCTCAAATAATAAGAGCATGTGATGTTTAGGTCAATTTAAAAATACACTGTCTTTATAAGAAATAGTTAATTTATGTATGTTTATTTACAAAATACAGAGAGTAAAAGTATCACAATAAGATGTTATCTCTGCAGCTTTGAAGTTAGTCTTTCTATCTCTGTGTATGTAAATATATATAAATTCACACTGGTAGCATTCCTGTGAAGTTATATATCTGAATATTTGGCTAAATGAAAAGGATGTAAATTAGATCTCTCTTCTTGCATACTGTACTTACACAAACTTGGACGTTCAGTTTCTCTTTAATCTGAGTTGCAGGTGAGCAGGAAACAAAATATCTACTGTTTACTTCCATTCATGAGTTAGCTGTGACTGTCCATAAGACCAAGGGCAATAATATGATATTATTCTGAAGATGACAATTATAGAAATGACCTCAGAACAGCAGCAGCAGTTATTCAGCACTTCCAAAGCTGCACTGGCAATCCAAGGAATATTCTGGGCTGTGATTTCTTGTAATGGCCTAAAATCATAGTTTTCTCCATGTTAGAAGTCCGTACCCACCATTGAACACTCATGTATTTAGAGCAGTGGTCTCCAACCTTTTTATGCCCAAGATCACTTTTTGAATCTAAGGGCAGCCCAGGATCTACCCTGCCCCTTCCCCGAGGCCACACCCCTTCCTCCAACCCCGCCCCGCTCACTCCATCCCCCCCCGCCCCACTGTCGCTCGCTCTCCCCCACCTTTTCTCACTTTCACCAGGCTGTGGTTGGGGTTCAGGTGTGGGTGCAGGTTCTGGGCTCGGGCTGAGGGGTTTGCATTGTGGGCGTGGACTCTGGGCTGAACCCGGGGCAGGGGGTTGGGGTGTAGGAGGGAGTGAGGGGCACAAACTATAGGAGGGAGTTTGGGTGCAGGAGGGGGTGCAGGATGCAGGCTGGGACAGGGGGTTGGGGTGCAGGAGGGAATTGGGGTACAGGGTGCTGGCTCTGGGAGGGGTGTCAGGGATGGGGCACAGTGTTGCTGTGCAGGAGGGGGTACAGGGTGCTGGCTCTGGGAGGGGGTCTGGCCTGAGGCAGAGGGTTGGGGTGCAGGAGGTGGTACGGGGCGCTGGCTCTGGGAGGGGAGTCAGGGCTGGGGCAGGAGGTTGGGGTGCAGGAGGGGGTATGGGGTGCTGGCTCTGGGAGAGGGCTCAGGGCTGAGGGTTGGGGTGCGGCCACCCGCTGGGAAGCACTTACCTCTGGTGGCTCCCAGTCGGCAGCTGGTGCAGTGAGGCTAAGGCAAGCTTCCTGCCTACCCTGGCCCCAGGCTGCTCCCAGAAAGGGCCAACGCACCCTTGCAGTGGGGCGGGGGTACGTGGCTCTGCCCCTCTCTGCAAGCCTGCCCCCGCAACTCTCCCAGCCAATGGGCGGCACGGGGCCGGGGTAGGGAGTCTGCCTTAGTGGCAGCAATGCTACACCGCCAGAGATCATGACCAAGCAGGAGATTCTCTAGGATCGTCCAAGTGATTGCAATCGCTTGGTTGGTGACCATTGATTTAGAGGTACTCCATAATACAGTAGAACCTCAGATTTACGAACACCAGAGTTACAAATTGACCAGTTAACCACACACCTCATTTGGACCTGGAAGTACACAATCAGGCAGCTGCAAAGATTAAAAAAATAAAAATGCAAATCAGTACAGTACTGAGTTAAACATAAACTACTAAAAAAAAAGGAAAGCAACATTTTTCTTCTGCATAGTAAAGTTTCAAAGTTGTATTAAGTCAAATGTTCAGTTGTAGACTTTTGAAAGAGCAACCATAACATTTTGTTCAGAGTTAGGAACGTTTCAGAGTTATGAACAACCTCCATTCCTGAGGTGTTTGTAACTCTCAGATTCTACTGTAGTGTCAACGTAGCAGCTCAAATGAAGTGGTGTATCTCATTTCTAACTTGTATTGACAAAAGCCACGTTACTATTTTAGAATCAGAAATTACTTTTTTTCTGTAGCATTGGTGGAGTAGCTTAGCTGCAAAAACACAGCTGTAGTTGGCAATGTCTTTTCTTCAGAGGGTGAAAGTGTTTATAACAATAAAATAAATTATCATAATCCGAATAGTTCAACAGAGTTTGAGATACAACCCAGCCCTATAACCACTGGGTGTGGAGCCCAACTTTCCTCAAAACTTTTTGTCCCTGTATCTCCCAGTCAGCTGCTCTATAACCCTTCCTATGAGCATCCGTGTAAGGGGAGAGAGCAGCAGAACTGAGGTTAGAACTTAGGTCATTGTAGACCACATAGTACCTAATTCAGTGTCACAATATTTTGTCATATAAGATGAATTCCAACAGTTAAACAGTACATTTGCAAAATTAGAGTATGAAAGCAGAGCGACAGAGGAGTTTAGGGCTGATAAAACAGTTTTTGTACCATTGTAACCATATTGGTTTAAAGAACAGGAGTACTTGTAGCACCTTAGAGACTGACAAATTTATTTGAACATAAGCTATCGTGGGCTATAAATTGGTTAGTCTCTAAGGTGCCACAAGTACTCCTGTTCTTTTTGCGGATACAGACTAACACGGCTGCTACTCTGAAACCTGTCATATTGGTTTAGAAACTGATGCTGTTAATGTGGTACAGCCTGCTAGTGCCAATGCTGGCATAAAGATGCTTATATGAATATAGCATATTCTTCTAAATTTATGGGAAAAAGCTATACCAGTGTAAGCACCATTAAAACAGTATCCACAGTAGAGAGATTGCACTGATTTAACTATCTGAATCTCTTAAACAAATATAGGTATAGCAATATAAAAACTATATGTAGAGCATGAAAAAGAAGCATCTGCAAGAGAAAAGATAGTTCTCAGATTAGTTGTGAAACTAGACTGAGTTGATGAACCAAAGAGGTATAGAATGGTTGTTACAAAAGAGAGCTGTTGCCCTAAGAGTAACAATATTTTGGGGAGAGAAAGAGTAGGCTTATACTAGATGAGTGTGTAGTCCATAGGTAGGGCTTCTGCTTTTAGGTTTTAAACAGTGATAAAAAACAGCCGATTATAAAAAAATAAATTAAAAAAACCCCAGTGGTTATCCAATAAATGCTGGAAAACTACCTGAATGGTTGCTCAGTTCATGCTGACTACATCCCTTTCCCAGTGCAGTTTGTCTATATAGGTGATGTCCCTGCCTTCTGACTTGTATGCGAATGCTTGTCTACATGGAGCAGTAATGTGGACTACAGAGGTGTAATCTCTTAAAGAGCACTAATGTATTGCACATTAATTGGTCCAAGTAGATCCTGCTTGTCAACACTAAAGGTTCCTTAGGGCACTTTATTATAGTGCTGTTTGAAACCTTACTACATATATATGCAAAAAGAAAGGCCCCCAGAACTCTGAGTTTTGGATAGCTAGATAGACCGAATAATAGCTAAAAATAAACCCTGAAAAATGAAATTAATAACTCCCCCCAAAACAGAAGCTCTGTTCACAGGTCTCCCATTTTTTATACTCATAGTTGGTGATTAATTAGTTAATATTTGTAAAATTATTTGAAGATTAAAATAATTAATAAATGTTAAATATTATCATGCTAATAATAATGTTTCCTTCCTTGAGGAATATTGGCTTACTCATGGCTTGCTTCCATTTAACAACTATGATTTATCTGTGAAATTCCTGGAGGGAGTCACAGAAAGTTCTCAAAGTTGCAGACAGATATAAATTGTGTGTTGGAATATATTTAGCAAATGAGAATTCAAGCTACAGAAAAATATAAATAGGAAGACATGGGAACTACTGTAGTGACTGGTGAGATTACTAAACATTTAGTGTTGTCGAAGACAGAGTTGTGTGGGGAATGGAAAAATTTATGTGCATGTGCGCACACACCAGATCAATTACTGTTTATGGCACCATTCTTGCAAAGTGCTTGTTAACTTTTCAAGCATCTAAGTAGTACTGTTGATTTCCAGAGGACTGCTTGTATGCTTAAATGCTTTGTTAGATTGGGTACTACTTCATCTGCAAAGTTTTTTGGTGTGTGTGTGTATGTGTTTAGAATTTTAAAGTTTCTATTACCTGTGGTTGACATCTGTCATAACCTATTCCCAGATTTGGACCTTAGCGTCCAAAATATGGGGGTTAGCACGAAAACCTCCAAGCTTAGTTACCAGCTTGGACCTGGTAAAGCTGCCACCACCCAAAAAATTAGAGTGTTTTGGGGCACTTGTTCCCCCAAAAACCTTCCCTGGGACCCCAAGACCCAAATCTGTTGAGTCTCACAACAAAGGGAAATAAACCTTTTCCCTTCCCCCCTCCAGGTGTTCCTGGAGAGATACACAGAAGCAAGCTCCATGAATCTAAACAGAGGGATTCCACCCTCTCTATTTCCAGTCCTGGAAACAGAAGTACTTCCTTCTTCAGCCAGAGGGTATGCAAAGTCAGGCTAGTAAATCTAACACACACAGATTTCCCCCTGACTTCTTCCTCCCACCAATTCCCTGGTGAGCACAGACTCAATTCCCTGGAGTTCCCCACTAAAGAAAAACTCCAACAGGTCTTAAAAGAAAGCTTTATGCAAAAAGAAAGAAAAATACATAAAAATGGTCTCTCTGTATTAAGGTGACAAATACAGGGTCAATTGCTTAAAAGAAATATGAATAAACAGCCTTATTCAAAAGAATACAATTTAACACATTCCAGCTACTATACCATGTAAATACAAAAGAAAAAAACAATAACCCCTATCTTTTTGTACTTACAACTGGGAAACAGGAGATTAGAAAGGCAGGAAACAGAAATCCTCTCATAGCCGAGAGAGAGACAGATTCAAGACAAGAACAAAGAACTAAGACACAAACTTCCCTCCAGCCAGATTTGAAAAAGTCTTGTTTCCTGATTGGTCCTCTGGTCAGGTGTTTCAGGTTACTTCTTTGCAGGTGAAAGAGACATTAACCCTTAGCTATCTGTTTATGACACGCCCCCCAAATTGCAGACAGTGGGGAAGCTCACTGGCGGCGATTTCCTCCTAGAAGTTTAAAATAAACAGATTAATACAACACATGCACCTTTACATATACCACTAAGTATATAACTAACAGACTTCTACATTTTAAGAACACTTTTTATCTACTGGATTCTGGGAAACTCTCACGGGAGAGTGCATCAGCTACTTTGTTAGAAGCTCCTGAGATGTGCTGAATTTCAAAATCAAAATCTTGGAGAGCTAAACTCCAACGAAGAAGTTTTTTGTTGTTCCCCTTGGCAGTATGAAGCCACTTTAGTGCAGCATGGTCAGTTTGTACCTGGAACCGCCGTCCCCAAACATAGCTTTTCCAGGGCGTACACAATGGCGTAGCATTCCTTTTCACTAACTGACCAGTGACTTTCCCTCTCAGACAGTTTCTTGCTGAGAAACACGACAGGATGGAAGTTGTGATCCGTTGCTTCCTGCATGAGAACTGCTCCTATACCACGCTCAGATGCATCCGTGGTTACTAGGAATGGCTTGTCAAAATCCGGGGCCCTGAGCATAGGGTCAGACATGAGCGTTGCCTTAAGTTGGGTAAAGGCCTGTTGACACTCATCAGTCCACTTAACTGCATTTGGCTGGGTCTTTTTGGTCAGGACGGTCAGTGGGGCAGCGATTTGGCTGTAGTGTGGTACAAATCGCCTGTAGTACCCGGCCAAGCCTAAGAAGGATTGGACTTGTTTCTTTGACCTTGGGACAGGCCACTTTTGGATAGCATCCACCTTGGCCTGTAGGGGGTTTATGGTTCCTCGACCCACCTGGTGCCCCAGGTAAGTCACTCTGTTTTGGCCTATTTGACACTTTTTGGCCTTAACAGTTAGTCCGGCCTGCCTGATGCGCTCAAAGACCTTTTCCAGGTGTAGTAGGTGTTCGGGCCAGGAGTCTGAAAAAATGGCCACATCATCGAGGCAGGCAACTGCATATTCTCCCAGTCCTGCTAGTAGACCATCTACCAACCTCTGGAAGGTGGCGGGTGCATTTCGCAGCCCGAAAGGAAGGACATTGAATTCATACACCCCCGCATGGGTGACGAATGCTGACCTCTCCTTGGCAGGTTCATCTAGCGGTACTTGCCAGTACCCCTTGGTTAAGTCTATTGTAGAAATGAACTGGGCACATCCCAACTTCTCCAATAGCTCATCGGTGCGTGGCATTGGATAGTTGTCCAGATGAGTTACCGCATTTAGCTTACGGTAGTCCACGCAAAAGCGTATTTCGCCATCTGGTTTGGGTACCAGAACCACTGGAGCTGCCCATGCACTGGCAGATGAGCGGATTATAACCATCTGTAGCATGTTCTGGATCTCCCGTTCTATAGCAGCTTGGGCATGAGGAGACACCCGGTAGGGTGGGGTTCTAATGGGATGAGCATTACCTGTGTCAATGGAGTGGTATGCCCGTTCAGTCCATCCTGGGGTGGCTGAGAACAATGGGGCGAAGCTAATGCACAGCTCCTTGATTTGTCGCTGCTGCAGACGTTCCAGGGTGGTTGAGAGGTTCACCTCTTCCATGCCACCGTCTTTTTTCCCATCGTAGTAGACACCGTCAGGCCACTCAGTATCATCTCCCTGGACTGTAAACTGACAAACCTGAAAGTCTCTGGAATAGAAAGGCTTGAGAGAATTAACATGGTACACTCTGGGCTTTAGTGAGGAATTGGGAAATGCTATGAGGTAGTTCACATTTCCCAGGCGCTCTTGGACCGTGAATGGCCCTTCCCATGATGCTTCCATCTTATGGGCCTGTTGCGCCTTCAAGACCATAACCTGGTCTCCTACCTTGAAGGAACGTTCTCTGGTATGTTTGTCATACCAGGCCTTTTGCTCTTCCTGAGTATCCTTTAGGTTTTCTTTAGCAAGGGCTAAAGAGTTTCGGAGGGTGCTTTGTAGGTTGCTTACAAAGTCCAGAATGTTAGTTCCTGGAGAAGGCGTAAACCCCTCCCATTGCTGCTTCACCAACTGTAATGGCCCCTTAACCTTGTGACCATACACAAGTTCAAACGGTGAAAACCCTAAACTGGGATGTGGTACAGCCCTGTAGGCAAACAGCAACTGCTGCAACACTAGGTCCCAATTATTGGAGTGTTCGTTGATGAATTTACGTATCATGGCCCCCAAAGTTCCATTAAACCTTTCCACCAGGCCATTGGTTTAATGGTGATACGGGGTGGCAACCAAGTGGTTCACCCCATGCGTTTCCCACAGTTTTTGCATGGTCCCTGCCAGGAAATTAGATCCTGAATCAGTAAGGATGTCGGAGGGCCAACCTACCCTGGCAAAAATGTCTGTTAGGGCCAGGCACACAGTGTTAGCCTTGGTGTTGCCTAGAGCTACTGCTTCTGACCATCGGGTAGCAAAGTCCACTAAAGTCAGTACGTACTGCTTTCCTCTGGGTGTCTTTTTTGGGAAAGGACCCAGAATATCCACAGCTTCTCTCTGAAATGGGACCTCAATTATGGGGAGTGGCTGGAGAGGGGCCTTGACCTGGTCTTGGGGTTTTCCCACTCTTTGGCATAACTCACAAGACCGGACATACTTGGCAACGTCCTTGCCCATCCCCTCTCAGTGGAAGGACTTCCCCAACCTGTCCTTGGTTCTGTTCATCCAACATTCTTGACTCACACCTGAAGTGATGTTGACTTGTTGGCCTGAAGCAACAAGTGTTAATACAGAAACCTTATTGTGAAATGTTGAGGGCCAGCTTTCAAATAAAATAGGCACACAGTTACATCTCATTTGCCCATCACTGTGTGTGGCCAAATCAGATAACTTCAGTTGAAGAGGCAGATAGAGAGGGCAGATGAAGTGATGGTCCTAAACCAACCTTGCATCATCTTTTCCTACTGGATACTACTGAATGCAACAATAACTTTATTAAATAAAAGCTTAGTTATATTACATAAAGGCTATTTTCTAGTCTTGGTCTCTGTGCAGCTCGTGAGTGGGAGTTCTCCTGGGAACTGAGGGAGGATATGACTCTAACTTTGCAGTCCTGGCTCAGGGACAATAATAAATATTGCAGTTTGGTCCTATCTAAAGAATGAGTTCGATATCTCTGAGCTGAGTTTGAACGTTGATATCCTGTATTTACATTACTGTTTTTTACTTGGGAATGTGGCATGGTAGTTACAGCGTTAAGATTGAGAAGCGATCATAGAGTCTGTTACTGACTCTCTTACTTATTTACTCTGTGACATCATGCAAGACTCTTAATCATTCTGTGCCTCAGTGTACCCATCTGTGAAATATCTGAAATACCTCAGAGGAGTATTGTTAAGATTTAGTTGTAATGAACTTTGATATCTCTGATAAAAGGTGATCTATGAATACAAATTATTATTTACTATGAATGTCTTTGCAATCTTTGCGCAAGAGAAAATATAGTTTAGCCTTCATGGTCTTTTCAGTGAGCACATTTATATTATGACTTTCTTGTCCTTGATATAAAATACTGATTTAAGCCCTGATCCTGCAAATCATTTGAAGACAAAAGGACTATTTACATCATTAGTGTTAAACAAATGTGTGTTGGCAAAATTGGGGCCCTAGATGAGCTGTTAATTAGAGGGGGCGGAGTGTGGAAGGATTAGATTTTTATCAGAAAACCCAGTAAACAGTGATTTTTTTTTTTTTAATAATCACACACACTAATGAAAAAATATTTCCATCAATAATAATAATGGAGATTTATAGATAGGAAAAGTAACAAAAATGCTGCTTGAGAATTTCAGTCAAAATCCAGTGATGTAGACTTTTGAATTGGGCTTGTTCTTCTTCGAGTGCTTGCTCATATCCATTCCAGTTAGGTGTGTGCGCGATGCGTGCACGTTCGTCGGAAGATTTTTACTCTAGCAACACTCGGTGGGTCGGCTGAGCGCCCCCTGGAGTTGCGCCGCTATGGCGCCGGATATATACTCCTGCCGACCCAGCCACCCTTCAGTTCCTTCTTACCGCCCATGTCGGTCGTTGGAACAGTGGAGCGCGGATTAGCTGACCTCCACTTCCCTAGCTACTCGTAGTTCTCATTCGTTATCGTGTATAGAGTTATAATCCTTTTGTGTGTGTGTGTGTGTGTGTGTGTGTGTGTGTGTGTATGTGTATATATATATATATATATATATATATATATATATATAGTAATACTTTTTTCTTTACTAGCATAGTTAGTTTAGTAATAGTTAGCGGGGTTCGGGGAGTAGCCCCTTCCCTGCACCCGGTGCCGGAGCCCATGCCCGGCTCACCCGGTTTCAAACCGGGCTCAGCCTGCCTCAAGCCGATGCCGACAGGAGATCCACACGACTCCTATTTGAAGCGCCTCGGGGAACTGCACTTGACAGCTAAGTGCCCCATTTGCAAGGCTTTTAAGCTGAGAACAAAAAGGAGTCAGACTTTCACTTACCCCTCTGCCTTTGGCACCGAGCACTGGTCACTCGGCGGGCAGAAGTGCCTCCTTGGCACTGGACCGCGCCGGTACTGCCAAGGCCTCTCGGCACCGGCCGTCGCCGGCACCGACGTCGACTTGGCACCACTCCCTCTCTCCGAGGTCGAGAAAGCCTAAGACTCCTCCTGCTTCCGTGCCAACTGCACCGCAGCCAGAGAGCTTGTCTAAGTCGGATCGCCTGGGACCAACACCTGCAGAGGCACCAATGATGTTGCACCGTCGATTCCTGTCCCATGGGGCCGCCGAATCCAGTGCCTGACAGCTCCCCGGCACGCGCCGTGGTTGAGCTTACTGCTCCTGCTGCTTCCGTGCCAACTGCACTGCAGCCAGAGAGCCTGTCTCAGTCGGATCGCCTGGCACCGACACCTGCCGAGGCACCGACGACGTCAGCACCGTCGATCCTGGTCCCATGAGGGCCGTCGAATCCGGTGCCTGACAGCTCCCTGGTACGCGCTGTGGTTGAGCTTACTGTTCCGTGCATGCCGGAGACATTCCCAACAGCGAGGGATCTCATTGCTGTGACGGAGTCGATGCTGCCTGAACCCCTGGCACCGCCGGTGCAGGTAATACAGTCTCTCGGCAAGCCTCCCTTGATAAGACCATCCTCTGTCGGCACAGCAGAGTGACACTGTTCATGATCACGGTCCCGCAGATGCTCCAGGTCTTGTCGGCACTCTCGCTCCCGACGCCCCTTGCAGTCCCGGTGCTGTTCTCCTCCTCGGTACTGGTCGCACTCGCCGCACCGGTCGGTATTCCATTCGCCGACCCTCTACTCTCGGCACCGTTCCAGCTCCCGGCACTGCTACAGGCACCGTGACTCCTGTAGCCGTTCCCGACCTCGAGTCTCGAGATCTCAGTCGACCTCCCGGCACCGCTCTGCCCGCAGGTCCGGATCTCATTCCAGGTACTGGTACGCCTCCTGGCACTGGTCCCTGGTGCCGAGTTGGGCAAGGTCCGATAGAGACAGAGACTCTGCCCATGGCTTTTCAGCACCTCCATGGCCATCCAGACACGCATCAGTGTCATCCCATGCAGACAGCTCTTATGCTCAGGACCACGATTCTGAAGTGCCCACCAACAACCTGAGAGCCCATCTGGACCTCCTAAGGAGGGTAGCATTCAATATGGACCTCCAGGTAGAGGAGGTCCCGGAGATAGAGGACCTGGTAGTGGACATTCTATCGCTGGATGCCCCCTAGAGGGGCCCTACTCGTTTATTCGGACCATCGAGGCGAATGCTGATACTATATGGCAATCCCCAGCCTCTATCCCTCCTGTGGCCAGGGGAGTCGAGCGTAAATATATGGTGCCCTCTAAAGGGTATGACTACTTGTATCTCCGTCCTCCTCCCTGCTCACTAGTTGTTCAGTCCGTTAAGGAGACGGAACGGCATGGCCAGCAGGCGCCAGCCCTGAAATCGAAGGAGGCTAGGCGAATGAACCTACTCGGCCGCAAGGTGTACTCTGTAGGGGCCTTAAAGCCCTGGGTGGCAAATCAACAAGCCTTGCTTAGCTGCTATAATTATAACACCTGGGTGGTGATGGGTAAGTTTATGGAGCTTCTCCCTCAAGACTCCCACCAAGAGTTCGCTGCCCTCTTAGAGGAAGGGAAAAAGGTGGCCAGAATTTCCCTCCAGGCCTCGTTGGATGCAGCAGACTCAACAGCCAGGACTCTGGCCTTGGGTGTTGCCATGAGGCGCATCTCATGGCTTCAGGTTTCAAACCTCCCGCCAGAGCTGCAATATACCATTCAGGACTTACCATTTGATGGTAAAGGCCTCTTCGCGGCAAAGACTGCCCCAGGCTGCAAAGCCTGAAGGACAACAGGGTCCTAATGCGCTCTCTTGGCATGCATACGCTAGTGACCAAACGCAGGCCTTTCCATCCCCAGCCACACCACCGTACTCTGTGCCTAGCCAGAGACAGGATTTTGGCAGACGGCGCGGCCGAGGTGGTTGCAGACCTTCAGGACCCCAAGAGGGCCAAGATCAAGGTCCCTCGCAACCACCACCGGGACCAAAGACGAACTTTCGAAGGCGTGCCCGAGGGTGGCGTACCAGTTACAGGCCGGGATCCCACTCCTACTTCCTCCTGGCGGGGTCCCAGTTAACTTCAGATCCCTGGGTCCTACGCACGGTGGAGTATGGGTACCACCTCCAATTTGTTCCAACCCTGTCCCTCTTCAGGGACCCCTCTCACGAGCAGTTGCTCTTACAAGAGGTGCAGACGCTGATGGACGAAAGGGGCAAGGGGTTTTACTCCTGTTATTCCCTAATCCCCAAGTCAAACGGAGGTCTCAGACCTATCCTAGACCTGCGAGGACCCAACCAGTTTATGATAAGGTTGAAGTTGTGCATGGTATCCCTGGGAACCATTATCCCGTCCTTGGATCCTGGAAACTGGTATGCCACCCTCGATATGAAGGATGCGTACTTTCACATCGCCATCTTCCCTCCGCACAGGAGATACCTCCGCTGTACGGTCCTGCTGTTTGGCCTTTCTGCAGCCCCACTGGTATTGACCAAGTGTATGGCCGTAGTCGCCGCCTACCTCCGCCGACGTCAGATATGCATTTTTCCGTATCTGGATGATTGGCTTATCCGAGGAGACTCCGAGACACAAATCACTCAGCATGTGGGCATCGTCAAGGACCTATTTACATGTCTAGGCCTGATGATCACTATAGGAAAATCCACTCTGATTCCCACGCAGAGGTTAGACTTCATAGGAGCTATCCTGGACTCCGATCTAGCTGGAGCCTGCTTACCACAGCTGGGGTTTCAGGCGATGGCAACAATCATCCGAGGTCTGCAGACTTTCCCAATGACCTCAGCTCGCACTTGTCTCGGTCTCCTGGGTCCCATGGCTGCCTTCAAGTTTGTAACCAAACCCACCAGGCTCCGCCTCCGTCCTCTCCAAGTTTGGCTCAACTCGGTGTACCGCCCAGACAGGGACCCAATGGTCATGATAGTCACCATTCCCTCGAGCACCTAGGCTCCCTAGAATGGTGGCTAACTCCCTCCCTAGTGTGGGCAGGGATGCCATTCCATCTACCCCAGCCCGCAATGTCCCTGACGACGGACACATCATCTCTCGGCTGGGGTGCTCACCTTGGTAACCTTCCAGCTTAAGGCCTTTGGTCTTCTCAGGAGCTGGCATTCCACATCAATGTCCAAAAATGAGAGCAGTCCGCCTGGTGTGCCAGGGGTTCCAGCAGCAGCTGCGAGGCTGTGGTGTCTCAGTGTTTACAGCCAACACAACAGCCATTTGCTACATAAACAACCAGGGAGGGACTTGGTCCTCCCCCTTTTGTCAGGAGGCCATCCATCTCTGGGACTTTTGCATAGCCCACTTGATAAATCTGGTAGCGTCCTTTCTCACAGGCATTCGGAACACCTTGGCGCATTGACTTAGCAGGTCTTTCCTGTCTCACGAATGGTCGATCTGCCCCAATGTAATGCATTCTGTTTTCCAGAAGTGGGGATTTTTTCCCCATATAGACCTGTTCACTTACAGCGAGAACAGGACATGCCAGATGTTCTGCTCCTTCCAAGGTCTCTCCCCAGGATCCATCTTGGACGCTTTCCTGATGCTGTGGAAGGGCCAACTCCTTTATGCCTTCCCACCGTTCATGCTGATTCATAGGGTCCTGCTGAAACTCCGCAGGGGCAGAGCGCGCATCATTATGATCATCCAGGCAGCACTGATACACTATGTTGCTCGACCTGTCGATAGCCAACCCAATTACCCTGCCACTCCAGCCAGACCTCATAACTCAGGACTACGGCAGGCTTTGCCACCCGGACCTGCAGTCTCTTCACCTCACGGTGTGGCTGCTGTGTGGCTAAACCAGGGTAGCAGGAAGCCTTCCACCTGGTCAACGTACCTGGCCGAGTGGAAGTGTTTCTCCTACAGGTGCGAAATGGTTGATCTTACTCCTACTGAGGTCTCCATCCCCTCTATTTTGGACTACCCCTGACCTAAAACAGCAGGGCCTAGCGGTATCATCGCTGAGGGTACACTTGGCAGCCATCTCTACCTTCCACTCAGGCTATGGTGGGCGTTCCGTGTTCTCACACTCTATGGTTTCGAGGTTCCTCAAGGGCTTGGAGTGCCTATACCCTCAAGTACGCTGCCCAGCACCAACCTGGGACCTCAGCCTGGTTTTAACCAGACTTATGTCTCCCCCATTCGAGCCGTTAGCGACCTGCTTGCTGCTATACCTGTCTTGGAAGACAGCTTTCCTCGTAGCCATTACATCGGCCAGACAAGTCTCCGAGCTCAGGGCTCAGGAACGATGGTTCCGCCGTACACTATGTTCCACAAAGACAAGGTGCAGTTACGACCACATCTGGCTTTCCTCCCTAAGGTGGTTTCGGCCTTTCATGTTAACCACACTCAACGCAATGGAAGCAACAATTGCACTCCCTGGACATCCGTAGAGCGCTCGCATTTTATATTGAGCGGACAAAACTATTTCGTAACCCCCCCCCAACTCTCTGTCGCGGTAGCAGACCGAAGGATAGGCCTACCCGTTTCCTCTGAGGATCTCATCTTGGGTGATGGCATGCATCTGCACTTGTTATGATTTGGCTATTTCCCTAAGCCACATCACGGTGCCTTCTACCAGAGCTCAGGCTGCCGCCTTGCTGGCTTGTGTACCTACCCACAAGATGTGTCGCGCAGCTCCATGGTCCTCGGTCCATACCTTTGCTTCGCATTATGCTCTGGTTCAACAGTCAAGAGATGCTGCAGCCTCTGGCTCAGCAGTTCTACATTCTGCCACATTTCACTCCGACCCCACCGCCTAGGTAAGGCTTGGGAATCACCTAATTGGAATGGACATGGGCAAGCACTCGAAGAAGAAAAGACGGTTGCTCACCTTTGTAACTGTTGTTCTTCGAGATGTGTTGCTCATATCCATTCCAAACCCATCCTCCTTCCCCACTGTCGGAGTAGCTGGCAAGAAGGAACTGAAGGGTTGCTGGGTCGGCAGGGGTATATATCCAGCGCCATAGCGGCGCCACTCCAGGGGGTGCCCAGCCGACCCACCGAGTGTTGCTAGGGTAAAAATCTTCCGACGAACATGCACGCGACACGCGCACACCTAACTGGAATGGATATGAGCAACACATCTTGAAGAACAACAGTTACAAAGGTGAGCAACTGTCTTTTACAAATGGACTAGCAATTTAATAGTACGTACAGGTATGACTCATTGATTTAAGTATATTTATGTTTTGATACTTTACATTGACAGTTTGTTTCAATGGCTTGTAAGCTTTAACTTTTTGGATCTCAACATCTCCTGTCATTAAATAAATGTCTGACCTGCTCCCTAATTTCCTGCAACTGTGAACATTTAAATCTATAAAAATTGAAAAAAAGCTTAAAACCAAAAATTTTGTGAAACTATAAATGTTTAAATCTAAAAATATAAAAATAAACATTTGTCAAAATTATAAAAAACTGAATTCTGCCAAGTGTGTGTGTGTGTGAAGAGGGAGAGTAGTATAGTATAGTATATATTTTATCCTGGTAAATCAATTTTGGCTTTATCTGAACACATTTTTTTAGAAACTGTTCTCCATATACGTTGTTTTCATGTGTTGTATTTTGTTTACTAGTCAGTTTAAATGGAAAGGAGAATGTTACAAATTGGAAGCCTGTTATCTAAGCACATTTAAGTGAGACTTTATGAGCATGAGTCTTCCCTCACTTATGCTTTTGCAAATCCACAAACTCCACAAAAGTCAAGAGTTACATTGGTGTAAATCTAGTCCTAGTGAGAGCAGTACCAGGCATTGAGTGCCTTTCAATATGTAGCATAGTGTCCTTTGGTGAGTGTACATTTTAGGATTAAAATTCTATTTCACTTTATTTTGTGGGAAATATAATAAGGTTTATCTTTTTTTTTTAATAACAATATGCTTCAGAAAAGATAGGAAATATTTTTATTTTTAATCTGATTTTCAAGGCAGTTGCAGCATGAGTCTGTGATTTCTTTGATTAAGTAAAACAAAAAATTGCCTGCGTTCTTTCCACAACTGCCCTCCTATGTAAAAAGTAAATTAAACCCCTCTGCATTTACAGAGAGAGATGCTAGTTGCTGCTTTTGAGTTTTTTCAAGATAGAGGTTATGTTAATAACGTACTTCAGTGAAACACAACAAAGTGGAGAGACTGAACTAGTCTAGGAGAGAGCATTTGATCTGTAGTCTCAAATATCAAGGGTCAAATTTGGGTTAAATTTTTTTTTCCTGATATAAACCTTCCATTACATTAACTCTTTGTTTTCTAATTGATTTCCGAAAAAGGTTATCTGTTTTGTAAATTACCATTATGATTCGTATTCTACATTTAAGCTAAATAGTTACTACTTTCACCGTCTAATTAATAATTTAAATCCCGTCCTGCAGCCTTTAATCACATGAGTAACACTACTGGAATCAGTGGGACTACTTACATGAGTAAACGTTCCAGGTTCATGCTTTCACAGAGAAAACAATAAATCTTCATGGAGAAAACAGTGTTAAGATTTTGCATGTGCTATATTTATGGTCACATCTTATGGCGTTCACTCATCCTTAGAAAATGAATAGTAATAACTTTTATAACAAATGGCATTTTTCTCTGTGGAGGATCCAAAGAGGCCACTCAGCCCAGTTGCACTCTGGTGTGGCCATAGAATCAGCACAACCCACATGATGCCGATGATTGAATTGAAGCTGCAGCTTCTCACTGAATGAAGTTTCTTTTAATGCATTTTTTTCTGTTATATGGTATCAATAGCCAAATACTGAATCCTGTTAGTTATTCAGAAGTCAGATCTGCTGTGAAATGCAGCACGATAGCTCTTCCTGCTCTATGAATAACCTCAAAATTAAGAGCTGGTAACCCTCTTCTGACCAGGAAACTTATAACTATGGTATATCAATTCGTTTGGAATTACCTGTTAGTTGCCTCTGGTAGCATAAAGCCAGGCTGCACAGCTCAACTAATATAACTGATTGCATCTAAATGGAATTAATAGTTGTTTGTGTTTATTAAAAGGATGTATCTTTCTAGATGTGTTTACTGCAGTCTCACAACCCACTTGTGCCTCCCTAAATTTCCTACCTGCACCATAAAAAGGAAGAAACGGAGAGGTGGTGCTTGTCTAGAAAACAGGACAAGGAGGCCTGGAGGTACAGGTTTGTATGTCCTGGACTGCTGATGGGGAAGTCTGCACCTGTCCCATGTTACAGTGTTGGGATAAGATTCCCATTGAAAATGCTGGTATGGCAGAAAGCACCAGAGAATACTGATTTGATTTGAGGAGTACTCCTGACATTTTCATTTGCAAGCAGATTTCAGGATGCTGCAGCATTTGGAAAACAACAGGAAACAGACAATCCAGGTCCCAGTAACTATTGTAAAAATGATTGATTAAAAAAGGTAATTAAATCATCTCATGATTTAAATTAGCCGCACATCGAAGTCAGAGAAAACTTACAGCATTAACTATGAACACATGCAGGAGGCACAGTGACTTAGTTTGTATGATAAAGGTATTCTAGAATTTCAGATTTATGAAGCTAATTTCATCTTAGTAATATGTTCACACAGAAAGAAAAAAGAAACATCTTCTGTATCCTAGCAAGAATCCAGTAATTTGTATGAAGATACCAAGTATGTGGTACAAGTATGACATTGTAGCTTAAAATGTCATCAGAACCTAGGATATGTGAACCTCCTATATTGAAACCCCAGAGTCTTGTTTCTTTGCACTTTCAGATAAGTGTGAATTTGATTAAGTTTGGACTCCTAGGAAAATATTATGATTACACTTACACAATAGTAAATCCATTGACTTCACTGGAGTTACTTGTAATTTAGGTCATTTTATGTGAGAAGAGAATCAGGCTCCTGTACTCCCCTGCTTTAGAAAAGAAGACATTGCCCTTTAAAACCAGATTCACTAGAAACTGAAGAAAAGTGTGGACAATGAGCTAGTTTTCCTAAATCTTTTGAGCTCAGCAGCACTTCCTATAATAAAGATGGATGCACACCGATCTTAGGAAATCACCTGGCCACTCACGCTCCCATTCAGCTTCTGGGGCCAAACTGTATCAGTTTTTTAAAGTGGAACTTCTCCTCTAAAGCTGTTGGTGATCAGATGCTCTGTCTCAGGACACTTGCAAGTCAGCAGTGGACTGACTCCAAACTAGCTAGCTCCCTGGATTATCCAAATATTGATTAGTTTAAGATTCTCTACCAAGACCTTCAGATAATTGATATTCTACTGTCTTCTACATTCATTCATTTTGGCAAGATATTTTAAGAACCAAATAACAGCAAAGGGAAATAAACAGTAACAAGGGGAAAAAAATCAGGCGGGCAAGGGCAAAACTAATCAATCTCCCTATTGGAAAAAAACCTCTGTCATAAGGGGTTTATCATGGTACTGCTGGTATATGGTCCTGTGCTGGCCTCCCCATTCTACTCCTGGAACAGGGTGAATCGGAGCAGGGAGAAGTGTGTTGAAGGAGGAAGCGTACATGATCGGAGCACACAGTTGGAATACTTGCTATTCTGGGCTGTTGCTTTGGTCTTCTGCTGGCTCCTAATTCTTGGAGGTACAAAGGTGGTGAGAGGTGCAATGTGCGTTCAGGTCAGCTGGAATGCAGAATGGGTCATTCTGTTTCAGCACGTTCTGAAGTTACCGAGCATTTGGAGGAGTGCACCCATTGCTACAACTGCTGAAAGGTGCAGCCTATGCTCTTCTCTCTGCCCATGCAGTTTTGCTGGCTGACAAGGAAGTCGGGGCAGGGCCATGCCCCGTCTCTTCCACTCTCCTTCTAGGCTGCATAGCACCCTTAGTGGCACAAGGAGGGAGCCGTCTTTGTGTTTATGGCTGCAATTATGAGTAGGAAGATGCAAAGTGGGAGGCTTCTTGCAAGCTCATCTCTTCCCTCCCTGCACACCTGCTCGGGTCTGGCCATAATGTGATCTCAGGTGTTGATAAAAGTATTGATTTTCATTCTGTGAGATGTTTAAGCAGAAGTGAAAATACACAGAATTTTACAAACCTAGAGTCACATTCCTATCTGGTGAGAACCTACTACAATTTTACCAATGACAAGGCAGATGTATTACCTAACTGCCCCATTAGGCATCTAAGTCCAAAATTTAGATCCCCAAATACCCTACTCACTTGCCACCTAACCATGTAGGTGCCTAAATTCCCATGGTGCATAAGTTCTGGTAAAATGCCCTAAATTTCTGCCAGTGGGCATGTCCAAAGCTGCCCAAGTCCTGGTGTCTCCGAGCAGCCTTTTGTTTGAACCCCAGCAGGGGAATGCCTGTCTGCAGGGCCTGATCTATTGGGCCAGAGAGAGAGAGAGAGAATGACTCTATAGCCCCATGGTTAGGACACTCACCTGGGAGACCGAGGTTCCAGCCCCTGCTCCTGTGAATCAGTATTTTATGCAAAGTGGACAGCTTGAACAGGAGCGATTGAGAGCTCCCCCTACTATACTCCTTAGCCCAGTGATTAGGGCCCTCACCTGGGAGGTGGGAGACCTGGGTTCAATTCTCTGTTCTAAATGAGATAGGGTGGGTCTGAACCTAGATCTACCTCATCCTGGGTGAGTGGTCTAACCAGTGGTGTATGTAGGGCATAAGAGTAGTGACAAAATCACCATAACCTCCTTGTTATTTTGCAAGAAAGATCTATGCACCTGATTCCAGGAGAGGGTTCCCAGCTCTGAGTCCCCAGTGGAGAGCGCCCCTCCCTCTGGCCTTGAGTTACGCACTAACTCCCTTTGGGGACAGGATTTAGGCCATGCTCCTGTTTTTGGCATTTCCTGTTAGTTCATTTTGGCTGCTTCCCGCTCATCTTGCTGATTTCTGTAAATCTGTTCTTAAGCACTTAACTCTCCCACTTGTATTGTATAGGGAACCTGGTCATCTAATTTAAGGCTGTGGATTCTGCTATGTGGCAGAGTTCCTAAATGTTAGGTGTTCATTTCTATGGCACCCATCACTATTGTAGCCTCATGATGCCTCTGAGATAGCTAAGTATTTTTATCCTCATTGTACAGACTGGGAAACTGAAGCGTGGAAATGGCCACTAAATTTGTGTGCCTCGGTTTTTTGAATGCTCAACATAAAGCACCAAGAGTCCGATTTTTCAGAGATGCTGAGCACATATAATTAATACTGAAGTCAGTGGGATATTAGGAGCAAGACATCTGATATTGAGCAGGCAAAATCAGTGGGGATTTTTGAAAACATGAGCCTATGTGAGGAGCTCAAGGTCACAATAGGAGTCTGCACTAGTGACAGAAATAGAATTTGGGAGCCTGATTCTTCACCCCACACCACTTATAACTGATGTAACTCCATAGATATTGGTGGAATACCAATTTTACAGAGGTATATAAAGAAGTGGAGAATTGGTCCCCTAGATTTCCGGTCCTGTGCTTTAATCACAGGACCACCCTTCATCCTACTATAAATAAAATATATTATTACCACCTCTTCATTGCTTCCTCCAAAATGTGGTAAGAGATATTGGCTGGGCTGTATAGGAGAGCCTAGTCTCCTCCTACTTGTGCTATACCTGTTAATTATTAAGTAGAGTATTCCTAGTGGCAGCAGTCCTGAACCTTTTTCCAGCACTGAATTAACTTCATTTTAAACCACTTCACTCTTCTCTGTGATAAAATATTTTAAAAATCCGAAATGGAGAAAGTAACTAAATGTGCTAAAACAAAAACTGATGTAATGTTAACATAGGGTAGCAATGGGTCATTATTTTCATGACTTTAAAGCAAGGAATTACTGGTAGGTTGTGTGGTAAGGCAAGTAGGCAGATTTATTTTGCTCAGAATTTCCTGATTGTGTTGTTCGGAGTCCTGTGAAGACTACTACATAATTTCCTTTCTGCTACAGATAATGTAGACTTCTTAAGAGTTCCAGCTTAAAATTTGTGTTTCCCTTTTGTGATTAGGGGTAGGGAATGGGGGACAACCCTCCCATCATTTATGTATCATGACCTTATAACTCAGTGCCTTGGGCTATTATTTCAAAACCCAATGTGTTCAAACTTCGGCCTTAGAGAGCAGTAGGATCTGTACACAAGAACAATGGAGTGGTAAATATAGAATTTTCATTAAGGCAAAGACTATATCTTGTCATTTTTGAATCTGTGTTCAAAAGAGGATCTCGGCATTCACAACCTGAAGTATGCTTTAAGTGTATTCTTGGAGCAAGAAAAAATAAAAGAAATTGACAGCCTTCTTCAAATGTTATTGGAGTGAGGCGTCATTTGACACACGGAAATAAAATTTTAATATATGCTAAAGGGAGATCCACTAGCACTCTGACAGTAATTTAATGCAAGTCAATTTTGAGCCACGCATAATTACTGTCATGATGTGGAGTGCAGTTCACTTCTAAGGAATGGTTTGTGTAAAATGCCATAGATGCAATTGAAGTACAGTTGGTTAGGCAGAGTAACTTCTAGCTTTCTCAAGCTGAACTTCGCCTTTTTCATTGACTGCTAGTTTCTGCTATATCAGACGTTCATTTTGTCAGTCAAATTATTCATAGGTAGCAATTGAAAGTATCTCTGGGTCATTTAATACAGAATCATCCCTAGCAGTAATTAGGTCATTTGGTACTGTGTACATGGTGTCACTGAGACTAAAATAATGCTATTTGGAATGTATTTTATAAATGTTTGTATGCATGTAATGATGGGATTATCTGATGGTGTTTTGGGTATAGCAAAACCTTTTAAAGTCTTTTAAATAAAAAGTTTGTGTTTTGGGAAACATTTTCAGGCTTCAGAAACTATTTATCCCCTTCATTTAACCTGTGTTTCCCAAACTTGGGACGCTGCTTGTTTAGAAAAAGCCCCTGGCGAGCTGGGCCAGTTTGTTTACCTGACGCGTCCACAGGTTCGGCCAATCACGGCTCCCACTGACCGCAGTTCACCGCTCCAGGATAATGGGGGCTGCGGGAAGGCAGCCAGTACTTTCCTTGGCCCGTGCTGCTTCCAGCAGCTCCCATTGGCCTGGAGAAGCCAGTGGGAGAGGCAATTGGCTGGACCTGTGAACGCGGCAGGTAAAAAACTGGCCCAGCCTGCCAGGGCTTTCCCTAAACAAGTGGCGTCCCAAGTTTGGGAAACACTGACTTAAACTATTGTTTGGTTTTTTGGCAGGAAATTGAATGGAAACCTGTCGTATGTAAACAATAAAGATTCATATTGAAAAGTATTTTTGTGGTGTTTTCAGCTCAAAGGAACTTTTTTTTAAAAAAAAAATCCTCAAAGGAACAGCGTTTAAAAAAAAATCCAACAACCCAGAGCTTGTGTATGTCACACTAGTCTAACAGACCTCAAAGCTGAAAAGCTATGGGTTTTGCTATCAGTCTGGAATCCATGATTTTTACTGCATTAAAATTGGTCAAAACAAGTTTTTCCATCCCATGTGTATGTATTTAAACATATACAAGCATATGTTTTAAACAAAAAAAAACAGTGAAGGTGGAGTATAACTATACCAATATAATTAAGTGGAAAAATATATACGATAGATACACTGTACTTGGGAAACTAAATATTCCTTTTGTATTCTACGTGGAAACTTGTTATAGCTGCTTTGTATTGAGTAGAGGAAAAACAGGTTAACTATAGGTTTTCCCTTTGATAGCTGAAATGTAGCTGTCACTATTTCTGTCCAATGTTGTTTTTGATGTAAAAGTAAAATTACAAAAATAACATCAACTTGAAAATTTTCTGCTGACTTTTAGTTAACAAGGTTCTAAATGGGGACAACTCTTCCACCTGCAATCAAATGTAATAAACCACCTTCACTGCAGAAGTCAAATTCTGGGGGGAAAAAAGTTGGAAGCTCACACTTACACCATAAAACCTTGTTTATTGCAACCATCAGTCTTCGAAGATATGCCCTACAATGGGATTTGGTAAAGCCATTACAAGGTGCCGTATGAGTTCCATTTGCCTACAGTAAATAGAATGTCAGAAGTGTCAGGGGGAAATAAATATCGGGCTGGTTAAAAGGGAGCAGAGATGGCTCAAAGCATCATTGAGAGGATTGATTTATCTGGCGTGCTGTAATGACTGCAGATGTGGATCTGTTATTCTAGATGAGCAATGAATTTGATGAGCTGATAACACAGGGCCAGAGAGGCCTGGTTTTAATTACTGATGAGGAATTTATTTGTGAAGCACTGTGATTTACTGAGGGTTTGTTCTGTTATTGACAGGTGACCTTGGGGCTTTTCTTTTTTGATGAATCAAAAAAAAAAAAAAAGCAGCAACATTTTCTATTTTATGTTGTTTAAGGAAAAAAAATCCTATTCGTACTAAAAAATGAGATCATTTTAGATACAATACCACTTTTGAGATTGTATCCATGTTGTATATAAACATGTTCTTTTGTGGTAATTATTAATTGCATTCCACATTTAAAATGTCATGCACATTACACTTGTTACTTGAATAAGACTAACCTTGGTACAGAGATTTGTTAATAGACGTGTGTTTAATAGATATTCTGTGGTAAGGGTTGTGTAGGCAAACTAGAAAAAGGTCAGTGAATACAGGTATGTCATATACTGTGCCGTTCATCTTCCCAGATTTACAGTTAGCTTCATATTTGATAGAATGTACCTTTGTGTCTTATGTGAGTAGGATGCTGTTTAGCTTTTCCTTCTTGCAGCTCACTAAAGGAGTAGTCTGAAATAAGATACTAGAGCTCAGGAAAGTTTTTTTTCTTTGATAAATGTATCAGCTTCACTAATTTTTTACAGTTTCTGCTTCAGGTTAAGTACTTTGGCTATAACACTTTGGTTAGGCAGAATGTTACTGACATTTGTATTCCATTTCTTTTCACATTTGCTCCTTTAAAATTGCATACTTTCTTTGAATGCGGTGCTTTAGTTTCTCCCATAGGGTAAACTTATTTTTTGTTATCTGCACTTAAAGGGAAATATATATGGCTGTCTTTTGTACTTTGCATGATGCAGTACTGGCTTAAGAACATCAGGATTAATCACAATTATTTCTGTCTGCACTATGCCAGAGCTAGATGCAGATAACACAGATATTGTCCAGTTTGTAGATAATGTTTACTGCTTAGTTGCTCTTTAATTGTTGCTAAGTAGGAAAGCATCTGGACTCAAGGCTTTGTAGAAGATGCATGTTTCAATGTGTGTTCTTAATAACTTTAAGATTTGCCTGGAAAAGGCATGGATTGAGTCAGGTGGATAGAAGTTGCCTTATTTTCCTCTACATGCTCCATAGCACATGGTATTTTCAAGCAAACTTGCTTGTATTTTTTAACGGCCAACACTTCTAACATAAGACAAGTAGTTTTCATTTACGCCCTGTGCGCAATGTAATCTCTGATGTGTAAAGTAATCTCGCCACCTCTCAGTTAAACCCATTTTAGACTTCAGGCCCTTACAGATTACTTTTGTGCTCAGATAGTATTTCTCATGTATGGTATGGAAGTGGCAAAAAGGATCCACAACTCATGGACGGGGGAGTGGCAGCTACATAGCCTGTTCGCTACCTCCCAAGAGTAAGGAAGTATCTCTATGGAATTGCCGCATATTCAGAACGTTCTGAATTGGGAGGAGGTGGGAGGAAGGAATGAGGGAGTAACTAATCTCTGTAGCATACTCCCCAGTGGAAATCCACATGTGAATTAATACTTATTGCATCTGCATGACTTCTGCTGCTTCATAAAGGTAGATAGTGTGTTGTCATTGGAGAGGGAGCAATGAGCAGCAGTTTCTTTCTTCGTGGTTCTGGCAGTGCAGCTCACTGATTGGTTAAGGAGTAGTTGGGAGTGTCCGACCTTCTGCAGGTTACAGTATTGCCAACTCTAAAGGTTTAAAAAAATCATTGAGTCCAGCCCTAAAAATCATGAGAGTGTCTTATAAACCATGACATTTTTTAAAAAGAGAGAGAACTTTTTTTTTTTTTTTTTTTAATTTGCCTTCTAGTTTTTGAGCATTGAGGTTACCCATCTTGGGTGATGTCTTCAAGCTTTTCTTCAGAACCATGAATGTTAGAAATGCACATTTTTTGTTTCATGAAGGCTGAGATTCAGCAATTATAGGAAGCCAGGAACAGGGGTTTCAGGAAAAGTACCGAATATTGTGAGACTCATGATAAAGTTGTCAGCGTTGGCAACTCTGTCTAGATTGTGCCAGTTTTGAGACATGATTTTTCTGTTGACCCTCCAGCTTCACAGAGTCTGGAGGCTGTAGCCTTGTCTGTCTCTGTAGAAAGAAATCTTTCCTTCATGAGGAGTGTTTTCCATTAATTCCTAGAGGGTATTTGGAGTATTTGAATATTTCCCCCCTCCCTGTGAAGTTTTCTGTGGAAGGGAGAACATTCAACCCTTTTCAAAACACATATCTTATTATAAAAATGTGCAATGTTTGGCTCCAGGGATAGTGTTAACAATTAAATATCTATTTGACTGTTTTAGACTGTATTCATGACTTTAAATATTGCCTTTAACCAACTGTAATTAAAAAGAATATTATATATTCTGCTGTGAGTGAAACAATCATTATTTTTACAGATTTTTTTTTGTAAAAATGTGGATTTTAAAATCGAATGAATGATATTTCAGTATCTAATAAAGTTGAATGTTCAATTTAAAAGAAAAATCCCTACATCAGGTCTTCACATCCTATTTGCAACCTGTGTGCTAACATAGTTTCAACCATTTGAATGAATGATTTCATTTTTTCTCCGACAATTAATTAGTAAGCATGAAAAATTTACTATTCATTTATAACAATAGGATTGTAGCTTGTTATATTGTTTTTGTGGACTTCAAACAAAGTAAATATACTTTTTGTCCACATGGAAATAGTGGTAAAAAGTGTAATAGCGAATGTCCACATCTCTACAGGTCCCTATATTTAATATTCTGTCAGAGGGACAATAGACATAATAGCTTTAAAAAGAAAAGAAAAATCATATCCCTTATTGTAATGAAAAACTGCAACAGATTCATTGTAATACAAGATCATAAATCTACAATATATTTAGCTCCCTTTCAGCTTTCTAATGATTCCCCAAGACAACCTTTATATCGCAACACTATACTGGAAAAAGGCTGATAGCATCCTTGTAACAGCTGTCTTCCAGTGCTTCGTCATATATTAGATTGGATAATGACTTCTACAGTGCGTGGTCAAAGGAGATGAGAGTCCAGTTCTCCTTTTCTCCTCTACCTCATAATTACTGATTCTGTTCTCATTAATTACCTTGTCAGGTGTAATGATAGCCAGGCATTTTACTGCAAAAGTTTCAGTTGTTTGAAACTGTCTGGGGCAAGCCACGTTGGGGACAGGATAGCTATTCTCCATGAAGAGGTCTGATTCTGTTATGTTCCCATATTTATAGGCACTCACTACAATAATAAGTCATTCAGTTCTTGGAGACAACTGTCATTTGTGATAACCACAGTTATAAAAAAACACTATTATAATTAATATTTTTTCTAGATAAGGCTTTTAAAAGCCCAGTATGGGCTAAAATCTGCTCTTACATGCACCTGTGCAACTCAGCTGAGGTCAATGGGAATTAATGACTGAAAGCAAAATCAGAATTTCACCTGTATGTATACTAAAATTTTATTTCAATCACATTTGAAGTTACTGAAAAATTGCCGGTTACTTAAAGCAAATAATGTGTTGAGACTCTCGGAGATTTTCAAGTTTCCCTAAATAATGTATGCAGACCATTCAGAATCTTGTTAAAAGCTCCCTTGTTGATAAATACCCAAAGCAACCAAACTCTGGGATTAAATGTTAGTAGTATTCAAGAAACAAGTGAATGTGACATTTAAAATGTGGTATTCAATTAACAGTAACAAAAGAACTTTTTTTTTTTTGGGTGTCCAATAACTTTTGTTGGAAAAATTACCACCAAGAGAAGAGTAACAACATTAACCAGGTTAGTTCACAAAATTAGTATAGCAGTGCAGCATGATATTTGATCTATCTTCTCTTAACTTTTCCTGTAACTTTAAATTATCTGTATTTCCCTCTTTATTCCTCAAGAAAAAAAATCTTCCTCAACAATATATATGTACAAATTTCAAGGTGTCTTATATATGCACTCATGGAAATGTATATATGTGTTTAAGTATGTTTGTGTAAATATGGAATATTATGTGTATAGTGCCAAAATATGCATGGTACTTTAGCACAGAAATAACATGAAATATATGGCAGAATGTGGGTAAAATAGAGCAGGAGGCATACAATTCTCCCCCAAGGAGTTCCGCAGGTCTGTCGACGGGGGTGGGGGGGCGCAAGAGGGGCATTTGCCCAGGGGCCCAGGCTATTTAAAGGGCTTGGGAGCCCCCCGGCTGATGCCACTGCCATGGTAGCCAGGAGCCCCAGTCCTTTTTAAATTGCCTGGGTGAGCTGCTGAGCTCCTAGACACGCATGACTGTGCTGGCCAGTCATGCCATGAAACCTCTTTTGGAACCAATAGCAACCTGCTCATTATTGAACTTACCTATGAAGTCTTCTTAATGGCTATTGCATCAGCCTGAAGAGTGGGTGAAATTGGGCCTTAATGGCAGATCTTCTGTTCACAATATTCTGCAAAGACAAGTATCATCTGTTTCATCTGAATCATACTATTTATCTACTGTTTTTTCCCCTGAAAATCACATAATTCACTTTGAAGGCTGCTTTTCACATTCTAGCTGTCAGAAGGGCACTAGCTTTCTATCTAAACAGGACCAAATCATTCAGAAAATCTTCTAGACTGTTTCATTTGTGAATAGATCTAAAGGATCTGCTATTTCTACCCAGAGACTGTCAAAATCAATCTTCAGGTATATTATTGCATATTATGGTGCTGCCAGCATTCCATCTCCTCCTGGTGTGTCAGCTCATCCTGCGAGGTCTCAGTCTACATCAATCCTACTTAAAAATGGCCCAGTAACTGAGATCTGCAGCGCTGGTACATGGTCCTAGGTGCATACCTTCTCCAGACACTACACCCTAATTGATGCTTCTGGATTGGATGAGGCAGTGGGCAATGCTGTTCTTTCCTCAGTTATGGACTAGATTCCAAAGCTTCTTCCTCCTATTGGGTGAAACGCTTGGGAGTCACCTGAAGTGCAGCACCATAGGGGCACTATTTGAAGAAGGGGTTATTCCCCTGTGCAGTAACTGTGGTTCTTTGAAATGTATGTCTTTATGGCAGCTCCATCACCTGCCCTTCTTCCCTTCTGCCTTGGAGTTTCTTATGAGACTCCGTGGTGAAGAAGGAACAGAGGATGGTTTGCCTGCACAGCATTATTTAGCCTTGGTGTGGGGCACAAGGATGTCTAGGCTGGAGATGCGGGCTGAGTAGACAACTGCTAATGGAAAATCTCAAATCAGAAGTGCATGGGGCACCCACACATATAAAGTGGAGCACCCATTGGGGGACACACCTTGAAGAAGCACAGTTACTGCACAGAGTGAGTAACCTCTTTGTGTAATATTTTGATGTATAGAAACCAATATTGTCTTTTTTATTTTTTGTTAGATAAAGGGACAGTGCTAAGTTTGTAGTACTTCTGTGGGACTGGGGGTGAACTGGAAAATGATGCCACAGATATACCACTCCCCTTTATCTCTGTCCCATCCCAGCAGTCTTCTGTGTTTTCACCTCCGCTGCCCATGGTAACAGAGTGGGGAAAATGGCCTTTTAATACTAATTTTAGAGAGTGTGTGTGTGTGCGCGTGCGCACACGCACGCGTGGAGAGAGAGAGAATTTTTTTCCTATCACATAATTATGTAGTTGGTGGACAGAAAATTCTTATTTTCAAGTCTCCTTCCCTTGGTGCTCCAACATGGCTAAGCTAACCAGTCTCTGCCCGCTCTCCACCTCATATTGCCCACTTGTGCAGAGACTGCTCTTTATTCTCTGTAGCTCTACTCATAATGTATGTAACTGGTTGAAGGGAGAAGGATGGGACATTATGCCCCCTTAAGCCCTGTTGTGGCCACTGAAATGGGACCACAATCTGGCCCTGTATGATTATGATTAGCTTTTTTAATACCTAGGTCAGGGGTAGTCAATAGGCGGACCGTGGGCCAAATCTGGACTGCCAGATGGTTTTGAATGAATCCCAAAATCTTTTTATTTACTTATTATCATTATTGTTGTTACTTTTTATTTATTATTTTCTCGGCAGTCTGGACCTTGAGCAAGAAATTTGGATCTTGACAAAAAATAAGTGACTACATGGTCCTTTATGATGAGCTTTTAATACCTAACTTCTTTGCTGTCTGGATTTACCAATAGCATTAGTAATGAAAGTTAAACTTTTGAAAACTAAATAACTGTTCAATGGCCATATTATCAATAAAGGAAATTCAATCTAGGGTATAAATTAGTGTATCTGCTTTGGACTAGGTACTTTTTTTTGAAAAGAGAAAGCCCCATGATACTTACGTGGAAGAGGAGATATTAGAGTTTTGTGGCAAACCTAACTAGGGGTGCAATATTCTGGACTTCTGAAAATTACAAAGGACTCAACCAAATCATGGAAATACTGTAGAATTTGTTTTGAATAGAAAATATAGAGTGATTGTTTCCAAACAGCTGTTTGTTTCCTTTGTATGTCAAATGCTTGTGGGTCCATGTGCAATGAGACCTTGTCCATGCTGGATAAAGGCACAGAATTTAATTAAAGAAAAAGTCTGATATAAAAATGTTAGTGATCAGCTTGTGTAATGAGTATAGTGCACATTTTGGTTAATGTATGACACAATGCTGGTTTTACCTATGAGTCGGATGGCCCCTGGCCAAGAACATTACTAAAACAGGGGCAACATCTAGCAGTTTCAAAGAGGGGTGAGACTATGTAATATGTTATAATTATTTATAATATGTTTTCATTTTCCTTTCTATTAGGCTCAGGTGTATATATTCCTGTGATGATTTGAGAGATCTGTCTATGTATAATTTATGAATTCTTGTTTGATTTTTATGAACTGAGTATTCTTATGGCTGTCTTTTACTGCATTCTTACTTGACAGTCCTTGTGCTTAGGAGTGGGGGAAGGGGTGGCTCCGGGGTCCTTTCTAATCCTATGATTCTATGAAGCTGGTTGCAGGAGAGGGAAGGACCCCATAAATTTGGAGGAGAAGCCTTGAGCTGCGTAAGGGAGATTATACACAGCGTAGAGGTCTCTGACTAAATCCCAAGAGTGAGGAAACTGAAGCAGGGAATTTTCATATATGTGTCTTGTTATTTTTAGTTAGATCTGTTTCTCTCTTGTGCTATCTAAAGAGTAATTGTTTTAGAAATCAGTTTTTCAATCCCCATGTCTGTTTGCTTCAACTATTATGTGTCCCTGGACAGGTAAAATGTTGAAGCTCTTGAAAAGGAAGTGATTAAGCAACTTTAGAGTCTGGGAGGAACCAGCACAGTCTCAGGGACTTCGAAATTGGGCTATCGGGTTCTTTGTTCTTAGAAGGGAATGCTGGAAACAGAATATGCACCTCAAGAGTGTGCCTAGA
This sequence comes from Gopherus evgoodei, assembly GCF_007399415.2. NCBI lineage: Eukaryota > Metazoa > Chordata > Testudines > Testudinidae > Gopherus > Gopherus evgoodei. Next base: position 78,981,605 of record NC_044330.1, on the reverse strand, counting down.
AACACAGAGCTATAAGTAGTGCCTGGACTCTGCTCAGATTCAGGGAAGCTTTAAAAGCACTTGGGTCCAGTGTTGGGAATTAAACATAGCAGCCTGGACAATGTCCAGCACGGAGAGCTTGACCAGTGTGTGACAATTTAATTGTGTCTCACTGGATGATCTCTGAATATTTGGACATCCAGTCCTGTGCATTCTCCTGTATACCTAAAATTTGATTATATTACCCTAGGGAGTCTATGGGGGAAAGGAACAGGTAGGCAGATTTTTTAACTGTATGCTGTTGAATGATGAAGTCTTAGGCCAGGGCAGCAAAAAAATTATTAATCTCTCTCTTCCTTAGCCAATTACATTTAAGTTAGAGACAGTAGTGCTTCTGTATTAATTAGTGCAACATGCTTACTACAGAAATTTAAAACCCACAAAGTGTACTTAGAGTCAGAGAGATTCAGGCCCTGAAATTTAATAATAATATTTGAAGGGTTTCATAGTGCTGTGCAAATTTAAACAGTTGCTATGTTTCAGCCCAGAGAAAGTTGCAACAATCCCTTTATACACTGTGATATAAAGTGGTATATCAGTTTAATCACTCACGGCTACCTGCACCAAGATTTAAGACAGGAAGTGAAGAGTACCATATCCAACTCAAAGAGAGAGAAGAATTTAGGTATGTAAAATGACAATTACCTGAATTGGAATTTAACCAGAACAATGAGATTAAAACCTCAATCCATATTATGCTAAAAATGCCATGCAATCTTTAATAAAGTGATGTAGACAGAACCTTAATTTTTCTCACCTCTCGGAAAAGTGGCATGTTCAGCAATAGATTGTCCCCTAACACTATGTGTGACACTGGTTCAGTAAATCTACTAAATCTTCAGTGCTACCTTCTGCAGCATCTATGTGCTCTGTGGTGGTCTTGTATCCAAGTGCTGACCCTACTTAATTTTGAGATCTGATGACATCACAGCGCAAGGCACTGTGATGGCAAACCATGGTGTACGTGTTGGGGACGCACTTGGCATATACTAGGTAACTCGGGAGGGTGGAAGGCCACGAGTGCCGATGAAGCCCTCTTGCTCTAGGCCATAGCAAACCCCCTCCCCCTTCTCCAGCCATGTTTGACCTCTGGTTACCCTTATGGGAGGGGCTACTCCTACTCTCAAGACTGTAAGCTGCAGAACTAGAGAAAACCAGTTAGAACCGGATGGTAGCTAGGCAGACTTGGCTCTGGGTGGGAACAGCTTATACTGTAACAAGTAACAGTTTCTGGTTTGGGTATAAAAGTAAGCAGGCTGTTTGCCTCGGCGCGCATGATCTGAGCCCTGCGTGGCTCCTTGTTGCCTATTTGAGATCTCAAATAAAAGTTAGTTTGTTTCTCCACTCTGGTGTGTCCTTCTGGCGCAGCGCACATCGGGCAACAAACCCAAACTGGTGCCACCTCGGGCACTGAGTGCCGGCAACATTTTTTGGCGCCCAACGTGGGGCTCGAGGCCAAAGTGTGCCTTGCCTGGACTCCGTCGGCAGTCGAGGCCGACGCCCAGCGCGCACCAGTGACTTTACCGGGGGCCTCGACAGAGACGAGTCAGACCGACCCTGGGGGACACAACGGTGCAATGCGATCGTACAGTGGAGAAGCAAAAGAAGGGGGGGGCTGACGACGGTGGAGAACCGGTCCCCCTAGACAAGGTAAGACCAGTCTGGTTTATTTCATTACTTGCCCAGGACTGGGGACGCCCAGTCGTGGAGTCCTATTAGGCAAAGATGGGACAAGGGCATAATTCAGGGCGGCAGGTACAATGTACGCCGCTGGAATGCATTCTGAAACATTGGAAGGCCTTTGGGTCGGACCCACTAACGAAAAGTCAATTAAAAAAATTCTGTACAGTTGACTGGCCTCAATACTAACTCGAGGACCAGGAAAGGTGGCCACCTGGAGGATCTCTTAATTATAATATGATCCTCCAATTGCTTTTATTTTGTCAACGAACTGATAAATGGAAGGAAGATGTATGTACAATTGTTTATGGTATTAAGAAGCAGGTCGCATATATTGCCTGTTTGTAATTTGCTTCACCAGTCGGGGTTCCCGTGGTTACTGAAACCCCCCTCAAAACTGTAATGCCAGAGCCAGTGTCCCCTTCGGCCACAGCCCTGTCATCTTATGAGGTGACGCGTAGTTGGAACATGTCGGTCGCCCTGGCTATGGGCCTGTATCCCCTTATTACTGAGACCGCGATTGCCCGGCAGGGAGCTGAGCGGCAACAAGCCACCACCATGCAAGTTTACACCCACGTACCGTTCAACCCTGTAGACTTGGCTGCCTTCAAGGCACAGGCTGGAGAATTTTCCACAAACCCGAGCCGCTTTATCTCGATCTTTGAGGGATGTCTAGCGAGTCACAAGCCCGACTGGGATGATTGCCAGGTCCTCCTATGAACCTTACTCTCCAAGGTTGAACGGAACCAGGTTACGTCAAAGGCTAAGGAGGAGGCACAGCAGAAACACGAGAGGGACCCACAGAATGTCCCCGGCCCTGCAGAAGTGGTCCCTTTGAGAGACCCCCAGTGGAACCCTAATGACCCCCCAGACTGTACTCATTTAAACACTTATAAGGACTTGCTTTTACATAGCCTCCAACACTCAGCGGTCAGGCACAATAATTGGGCCAAACCCTACGAGGTGGTCCAGGAGCCAAAAGAAAGCCCAGTTGCCTTCCTTCAGCGAATTCGGGATTCAATTCGGCAACACGCTAATGCGGACCTGGACGACCAGGCTGCTGAGGCTATCATAAAGGATATTTTTACCAGCAGGGCCACCTCCGATATTAAAAGAAAACTGTAAAAAAAAGGAAGATCTTATGGGCATGTCCCTTGCACAAATCTTAGAAACTGCAAACAAAGCTTACAGCTTGAGGGAGGGAGAGAAGGAGAGGAGACAAGCGAAACTAATGGTTGCCGCAGTACAAGCAGGCGGAGGGAGCCGGCCGCAGGACTATGGCCGGGGTCGAGGAATGAGGGGTCGCGGGCGAGGGCGTCCGGGCCCACAGGAAAGGCGCCTAGGCCGAAATCAGTGCGCCTTGTGTTGCCAGGAGGGGCACTGGAAGAATGAGTGCTCCAACAGGGAACCCATCCCCATGATGAAAGTGGAAGGTGCCGACTAGGGGTGTCAGGGGCACCGGACCCTCCCGCATCTGAACCCCGAGTAAAAATGTGGGTGGGAAACACGGATATGGACTTTTTAGTAGACTCTGGGATGGCACACATGGCCGTAAATCGACCCTTACCGCTGCCGGTGGAAGACTCTAGTATAATCGGTGCCACCGGGAGGGGAACGAAGTGTGCAGTGTATGGCCCTGCCGAGTGTGCCCTGGGAGAGAGGAATATCTTTCACCGTCTGGTCTATCTCCCTGACTGTCCCACCCCGCTATTAGGACATGATTTGCTCTGCCGGTTGGGAGCCACCCTGCATTTTGCTCCGGGGGAAATCACCCTTACCCTGCCTCCTGAGAGAGCCTGGATGATGGCCATGACCCTCAAGGTCGAACATCCGGCCGCTCAAGCGCCCGAGTGGGAACACTGGGTGGATCAAGTTTATCCCTTGGTCTGGGCATCAGAATTCCCCGGTAGGGCTGTCCATGTTACCCCCGTGTCCATTCAACTCTTGCCTGGAAAAGGCCCGGTGTGAGTACGGCAGTACCCCATCAACCAGGAGGCTTGCCGGGCCTTCAGGACATCATAGGCAAACTTTTAAAATGTGGTGTGTTGCGGGAATGTCAGTCGGCCTGGAATACCCCCATCCTGCCGGTAAAAAAGGCGGATGGCTCGTACTGACTAGTGCAGGACCTTTGGGCAGTTAATGAACGGGTTAAAACTCTACACCCTCTCGTTCCGAACCCGTATACTTTGCTGGCGTCCATAGGAACCCGATATACTCATTTTTCCGTCTTGGACTTAAAGGACACTTTCTTCACCATCCCAGTGGAAATTCCCTCCCAAGAAATCTTCTCGTTTGAGTGGGAAGGAAGCAGCCGAGTAAAAAGACAGCTTTGCTGGACGGTCCTGGCACAGGGGTTTAAAAATTCCCCCACTCTATTCGGTCAGGCCCTGGCTCAAGACTTACAGGAATGGGACAATGAAGAAGGGGTCCTCCTCCTGCAATATGTGGATGATCTGCTGGTGGCGGCTGTCGGAATCACCCCGTGCCTAAGGGCGACCGTAAGCCTCCTCAATTTCCTTGGACTATGGGGATACCGAGTGTCCCGACAAAAGGCCCAGATCACTCTCCCGGAAGTTTGATACCTCAGATTCCACATTAGGCAAGGGGAGTGGCGCCTCTCGCACGAATGTAAAGAGGCAGTTTGTCAGATTCCTCCCCCGACTAACCGTAAGCAGCTCAGAGCATTCCTTGGTATGGCAGGGTTCTGCAGAATCTGGATCCTGGAGTTTGGACTATGGGCTAAGTCCCTATATGAGTGCGTCAAGGGGACGGATCAGAACCCCTTTTGCTGGTCCGCGGAGACAAGCACCGCATTCAAAACCCTGAAAAAGAAGTTAATGGAAGCCCCGGTCCTGGGGCTGCCGGATCCCACTAAACCATTCCAGCTGTACGTGCATGAGCAGAAAGGGGTAGCTCTGGGAGTGTTGACTCAGTCCCTGGGCACGTGGAAACGTCTGGTAGCCTACTTTTCTAAACAGCTTGACCAAGTGGCAAAGGGATGGCCAGCATGCCTCCGCGCAGTGGCAGCTACCGCAATAGTGCTCGAGGAGGCAGAGAAGGGGGGAGTTGTGCAAGTATACACTCCACATATGGTCCTGGCCCTCCTAGATACCAAGGGTGGCCTTTGGCTTACCCAAACCCGAGTTGCGTGATATCAAGCCAAACTCCTAGAAAACCCCGAGGTTACTCTGCTAACCTGCCCACCCTTAACCCGGCCACTCTCTTACCGGGAACGGAGGAGCAGGAGCATGACTGTTTGGAAACTTATCGATGTGCAATACTCCAGCCGCCCTGATTTGCGGGACCAACCTCTCCCGAATGCGGACTATGAGTGGTACGCTGATGGGAGCAGTACCATCGTTAACGGACAAAGGAGGGCAGGATATGCTGTGGTGACCCTCCACGACATGGCCGAAGCTGAGCCGTTGCCATCGGGAACCTCTGCCTAGTTGGCCGAACTAACAGCCCTGACCCGCACACTCGAGCTGTCCGAGGGAAGACAGGTCAACATTTTTACCGACTCCAAGTATGCTTTCGGCGTAGTACATGCCCGTGCTGGATTATGGAAACACCGAGGAATGCTGACTGCGCAGGGGTCCCTGGTTAAGTATGGCCCTCAAATTCTCCGACTTCTGACTGCAGTACAACTCCCATCCGAGGTGGCAATAATGCATTGTCGGGCCCACCAGAATGAAGATCAGGATGTCACCAGAGGAAATGCTCGGGCCAACACGGAAGCCAAGCAAGCCACTGCTCTGGAACCCCCAAGGACTGGCGACACCCCCATGCATGCCCTCATTCCAACTGTAGACGGACTCCCAACCGCCACTTATTCAACTGAGGAAATCAGGTTGGCCGACAACTTGAATTTGGCCGAACAGGATGGGTGTGCTACACCACTGCTACCAATATGGTGCTTCTCCCAAAGGCCCTCACCCGGCAGGTGTTGCAAACGCTACACCAATCCACTCATGTGGGAAGGGAGGCCCTAGTCTAGCTAGCGGAAAAGTATTTCCTAGCCAATGCACTTCGACCTTTGGTATCCCAGGTACAAGCGGACTGTCTGGTGTGCCAGAAAATCAACCCTAGGTCTGGACGTCAGGAACAGCCAGCCATCTTGCCACTCACACCAGGTCCGTGCTTGGTGTGGCAAATAGACCTTACCGAACTGCCTCGCACCCAGGGATTCAGGTACTTGCTTGTCCTAGTGGACCATTTTTCAGGATAGCCAGAAGCATTTCCATGTTGCAACTGCACTGCCAAGACGGTGGCTCTCAAGTTCGTTAAGGAAGTTATTCCTCGCTTTGGGCTTCCCCAGTGGATGTAATCGGACAGTGGGCCCCACTTTGTTTCACAAGTTGTCCAGCATGTAGCCACCGCCCTCTGCATCCCCTGGAAACTCCACACCCCATGGCGACCACAGGCTAGCGGGGCCATGGAGCGCATAAATCAATCTCTCAAAAGACATCTCTCCAAGATCAGCCAGGAAGCTAGCTTACGGTGGCCCGAGGCACTGCCCCTCTTCTTGCTCCGTCTTTGTGCCTTCCCCGGAGTAGGCTAGGGTTAAGCCCCTTTGAAATTTTGTTCGGACGACCCTGGCCTATGAACAGAACACCGGTCCTGGCAGGGGAGTGGGTAGTGGGGGACAAATTGTTATCTCAGTATATGTGCTCGTTGTCTGCTGTTCTTGTCTACCTTCACAGGTTCACCAAGGACTCGCAGCCTCTCCCACTAGATGTGCCTGTCCACTCCCTGCAGCCTGGTGACTCTGTCCTCATCCGCACCTGGAAGGACGAACCCCTGCAGGAACGGTAGAGGGGACCGCATACAGTCCTGCTGTTATCTCACACGGCGGCCAAGGCTGAAGGACATAAAAACTGGATACACTACTCCTGGCTGAAAGCAGTGAAGCCCCCCCACCCCCCCGTTACCAGATCAGTGGATTGTCCAGCCCGCTGGCGACCCAGACAACACCGACCTCGGACTTAAACTGTTGTTCAAACGACACAGAGTCCAAAAGGGGACACGTCACCCATCTGAAGCACCCTCCCGTGGAAGGAGCTGCCCCGGTGAGGTCCCACGGCATTTCTCCCCGTTGCTTCCCCGCGTTCAATTCCACTCAAGCGCGGTGGGTCATGCAGGTCTCTGTTTGTTGTGACCTGGGACCCTGAGTCCACAGTACCTTGTCTCCTATCCCTCACCCCAGGGAAACGACCCCGTCATGGGTCCAAGTCCTCGGTATGTCTCGTTATTATTTTCCCCTGGGAAAGTGCTCTTCACGCTCCTGGCATTGGCCTCTCTAATCAGGGCCCAAATACACACCGGTTGGGGTCCCATCACTCCCGATTTAGCAACTAACATCTACGAGGCCCTAAAGGCTTCCTTTGCCTGGGAGTTTAACCTCTCTAACTGCTGGATATGTGCCCAGATCCCTCACCATGCTGCAGGGTTACCCTGGAGGGTGGTTCCCCAAAATTGGTCCGGTCATTGCCAATGGTGGTTTGCTTCGGGTGCAGATCAGTCCCGCTACTCACATAATATTTCCAGGTTAGCCCTCGACTTGCCCACATTATTCGCTAGTTGTACCCAGGAAGCCCCCTATAGCCTCTCAGACGAGTCTTGGCAACCTATATGAAACGCCACCCATATCCCCCAGCCCATCAGGTTACGCTCTGTTCCCTCTGGTCTCCTCTGCTATCAGCAGCCTGCAGCCAAAAGTCACACATGGTTCGCTGGTAACAGCACTTGTCAGTATTACATAACCTCATCCGCTAACGTATCTATCCCGGTTTATAATGCCACCTGACAGGACTCTGGCGAGGGGTTTATATATTGGTCCGCCAACGCTTCTAACCGAATTAATAGGGGATATAACGGCTTGGTGGGCAATGGCCAGTCCTTTTCTATTTGTGGTAAATTTGCCTATAAGTGGCTGCCCCATCACTGGCATGGAAGCTGCTATCTAGGATTCCTTGCCCCTCCCCTCCGCGTCCTGGCCCAGGCTCCCTCAGGTCGCCCCAGGTATTAGCGGTCCCTGGAAGCTACCATTGAGCCCATCAGTGAGGGAGACAGGTTTGGAATGATATTCCTCCCTTCGTATAGGGTGGGCCGTTTAGCCCAGCTATATCGCAGACTCTCGGTATTTCTAACTAAGTTCGCCAGCGAAACCCTGGCCATTGAAAAGAGCCTCAACTCTGAGCTTTACCAACTTCGGCTCCTGGCTCTGCAAAATCGACAGGCCTTGGACTATGTCCTGGCCTCCCAAGGTGGGGTCTGCGCCATTATCAGGCTGAATGTTGTACCTATGTCCCAGAAAATTCGGCGGACATTAATAAGCACATCCTATCTGCCGAACAAGCCTTTAATTAATGGAAGGCTCAGGAACAGGCTTCCTCCCCTCTTGATTCCCTCTTCAGTTGGCTGCCCAACCTTGGTGGAGTGGGCACCGGGCTGGTTCGCCTTCTGTTTATAGGGACAGCACTTTGTTTACTTACCCTCTTGCTCTTTGCCTGTTGTAAAGCTGTCATTAGTAAGGTTTGCTCTCCAACCTCTTCCGCACCCATGTTGTTGGCCGGTCCCCACAGTATCCCCCGGACCCAGATTTAAACCAAATACTGTCACAATATTATGAGAAAACTCAAGCTGGAGCCTTTTGAGTATTCTCAAAGGAGGGAGTTGTTGGGGGTGCACTGGGCATATACTAGGTAACTCGGGAGGGTGGAAGGCCACGAGTGCTGATGAAGCCCTCTTGCTCTAGGCCATAGCAAACCTCCTCCCCCTTCTCCAGCCATGTTTGACCTCTGGTTACCCTTATGGGAGGGGCTACTCCTCTCAAGACTGTAAGCTGCAGAACTAGAGAAAATCAGTTGGAACCGGGTGGTAGCTAGGCAGACTTGGCCCTGGGTGGGAACAGCTTATACTGTAACAAGTAACAAGTTTCTGGTTTGGGTATAAAAGTAAGCAGGCTGTTTGCCTCGGCGCGCATGATCTGAGCCCTGCGTGGCTCCTTGTTGCCTATTTGAGATCTCAAATAAAAGTTAATTTGTTTCTCCACCCTGGTGTGTCCTTTTGGCTCGGCGCACACCGGGCAACGAACCCAAACTGGTGCCATCTCGGGCACTGAGTGCCGGCAACATACATATAAGCAAAAATATTACTCTTTAAACAAATAAGAGTGGAAATGAAGGGGTTAGTTATTTTAAAAAGGTCTGTTGATGTTTTCTCCAAAAACAATAACCCAGTGCCTGTTGTGTTACCTTTTCATTCAACTTAAAAGCCATGGAATGTTTTTGTTTCACATTTAATCTATTTTTCAAGCTGTGACCGTGAGAAACTTCAGATTTTTCATGCTAAGACCCCAAACCTTCACTACTTCATTTCCTCATACTCCAGTCTTTATGGTAGTTTTCCTTCTAGCATTAGGGATGAGGTCCTGATTTCTAGTTCTGAGGATATTAATATTATTTATATACATAGTGGTAGCATCCAAAATGTCCTGGGTGTTCTCCAAAAGCAGAGGGCTGAATTCTTTTTTCAAGTTACACTAGACTAAATATGGAGTAACTCTCTTGAAGTCTTTTGTGTTACTGCACATATACATCAGCACAGCAAAGTGCAAAATTTGGCCCAGAGGTTTTTGCTGGGTCTTGGTGTTCCTACTGCACTATCACCTATTTACTCTTTCTCTTGTGTCAAGTTTCTAGTGACAGTCCAAATCACAATTTTGTTAGATTACATTCACATTTTGTTAGATTACATCATCAGGTGTGATGTTACTTGATTCCTAGAAATGCACATTTTATTTACTTTAACATCATGGTTAACATTATCCCACTAATATATTTTTCCATTCGTGGAATTAGTAGGGGGAGTCATATCCATTTTTAAAACTTCCAAACCTTATCCTTTGTTACTGTAGCTTTTACAGTGAATGTCTAAGAAAAGTGTGTTATCCATATTCCCTCCTTCCCACAAGATTATAGAATTTATCTTGGTCGGGAAAAGTGCAAGAGCATCCAATAATTGGATTGCAGTAGTCCCAGTTGTTTGACTTCAAACTGGAAGAAAAATGCTATTATCTTTGCAGAAGCTAGAACATCAGTGGTGCAACTTGTGATCATTGATCCTATACTGGCAAAATAAAGTGATTCCTTATTTATCAAAGGGCAGGTGTTGCTTTTGGTAACCAAATTTTACTGTATTTAGTTCTGTTCATATCTACAGAGCTTTATCTCTATTTGGAATGTATCTGTATTTAGTTTTGGGGCCCACTCGTGCTCCTGTTGGAGTTGAAGACAAAAGTCTCATTGTCATCAACAAGAGCCCAATCCTGCTTTTATTATCATTTTATCTTTGATTGTTTTTCCATCAAAATCCCATGCTGGCTATTTGGAGAGTATATTTTTAAGCACTGTGGAGAAGGTAGAAATAAACAGGATTTGTGCATGTACTTTCTATACATTTGCTTTGAAAATCAACACGTAGTTGTTTTCCTTGCCCTTATTTTGATTCTGGTTACTATCCGTAATTTATACCTTTTTAAATGTTTGTGTATAATGGGTAATGAATATTCTGTCCTGCAAACTGTGTTCAGATGTGTTGAGCGGACATAGAAAAGCAAATACCCGAGAATGAATTTGTTTGTTAATTATGTTTATATGCAATATTACTCCACTTCTTTGCTGTGAAGCTTGTACATTTTCTCTTTCATAGGTTTTATGTATGTTGCTACTTGCACACAAAATTTCTGTGGATTCAATATGCCACAACTAAGTAAGTAATTTTTTTTATGAAATAGGCCCACCATGCTTTCAAGCTTCAATAATACTGCTTCAGTGTAAGACCCAAGCTATTTCGAAATCTCAGGTAATCATCTTTAAGGAATTCCAAGCTTTATGTTCGGATTTAGTTTCAAATTAATAATGTTCAAGAGCTTTAAAAAATTGAAATGGCAAATAGCACTTATCACTGGAATGAAAATGTATGCAGAATGTAATTGGAAGTAAACAGAAGTTCTTTAATTCTGTTTGGGTAATATTTGGACAATATTTGCAAAACATACTTAAAGACAAATAGCGGAAGAAGGAGTGTTTATTCAAATATTTTCTTTATTGACTCCTTTCTGTCATTTCATGTAATCTGAGATGGATGTTCATCATACTGCTCTTTCCCCTTATTCATTATTCTGTCATACTAATCAAATGTCTGAAATTATGATTTCATGTGGAACTGATTTACATAGTTCAGGAGTGAATGGTAAAATATGCAGTTTTTTTACAGACAGTCTTTAAAATGCCCTGATTATTAGCATTACAAATAACAACTTATCTGGGACAATGCAGCTCTGTTTATGGAGACTCTCAACACTGAGCATGAGATTGCCTTCCAAGTTTTTTGTCCCTACTCGAAAAGTCAGCTCTGCCTCAGATTGTTGCTCTGGATTTTTTCTAAGCCATTGTTCTGAGTGTGAAATGATGAAACATAGATACTAGTCAAGTCCCCACCCCTCAACTCCATAACCTACATGTGAATATATTAATGAATAAAAATACAGAGTTCTGTTCACTCTGATTTATGGGATCATGTTGCTTGTGAGTATTTGAATAAAAGATGGATATTTACGAAGATGTTTGTAAACCTTGAAAGTTTGACAACTGTTAGCACAAAATCAGATTGGTACTAGAAATAAGGTGTTAACTTTTTGCTGTTTGGACAAATGAAACCTTTTAATCATGGAACAGAAACAATACCAGCTACACAACATATGAAACAAGTAGGGAATAGTCCACCAGTTTGTTGACAGCCTATAGTCTGAAACTGATTTGTTCAACCTATTGGGTAAATAAATCCAAATAAATTAATTTGTTGAAGATCAGGATTGTGAACAGCTTGCTAACAGATAGAGTGGATATATTTTAGGACATGTGTAAGTCTTTACAGAATCAGGGCCTACATTTCAAACCAGTCTAACGAATTGTAAATAGCCTCTGTTAGGAAAGGCAGTAACAACACACAAATGGATTTTAGAATGAACTCCCCGGTTTCACAAGCTTTTCATTAAAATGATAAACTCTAAAGGATGCTCTCAAGTCAATGAATTCTTTTAAAATGAAAACAAAATAGGATTTCTCAGTGTTTTCTTGAATCTGGTTTAAAAGTATATATACAGTAGAAACAGAATTGTTGGTAATTTTGTATTGTAATGTAAAGTATTAGGAATGACACCCATGAAGGTTTATCTCTTTATAGAACCATATATATACTCTAAAAAAAGCTCATTAAAATATAGTTTCCTAAATTATGAGACTATAAAAAACAATGTAATTATTAAAAAAAAAAAAAGGCATCAAACTCTCCAGGATTTGAAGTCATGGGGACTGATCTTTCTATTTTGAGAGGGTTTGTGAGGCATCTTGATTAGAAATAACTAAAGAGTTTCTTCCTTTGTTGTCTCTTTCGTCCTAACAGGATCTCAGTTTACAAACTGTGAGTCAAAACAGCTGAGTGGATATTATTTTGGAATCTTTTTGGAAGGAGTTTGTCTGTCCTTTGCTTCACAAGAAACCAAACTTTAGAAAACAAAGCTGAAGCTATGAGGAAAGCTATTTGTCCTAAAACTTATGAAAAGGAGGGGGAGGGAGTGCTGGGACCCATCTTTATAACAACAATCAGCCTTTGTAAGGTTTCATTCCAAGCTAATGGCTGGTGAAATTGTTCTGGGTAGTTAAAATGAAATGAAATGAATTAAAGAACATGAAGGAGAGCAAGCAGAATGGTTTATTGCTTTTCTTTGAAGGCACAATAGCTATACTCTGTCTCTTTTTGTTACTCATATCTATGTGGCGGATATTTAAAGTCAGGATTTTGAATAGCTTGATGGCTAAATGAGGGCTATAAATCTAGAGCTATGGTGCAAAATTCCAGTGCTAGCAAGTACTAAAACACAATGCAAAGAGACTGGGGTCTAAAATTGTTTTTAACTGATGAATATGCAGAGATTAAAAGAGGAAAGCACATGCCATCCCCCCCCCCAACTACAGACATGTTATGAATAGAAAATACTAATGACCAATTTTAAGAGAAAAACAGATATTTAATATGCATTATTGCTTTTCACTTCATGGTGAAACTATATCAATATTTCTCTTAGAAGTGTACAATTTCTCTATTTTGAACTTAATCAAAAGGGGGACCTTAAATAGTTGAATATTTCTATCTTTGGGAAATGTTGAGAAGTTAATGTATAGAATTTAATGAACTAGAAAAAAGCTAGAACTTTTACCTAAAACAACATTTATTTTAAAAAACATGTTAGCTTGTTGATAGCATTACGAAATTTTCCCCAAATTTGATAATGCAGCTTCAGAAGCACCTGGTTTTAAAGTGTTGTTACACAGCTGAAAAAATAAAGTGTCATATCAGATTGGAGTCACATTTGTCTAAGAAAAACTAACAAGAGGATTTCTTTTGTCAACACAGGAGATGAGCAGTATGATAAGGGCAAATTATACTCTCTGATCTCCCCCTGTTATAGAAGTGACTGGAGATTAAAGCCTCAGTCTGGAATTTCATTACTTTTATACATTTTTCATGTAAGACAGTGTTTGAAAAAAAAATGCTGGTAAAGAAGGGTCAGAAATCATGAAATCACCAGGTTGTTTTTGATTGTGAATGTGTGTGTACTTTGATAAGTATTTTTAGAACTGTAAGTGATAGAAGCATTATGTATAGTATGTACATCTGTGTGGGCCTTGGTTTGCATGAGGGTGAGTGTGTATGATTTCGGTATTTTTGTTCTATTTATGCTAAAGATTTGTGTTTGACCCTGCTCCCCAGGAAATAGTGTTTGAATTAAAAAAGTTAAAAGGAATAATCAATATAAAAACTAAAATTTGATTCTTTTATATTGTTTTAAGAGAGACTATTGTCTGACGAGGGTTATGAAAAAGCTAAATACTTTAGGTACAAATTCCATACTGATATAGTCCATTAACACAAAGTAGGAGTTTTGCATGAGTAAGGAGTGTAGAATTTGGCCCAAATTTTCCAGATAAATGTGTATGAATAGTAGTGGCTATACTGCTAATTTAATTAGCAAAGCCAAGAGAGAAAGTGTACTTCTTCATTTTGGCAGTATGGAGGGCAATCCTCCTTTCTTTATTTACTTTGGTACCTGAGCATTTCCAGTTGCTAGTGAAGTTTTTCCCCTGCTGTAGATTTCCTGTTAAATGCTGAAATATTTTTCCCAAATATTTTTCCCCACAATTTTTGTTTTGCCAGTGATGATGCATAGTTTTAGGTTCCTGGAATAAAAGCATGCTCTGTAATTTCCAATCTAGATTTTACTATTTTAGTGTAATTGAGAAAATTAGGGATTGCACTTCATGGGACAAAATATACATGTTTTATATGACTGCAAAAGAGGGAAAAGGGCACAAGAAATCTGGCTGGTTTTGTCCCTTTGTAAGTGCTAAATAAAATATGGCCTTCATGCCCCTCAAATTGCAAGGACTAGTTAGAAGTATCAGAGGGGTAGCCATGTTAGTCTGGATCTGTAAAAGCAGCAAAGAATCCTGTGGCACCTTATAGACCAGGCCTGCACAACTCGTAAAGCAGCGAGGGTCATATTACTCCAAAGAAAACAGCTGAGGGCTGAACTGCCCTGGACCCGCCAACCACTCATCCAGCGCTGCCAAGCCCCCCTGAAAAACAGCACCCCTCCAGCGCCACCCCACCCAGCACTGCACGCCCCGCGGAAACAAACTCTCCTTCCCCAGCGCTGCCCCACTGAAACAGCGATATTGAACCTTGGTAATATGTTATTGCGGGCCCCTAAGCTCGCTTCCTCAGTCCCCCACCCCCACCAGCTCGCCTCCTCACCTCCCTCCACTGCCCACCTGCCTCTTCAGCCCCCCTCCCTCATCTGCCACTTGCCTATTTAATCCCCCACGGGCTGCACAGTGAACCCACCTGCTCACCCCCCACGGGCTGCACAGTGAGCCCACGCGGGCTGCATGTTGTGCAGGCCTGGGACTAACAGACGTATTGGAGCATGAGCTTTCGTGGGTGAATACCCACTTCGTCGGATGCATTTAATTAGAAATAGTGTCCAGTCACTGCTATCAGTGGCCTCTGCATATCAGTATAAGGAGGGCAAAGCTGCCAGGTTCAGAGGAGACAGGACACTGCATCATCATCTTCTGCAGTGCCCATTGGTGGCACTCTGTGTGTTTCCAGGATCTTTGAAGAAGATTTATTGATCTGAGGTGATGCTGAGGTAAATATTTTCTTTGAGGGAAAATTAATTTTAAAGTTAACTGAAATAGGAAGTCAATGAGTCTGTTACTATACACACCAGGAATGTCTTAATCAGAAATAACTGGAAAGAGGGTGACCAAATGCCCCAATTTTATAGGGACAGTCCCGATTTTTGGTTTTTCTTCTTATATAGGCTCCTATTACTCCCAACCCCCTGTCTCGATTTTTCACACTATCTGTCTGGTCACCCTAACTGGAGATCTCTTCATTATCATCATAAATATCAATAGTATGGCAGTTTTTCCTTTTGTTATGCTTATTCCAAAGAAGAGATTAAGTCCAGGAAGAATTTTTTTTTAACTTCATATATGGCAATTAAAATTCAATAAACTATTCCAGCCAGTCATGCAGCTTTAATCTGTGTACGTTATCTGATTTACCTAGACATCAGTAAACAGCAGAAATTTGCAAACACTTCACATGATTATTTTCAGATAGTTTTTCCTTTCCGAATGTAACAACAGTACATACGCTTTATACCACCTAGCGTCTTGATGTTTGTAAAATGCACTGAGATCCTCTGAAGATGCTGCATAAGGAGTTTTTCCATTGATTTTAATGCACTTTAGATCAGATCCTTAATGCAGAAACTTTATTAATAATTTTGCTTGTGGGATTCCTTGAATTGATAAAAGTTTCTAATTGACTGGTGATTTTTATAATTGGGATGGGGAAGAATATATGCAAATTGGCAGCATTCAGAACGCATCTTCAACTTTCTAGAGCAGATTTTTAGCTTTTCGGTTAAAATAAAAAAAAATTATTGTAAATTATGTTCTTTAAATGATCTTGTGAGTTGCATGTGAGTTGTGGTGAATACTGCTTTTGAGTGACCTGGCTAATGCTACTCATACCAATTCTTATGCCTTTCAACTTCATTAAAGAATAACTACAACTTTATAAACAGAAATGTGTTCCTAGTATATGCATTTTTACAAAATTGAAACCACTTTGTGTGACTTTTCGTGACACCTTTTGGAGGAGGGAGGCTCTCCTGTATTCTGTATTCTTGTCATAGCTATATTAGTATGTTCTTCTGCTGGATTTGGGAATTGGATAACTCCCGCCACACTGTTTAGCTTTGATATTGCTATCAGATTTGCTCATCCATCTTAGAAGAGAACCTGTTCCAGTGGGCCAGAACTGTTGTCTCTTTTTATCTTTCCTAAATGAGGAAATTCAGCAAAGTTAACATGCAAAACAATATTTCTTTGCAGATATCAGGCAATCAGTAGGAAATGTCAGAGTGAGTGACACCAAAATGAATGAAAGAATGAATGAATCAGTGCGTAGTGGATAGGAAGAAGCCTACTACTGTGTTGGCTGCCAGACTGGATATTATAATTTTATTCCCTACTTTGGAAAACTTTAGGTGTCTAAAATAATGTAAGTTACTAACCATGCTTTTCTAATGTAAAATGATCAATGTCCATCATGACTAAATGAAAACTTTTTATGGTTATAGAGCCTGCTTTTAAATTTTGAAAATATACCATATATGTCTCTGAAAATATTTATAATGTTGCTAAAAAGATACATTTATTAAAGGACTGCAACAGCATTTACATAATGAAAATGCTACATTTGGATTGTGTTTACTTTAATAAAGTTGCTCACTGCTTCACTCTGATTGTATCTGTACTTAGATAAAAGAACAATCCAGATATTATAATATTTTTCAGGGCATAACAAATGAGTGGCCCTTTCTGTGCACAATATAAGCATCAAATTAGTCAAAATATAAGATGTTTTCTATTTTTTTATAATCACTAAATGTTTTCTTTGCTGAATTCTGTTGACTTGGTTAGGTAACTGAGTTTTTTTTATTGGAAACTAATAAAGAGACTTTTAAAAATAATTATTAACCTTGTTCTTTAAACAAAACTATCAAATGTAAATCCTGATAAGATTATTCGGCAATGACAGGAGTGCTGTAGTGGGTGTATATTTATGAGGATTAGCTGTGACTTTGGAAGGCTGTGACACATACTAAAAAGTGATGCAAACCAGAAAAGCTGCTGCCTGGCTCGGATTTCTATTCCTCCCAAGCTGCCTGGTTCCCTGCCAGTGGTATCTACTGCATAGTTCTCATTGCTCTGTCACAGATCACCTGGTGGTGGAAAATATATGCCATCTTTACTGTACTGTGCTTTGTGGTGAAACATTTAGTCTTATATATTTTAAGTAATAATAATCCAGAGCTTTCAACAGAATAGGACAGCATCTGGTGCTTTTTCCTGCTAACTAAAGACAAATATTTGGTAGTAGTAGATTTTATACTCTTCATTTATTCCGTTTTCCTCCTTCATTTACTTTGTTTGCATTTCATTTCATAACTGTCCTTTGTTCAAAAGCAAAAAAGACTGGGATACTGACCTTAAACTTTCTTGTAATGTATTCTGAGGCCTTGGCTACACTTGGAGGTCTGCAGCGCTGGGAGTTACAGCTGTCTTCGTACAGCTGTGTAGGGAAAGTGCTGGCGTGTGGCCACGCTGACAGCTACCAGAGCTGCAGTGTGGCCACATTTGCAGCACTGTTGGGAGTGGTGCATTATGGGCAGCTATCCCACAGAGCACCTTGTCCCATTTTGGCGCCGTGGGTTGTGGGAAGGGGACGGAAGGGTGCAGGTCATTCTGCTTCCTGTCCCAATGCCCTATGATGCATTGCTTTGCATCCCAGCAGTCCCTGTTTTTCTGTCCACGTTTGGCGGCATTGTGACTCTCCCAACAGTTTCTGTGCAGCGCGATTTCTGTGGGAAATGGAGCCTGAACTGCTGAGGACTTTCCTGACGAGTGTCGCCAGCACATCACGTTTGGCAGTTGAGCTATTCCTTAAGCTCTAAAGTGATGAGGAGTCTGACGATGATTGCGAGTCACTTGACACGTACGACATGACATTGCTTGTGGCTTTCACGGAAATGCTCAGCAACGTGGCTCGGGAAACAAGCACTGAGTGGTGGGATCACATTGTCATGGAAGTCTGGGATGACGAGCAGTGGCTGCAGAACTTTCGGATGAGAAAAGCCACTTTCATGGGACTGTGTGCTGAGCTCGCCCCCACCCTGCGGCGCAAGGACACGAGATTGAGAGCTGCCGTGATGGTGGAGAAGTGGGTGGCTATTGCAATCTGGAAGATGGCAACTCCAGACAGCTACCGATCGGTTGGGAACCAGTTTGGAGTGGGAAAGTCAACCAAAGGTTGAGTGCAGAGGGTAAGGGTCGTAGTTCTCAGGGCTGGTTGGTGAACATACAAGTGTTGGAGGCAGCTGGTGGAGGTAAGAACCTGGATGCTGGGGAAGGGGGTTTGGAGCTGACATTAGGGCACAAGGGAAAGAGCTTTGGGACGATGGGGGGGCGATGCAGTAGTGCTCTACCTGCATGGTTATGAGCGCCTGGATAGAGTCTGCTTGGCACGTCAGGATGCTTATCAGCTGCTTTGTGCTTTTCTTCCTGGCCGCTGCATTTCTCTGGCGGATCCTGCTTTCCCTTTCCCTCCAATCCTGCAGTTTTTTATTCTCTCTGGCAGAGTGATCCATAACTGTTTGCAGCAGGTCATCTTTGCTTTTTCGCGGCTTCTTCCGCAGGTTTTGGAGTCTTTGAGCTGCTGTTAACACGGGCAGCTGAGAACTCAAGGTCACTTGTGGAAAGAAAAAAAGGCAACAGTTAACAGAGGCAGCATTGTTTATATCTCAGACAGTTATTCCCACACAGTGAAGAAGTTTACAGTCTTTACTTTAGCATAATTTTCCCATACCAAATAGAGCGCACATAACCCACAGGAGCCCTGAAATGGTGAGGAAGGGGGACTGATTGCTTCAGGGCTGTGCTGGGGTTTCTGTGCATTGGGGAAAGCAAACAGCTGTGGGGGGGCACCTACAGTGAACACTCTCCCAACATTTCCCACAGGAGTTAATCCTGTAAGATATCTCGGTGCTGTGGGTCACCTGGGAAGGGGGACTGATTGCTTCAGGGCTGTGTTGGGGTTTCTGTGCGCTGGGGAAAGCAAACTGCTGCAGGGAGCACCTACACTGAACACTCTCCCAACATTTTCCACAGGAGTTAATCCTGGAAGCTATCTCGCTGCTGCAGGTCACCTGGGAAGGGGGAATGATTGCTTCAGGGCTGCGCTGGGGTTTCTGTGTGCTGGGGAAAGCAAACTGCTGCAGGGAGCACCTACACTGAACACTCTCCCAACATTTTCCACAGGAGTTAATCCTTGAAGATATCTCGCTGCTGCGGGTCACCTGGGAAGAGCGGGAGGGTCTTCTACAACAATGCGGATTCCGCCCTGGCCCCTATGCAGCTTGCCTGTGTGCAGCAATGGTCCTCCCACCCCTAGCGGCACAGTGATGCGGACGTGTTAGCCTGACTGGGATAAGGACCACAGTGGCTCTCCCTATAAACTTGCGGAAGCGCATTGCCCACGCTCTGGCTGAAACTTTTGAAGAGATTAGTGAGGCCGATTACCGCAATGTGATAGACCACATCAATGGGCTATTCCACATCTAGGCATGCATGCATGCAGCTCTAACCCTCCCTCCTCTCCCGAAACATTTCCATCCTGAAAATAAAAGCCGCTTACTGGGAATCCGCTCCTCTGTTTGTCCTTCACCAGGTACCGCTGCTGCGACTGGCTGCCTTCCTCCTGGCTTGAGAAGAGCTCCTGGCTGCATGCCTCCTGGGACTCCGGGTGTCTCCCCCCACCCCAGTACCCTCACTTTCGGTTTCGTCCTCCCCCCACTCCTCCTCCGCCTCCACCTCCCTGCCCCGCTCTGAAGTGTCCATCGTGGTCCTCGGATTGGCGGTGGGGTCACCCCCAAGTATCGCATCCAGCTCTTTGAAAAAAGGGTAGGTCGTGGGGGCAGCACTAGAGCGGCGGTTTCCCTTACGGGCTTTGCAATAGGCACTCCGCAGCTCCTTCACTTTAATCCTGCACTGCACTACGTCCCGGTCATGGCCCCTTTCCAGCATGGCCCTTGATTATCTGCCCATAGGTATCGTAATTCCTATGGCTGGAGCGCAGCTGTGACTGCACAGCTTCCTCCCCCCAAACACTGATGAGATCCAGCAACTCGCCATTGCTCCATGCTGGGACTTGTTTGGCGCCTGGAGGCATGTTCACCTGGAAAGATTCACTGATTGCACTCCACATCTGGCTGAGCAAACAGGAAGGGGATTTTTAAAATTCCCGGGGCATTTAAAGGGTGAGTCACCTGAGGCCAGGGCAGTAAAGTTTGAACTGATGAGCAGAGTGGCTGAGCATGCATTCTGGGATACCTCCGAATACCTCTGGAGGCCAATAACAGCACTTTTGGTGGCCACAGTGGAGGAACAGTGCTGCATCACCAGCGCTGCAGTCGTTATTCCCCAGGCAGAGGAGGAGTACAGCCAGCGCTGTATCCAGGGAGAGATACAGCACTGTATGTGCCTTGCAAATGTGGACGGTGAGTAAGTTGCAGCACTGTAAAGCCATCACCAGTGCTGCAACTCTCCAGAGTAGCCAAGGCCTGAGCATTGCTAAACTAACTATCATGTGGTAACAGCTCTTGATCTCTGTTCATCTGGGCTGCATTTAAACCAGCAATCTAGAGATGAAGAGCTCCATATTCTGCTACCAATATCTTGAACCATCCATTTCTCCCAAATAGCTCATTGTTTGTTTATTTTCATTCTAGCAATGTTGTCAGAATCCTCCTAAATTACTCTGCAGTTCAGTCACTAGATTTAGCAAGGATTAAAAGGTCATAGTAAAGGAAACTAGAATATGTTGGTTTGTATTAACGTATTTTGAGACGACAGTTAATGTTACTGATGAAATTCTGCAATATATTAATGCAATGAATTCACAGTAATTTCACACTTAATAAAGAGTTTATAATATTGATCTTTCTGGGTTATTACATCTGCTTTTAAAGGTAAATGAAGCATTAACACCTGAAACTGCAGCATTGATCATAACGTCACTGTAAAGCCTTACTGCTGTCAGTTTACTTCTGAGATAATATAAAGCGCAGCCTACCTTTAAATCAGGTGATTAACTTGCTTATCTTTAGTGAAGCTGTAAAGTAGAGTTCCCCTGTAGTTTGAACAAAAGGCAGGTTTGACAGATGCAGTTATGACCACCCAGTGGAAGCTTCCTTCAGGATAATGACATTTGTTTTCCAAATGTTCTTTATGTTCCCATGAAATGTTCATGCGTGGTCTTAGAATTTGTTTATGTTAAAAAAACATTTTCAAAACATACATTTGTGGGATATTATTTTTGTGGTGGTAGTGATTTTTTTTTTAATACATGAAAGACTGTAGCAGTGGGATCTAAATATTTTGAAAAATTGAATTTCAAATAATAGGGGTGTTCTTCTCTCTTTTGCTAATGGAAAGGAAAACCGACTAGTGATTTTGGGTTCCCAAATTGGCATCATTAAGGGATGGAGTTTTTCAGAGAGTGCTTCTGGTGTCGCTTGTTGGGTGCCTAAAATCACTAGTTGCTTGTCAAAATCTTTTCTGTAGCCTATTCGTTTACTGTAGTTAGTCTTCTTTTTAGAAGGTTAAAATAATTATTTGAACGAAGTTGAATTTACGGAATCTTTTTTGGACTCTTCCCTGTCGTTCCATAATATCTTTATAGCCACCCTGTGTGTCTCTTGATTAATAAATTCCCCTTTTTATTGTTGAAATCAGTATTTATTGCTTTTTTATGCATTGACTGTCATATTTTTGATAAAATACAAGAATTTCTAAAAGGCCTTCATAAAGGCCTTGTGAGATTCAAATTTAAAATCTCAATAGCCGTAGAGAGTAGAGGTCTAAACCAATTTTGACAGAAGAGGTAAATAATAGATTGTATGGGTTTTTGTTCAGGAATGCTAAGGGAGCTATGTATAAGCATGTGACCCAAGAAATCTGCTGCTCACATCTGCATGGTTGTTTTTTGTTTTGTCTTGTCTTGAATTTGTATTTTCTTAGTTTGATTTTATAAATACATGGATATTGAATTCAGGGCCCATTGGCGGGGGAAAAAAGGGGAATTGGAAATTATTACTGCGGGCATAATTTATATAGCACTGTAATTGTACCTGGTGCTGTCCGTAGCAGCTTAGAAAGCAGAGTTCTTTCTTGAAGGCTAAGTCAGACAACTTCTATACACAGGACCTGAATTAAGATATAGGAAGGTCCCGCAGGTGAGATCAGTGAAGGAAGATTTCGTGGAAGATGTTAGTCTTGAGGCAGGATTTGAAGGTGGACAGAGAGAACAATTGACACATTTAAAGTCACTGACTTATGTGCAGCATGTGCAATGGCATGAAAATGGGTCAAAGCTTTCTTCCTTTGGCTATTTTTTGGCTCAAATCATGCAAGGTACTGAGTACCTTTTACTCCCATGGAGGCCTGTGGTAGTTTGAGGGCACTTAGAAACCTAAACAATTGGATCCTTTTCTTGATAACTTGATTGATAACTTTTTTTGAATCTGCGAAGGTAATAAAGTAACACAAGGTTGTTTTTTGTTTTTGTTTAGGTTTTGTTTTTTTGCCTTTAAGCAGTTTGGCATAAAGCAATAAAGAGAGCTCATTTTAGTGGCTAATCAAAATCACAGACCAAAACATAAGTAATAGCTAAATATAAATTAGTCCTACAGAAAAAGATGCTCCCAAACCAGCTGTGGCTACATACATCAAATTTATTTTATTGATTATCCCATTTCTGAGTCCAGTATGTCACTACATGATAGTGAAACCTTCATCCTTATTTTTTTAATAAAACCTAAAGAAAGTTTGTAATAAAATCAGAAGGAAAATAAAGTCAGCATAAGATGTATTGCTGAGCACATTGTTACAATCAAATACATATGTTAAAAAATAAAGCTAGTGAAAGTATATTTTAACAGTTTAAGAAGAACTGTAAAGCTTGCTTGAGATAAAGGTGAAAAATGTGTTTGTGGGTAGGTGCTGCTGTTAGCCCCCCTGTGGGAGCTGACAGATCAGTCCAGAAGTGGCAAACAAGGGCAAGGAGGCATCAGCTTCAGTAATGGAGAGACGTCTGGTGGAAAGATTGCTCTATCACAGTGATGGGTTCCTAGCAAGTTATAAATCTAAGATTGTTCTTTCCTGCCACAGAGATGAGCAGCTCTTTCTGCTTCCTAGAATGAAATGTCGGACAGAGACAAGGAGCAGAGATGAAAACGAAGAAGTGAGGAAAGTTATCTTTTTAACATAAATCTTCTTTGGAAACAGTATCTGACCCATTAGTGATTTGAAAAGCAGCGCTCTGCCAATCTTCTCCATTTTCACATAAAGAAACATGTCTTTTTATGACATGTCCTCTCCTCCTCCACCCCCTCCCTAGTATTTTTTTTCAATTCATATACGATATGCTGTGAATTTGAGCACTGAAAGGATGATCCAAGGTAATGACAAGCGTGCGGTTTTGTCCACTTATCCTGGCAACAGTGAAAGGTAGAGGGAGTAAATCTTGATTGTTGAGTAAAGTTATAATAAAGCTGCATGGCCACAGCTAATACTTATGCCTATCCGGCTGTGCATAATGGGTGTCAAATAGTATCAGATTCTGAAGCAGATCCAGGAGAGTGAGTCGCTCTCCTAAGATGATACTGCCAGGCTTGCTGGCCAGTGACCTCTGTTTAGGCGTGCTTTTGGTCTATCTGTTTTTGATGCCTCTGAAAGACATTGGGATTAGCCTGTGGGTAGCAGGCAACACCCATAACATTTGGCTGTAGGCAGAAGTAAACTTCTTCGAGAGATGTCCCTGTGGGTGCGCCACTCCAGGTATAGGTGTGACCCTGTGCCTTGGCTCGGAGATTTTGACAGCAGTACTCGTACCGGTCATGCACACTCAGAGCCTGCCTCATGTGCCGACCGTGCCTCACTAGTACGCGTGTGCGACAAGGCTCCTCAGTTCCTTCTCTACTGTCCCCAGCCTGAGATGGAGCTCAGCAGACTTGTCTGAGAATTTTTGTCTCCTTGTTTAAAATAATTTCCTTCCTAGTTTAGCTTCCAAGTTAATTAGATGGAACTTCCCCATTTTTTTTAAAAGATAAAAGGCCTTTTATTTTTTCCTGTCAGTGGCAGCTGCCTCCAACATGCCTTACTCCCCAGGCTTTAAGCACTGCTCTACCTTCCGGGATGCCATTCCCATCTCCAGTGACCACTCTCAAATGTATAAAATGCTTGGGGGAATCTCACATCCCCCCAAAATGTGCTCACTGCGCTAAACTTAAATCCAGGGCACATAAGGACAGGGAAATGAGACTAAAAATACTCCTTATGCACAAGTCCTTTGGCCCAGCCTTGGACCCGGGCACGGATTCTTCTGCATGCTGCAGCCCCTGCCCCCCCACCTCAAAAAAGGAGAAAAAATCCTCCAAAAAGCATCAGCCTTTCTCCCCGGTAAGGGACGTACTGAGAGCTAAAACATCGGCACGTCTACAACATCTGGAGGTCAGACTAGATGATCATATTGATCCCTTCTGACCCTAAAGTCTATGAGTAATCGCTCCTGTTTTTTCCCCAACTCAGCACTTTTGACCCACCAGGTTCCTCTGGTGCTGCATGAATCTTGCCTGCAGTTGCAGTGGCAGCACAAAACCCCAGTGCTGAGGCTTCAGGCTTCCAGCTGCCTGCCTCTCACATGCACCATTCAGCACTGCAAAAGATGCAGCGCTGACATGTATTAGCCTGCCTGACCTTCTGCAGGGTGCTCTCAGTATGCTGGCACCATCACTCTCTCAACTTGCCAGTAGTGTTACCAGTCTCAAAACAGCCTTGCAGATGAACCCTCCGGCACAGCAAATACCTCTTGCTCAGACCTAACCACACACAGGCTCTGCAGCACTGCATTTTACTCAGTCAAGGGACCTGCAGGTGTCACCTATCCTGCAGTCACTCCTACTTGACACCTGCTTTTTTCCAGACACTTGCACATGTTCCAGGCAACTTTCTCCTGCTAACTCCCACTTCTCCAGCAATGAGGAATCTGTACTGCAGGGAGACTTTTCACGCTATCAAATCTCCCGTTCACAAACCCCAATCAACATGGGTCATAGAAAATCTATCTCGTCCTACCCCCAGGATCCTGCCCCCGGTATGCAAACCCCTGGACGGTACCATCCCAGCTCAGTGGCAATATTGGGCTCCATGGGCTCCTTATACTTGAGGTCACACTCGATATGCCACCAGAGGCAGGGGCGAGACCTCCTCGATACCACCAGTAAATGCATCTGCCACTGAGTCACGATACTGGGCTGCCCATTCACACCTTGAGGAACAAGCATGGTGGCCTCCTGCAATCCAATAGACCCAGTAGTTTCACCAAATGAAGCAATACTTCCTCCTTCTGCAATGTCCTTGGATGATTTCTCAAAATTCCAGGACCTCTTTAAAAGAGTTACCAGGGAGCTAAGGATTAACCTGGAGAAAGTTCCTGAACAACAACACAAGCTCACCAACATCCTGCAACCATCTACCACATCCAGGATTGTATTACCTATAAACGCAGCCTTCATGGAACCTGCCAAACCCATCTGGCAAACACCGGCGGCTGCAAGCATGCCCACCTGTAAGTGAGCAGATCGAAAGTACTTTATCCCTTCCAAGGGTTCTGAATTCCTTTTCACTCATCCAGTGCCAAATTTTCTGGTAGTAGAAGCAGCTAACCAAAAGAACAAATACCAGTTTCCACGCTCCATACCATCTCATAAGGATAGTGACTGATTAGATCTGCTCGGGCGTAAGGTCTTCCACATTACAATCCTGCATAGCTAATTATACAGCCATTCTGGCAAAATGCGACCACAAAAACTACAGTAAACTCATGGAATTTATTGCTGACATTCCAGAGGAAAAAAACCAACAGTTTATACCCATAGTTTCTGAGGGACAAATCATCTTCCGTACTGCGCTTCAGGCTGCCCTTGATGCTGCCAATACTGCTGCAAGATCCACTGGCACAGCAGTTGTGATGTGCCAAGCTTCATGGCTCTTCCTTTCCTCGTGAGGTCCAAAATACCATTGAGGATCTCCCCTTCGATGGTGACAAACTCATTTGCTGGGGAGGCAAAGATATAATTCAATCCAAGAAGGACTCAATGATAACGCTCTGGACTCTAGGAATCCAGACCCCGGCAAGCAGAAGGAGACAATATAGATATCAGCCTTACCATCGTCCACGCTACCTCACTTACACCCAGCAACATCATAGAGCACATGAACAACAACAGTGCCAGAGACCCAGGTATCAATGCTGCCGTTCCAACTCTCCGGCAGCATCTCAGCCCCCTCTGACTAATAAGCAAATTTTCCTTCAACCTCTGCTCCGGAGTCCCTTTTCTCCAGGATATAATCCATTGTAATGACTACCGATGCATCCCTCACAGGATGGGGAGCATACATGTCCCACCATAAAGCCCAGGGACCATGATCTCCCACTGAAACCTCCCTACACATAAACATCCTAGAACTTCAGGCTGTACGCAGCGCCTGCCGCCAATTCCTCCCATTCATTCAGAACCAGCATGTCCAAATAATGACAGACAACATTGCGTGTGTTTTCTATGGAATCTCACTCGCTTTGCACAGAAGCTGTGAAGTTCTGGAATTGGTGTCTCAAGCACAACATCCGGATATCAGCCTCTTACCTACACGGGGCCCTGAATACCACTGCGGGTAACTGAACAGACGATTTCCTTGAGATCATGAATGGGAGATAAACAATACTGTCATATGCAACATGCCCCAAATTTGGGGCTACCCAACACTGGACCTCTTTGCAACTGTGAAGAACAAGAAATGTCCCAAATTTGGCTTCAGAGCGGGACTAGGCAAACATTCCTTAGGGGATGCATTCATGATCTCATGGAACCAAGACTTACTGTAAGCATTTCCCCTGATACCATTTCTCCAGAGGTTTCTGACAAAGATACAGACTGATTGTGCCAGGATAATTCTGATTGCCCCCTTGTGGCCCAGGCAACCCTGGCATCCATTCCTCACCAGAATTTCAATTCGCCCATCGATTCCGCTGCCCCTCATTTCAAACCTCTTATCACAGCAACATGGCCAATTTCTCCACCCCAACTTATCCATGCTACACCTCAAAGCTTGGTTCCTACATGGTTCTCACAAAGGAACTAACATGTTTAGAACAGATTTAAAGAGTGCTATTACACAGCAGAACACAATCCACTCACACTACCTATCTCTGAAAGTGGAAGTGATTCACACAATAGTGCTTGAACAAACAAACTGCTCCCACTTCTGCACCTCTTCCACTAATACTTGACTACCTCTTAGACCTTAAGCAATCGTCCTTTCTTTCAGCTCCATCAGGGTCCACCTAGCTGCTATTACAGCCTTTCATCACAAGATTGACCATACGTCAGTCTTTGCTCATCCAATCACCAAACATTTTCTCAAAGGACTCCAATCCGTATACCCAGATATTAACCCCCCTACCCCACCGTGGAACCTCCATTTAGTATTAACATGTTTGACTCAACAACCTTTCGAACCACTCGCCACATGGTCTCTCTTATACCTCTCCATGAAAACAGCATTTTTAGTGGTAATCACCTCCACGAGATGTGCAGGAGAAATAGCAGCTCTCATGGCGGACCCACCATGCACAATGTTTTTTAAGGACAAAGTTACCCTCCAACTACACCCCAAATTTCTTCCAAGAGTGCTTTTATCTTTTCACATTAATGAACCTATACATCTATCAACCTCCTTCCCTAAACTGCACGCAAACTCCTTCAAATCCACAATGCATACATTGGATGTACGCAGGGGTCTGGCCTTTCATTTCGATAGAACCAAACCTTTTAGGAACTCTTCCAGACTCTTTGTCTCCACTGTGGAGTGCTGCAAAGGGACACCTATTTCTACCCAGAGACTTTCCAACTGGATCTCTAGTTGTATCTGACTGTGCAACTCCTCCAACTTCCATCAGAACTCACTCCACTAGATCTGTAGCTACCTCCGTGGCTTTTCTATGCAAAGTTCCTTTGGCAGACATTTGTAAAGCAGCCATATCGAGTTCTGAACATACCTTTGTTAAGCATTATGCCCTTACTCAAGGCCCTCTCACTGACACATGGTTGAGCAGAGCTGTCCTATCCACTGTATTCCTACCAGATCCAAAATCCCTACTTGCTTGAGATACACTGCTTTTAAGTCACCTGGAGTGGAGCACCCATAGGGACATCTCTCTCTCTCTCTCTCTCTCTCTCTCTCAGAGGAGATTACTCACCTGTGCAGTAAATGACGTTCTTTGAGATGAGTGTCCCTGTGGGTGCTCCACTACCCACCCTCCTCTTCTCTACTTCGGAGTTGGGATAGCCTCCATTGTAGAGAAGGAATTGAGGAGATAGGTCGCGGATGCATACTATTGAGGCACAGTCGGCACGGTAGGCAGGCTCTGCATGTGCGCGAGGGGTACAAGTATTGCTGTCAAAATCTCTGAGCAAAGGTGCAGGGGTGCACCAGCACCTGGACTGGAACACCCACAGGAACACTCATCTCGAAGAACATCAGTTACTGCACAGGTGAGTAGCCTCCTCTTTACCTTGCTGTCTCCTGCTTCTCTCAATTCTGCACCCTCCTTAATTTATATTATCCTTATTTGATGTGAGGCTCTCTGTGCAGCTGCTCACTTCAGATCTGCTAGAATTTGTTTTGAACGGGCGGAACTTTGAAACTAGGGAAATACATTACTTAGGGAGTCTTGAAACATAGCTCATGACTACCCTCTCCCGGCATCTGAAAGTTGAAAACAAAGTAGATGAACAGCCTGGTTTTGTTGCTAATGTACTCAAACTACAATTCCTTCATTTTCCTCCATGAATAGGATACAAGATCAAGTATTGTGATTACATTCGTTTACCTTTTGGTTAAAACACTCTTATGTACACATGATTGGTACAACGTGGGTAGCTTGTTATAATGGCCATCATGGTCACGAAGTTTGAATTCCCATGCTTGATACTTTCTGTAACTCATAAGGGGAATTCAGGCTACCTTTAGGAAGTGGGTTCTGAATATATTTTTCATGTCATATCACAGCCTGGTAATATGTAACCAAAATGTATGTGATCACTTTCACACTATGTAAAATGCTACCTCTTCTGGCAAACATCATAAATTGAACAATTGAGTTATGACTGTTCCAATATAATTAAATGCTTGCTTTTTCTCTTTTTTTTAATCCTTTTTTTTCTATTACTATTTTTATATACACCTCCAAAAGCTTCAGTGTTTCCCTCCCTTCTCTATCTCCATCCTTTTCATCGCTTTTCTCCTATGAATTTCTGTAAGTCTCTGTGCTCTGTTTCATATTCTTACCCTGTTACTCTTTCCCCCTTTTCAATAATTTTATTTTTTGCTGTCATTTGTATTTCATCTCCTGCATGCTTATTTTCATTCCTCTGGCATGTTTTTTCTCTTGTAAAACGTTTTCTTGCTTTCTCTCTATTATTTTAAATATTTATGTTTTGATACTGTCTAGAGGCCCTAATCAGGACCCCATTGTGCGAGGCACTGTACAGTCCTCCTGTCCCAAAAAGATGGTTTCCACTCCTAAGTTCTTTCTGTAGTTTCCTTCACACCTTTGCAAAGTTCAGATTGAGGGCTTGTCTACACTGGCAATGCTAAAGTGCAGCCACAGCAGTGCTTTATGTGCCTTGTGTGGTCGTGACGCAGCGCTGGGAGAGAGTTCTCTCCCAGTGCTCTAAAAAACCCACTTCTATGAGAGAAGTGGCTACCAGTACCGGGAGCGTGGCTCCCAGCGCTGGTGCACTGTCTCCACTAGTGCTTTACAGCATTGGAACTTGCTGCACTTCGGGGGTGTTTTTTCTTCCCTGAGCGAGAAAGTTTCACTGCTGTAAAGCGCCAGTGTAGACAAGCCCTGAAATGTGCTGCAGTCCCTAATGACCATTGTTGTTCTGAATTTTCTCTCTTCACAAGAGCAATTGAGAAGGAAAGATAAGAAAACTAGGTAAGTGTTGGAGAATTGAAATTGACCTATTTTTCTTGCCAGCTCATTTACTAGTTTGGAACACTTTGGAGGGCCTGAGCCACAGAGACAAAGAAGTATGAGGATAGCAAGGCAGTTTCACCCATACAGTACAGCACTTCTGGTGGGTGGTTGAACAAGCAAGCAAGCACCATGAAAACTGCCAGAATCTGTGCTTACACTTTAAAAAAAACAACAAAACAGTTGCTAGGATATGAAATGTGTATAGCCATATATAAAGAGTGGAACCAGAAACTTTGAAAATTAATGTAAAATTTTTGTACCCCAGCGTGCTGGACAGTCCACTGATTAAATATATTTTTCCTTTTTACGCATAAAATTATCCAAGTTCACCAGGTCCACTAGCTTAAGTTACATTTATTAATAATAATAGACTCTTTCATCCCAGAATCTAAAAGTATTTTGAAAATGTTAATCAATCCTTGCAAAATCCCTGTGAAGTAGGTGGTATTGTCCCCATTTCAAAGATGGGGTAACTGAGACATAAGAGTGATTTGATGGCCAAATTTTAAAAGTGGACTCTGATTTTTAGTGCCTCTGTTGGCAGCAGAAATATAAGCACAGAAGACCCGATTTTCAAAGGGTTAAAGCACCTATAGTTCCCAATAAAGTCAAACTAAAAAAGCATTCAGCTGCCCGTGGTCACAGAAAATTACTATCAAACTAAGGAATGGAAGTTGTGAGTCTTTTTGCCCTTAATTCTCCACTTTAACTACCAGACAGTACACACACACGTAATTTAAAGGGGATATTCTGCTCTGAATACTTTCTGGGAAAAAGGCATTAAAAAATGTCTCTATGGGATTGTTCCTCTGCCTGGCTTCCTTTTTCACTTTATTTGATTCTGAGGAAGATATCACACTGAAGTGCTGCTGTACTATTTTACAATCTTTAATGCTTCAGACACTTTCTCTGATGCAGTTACAAGTCTGTCCTTGATCAGGTTCACCTTCCCTCTGCTTTAAAAAAAAAAATGAAATCTTGTGAATCTTGTCTTTTTTCTGCAGCTCTGTTGTGTCCTGTACTCCCAAACTATAGCTAATCAAATTATTTATTTGAATAATATTACATATGCCTTTAAAAAAAGATTTGTGAATATTTTGCAAGTCATGCTTGATTTTTGCCTATGTATTTGTTATTCATAAACGGTCAAACAGTTTGAATGAACAAATTTTCAACATTTGGGTTATTTGCACTGTGTTCACTTTTTCTGTTTGCTAGTTGCCCATAATTGTTTCGTTAGTGGTGTCTGAATAATTAAACCACATAGTATTATTTTTGCTCCCTAATTAGATGGATGAAGCTTCTGGAACATGAGAATAACAGATGACTAATTGAATAAGAAATAGTGAATGGTAAATAGCAAATATCCAGTGTGAATTTTCAGAATACCATTTTGTGCCAAAATTAATCTAACTTCTGAGATTCACAAATAACAAGTGGCTTTCCAGACTCTTCATTGATAAAGGATAAGATGATTCCATAACTATCAGTAAAGCAGAGTTAGCCTGTATATCGTCAACAAATATATTTGCAAATCTGTTTTCTCAGTATTTGAACAGCTCTGCTCATTGCACTCAGCCTTCCAAGATGGTGGAAAATGTATTTCCATGCTTGTTCCTCATCCCAAGCATTCTAAATGTAGTCAGATTCATAGTGAAGTATGATCCTACCATAAAAATAACAGAAAGCTTATACAATTTAAGGGGCTTATTAACCTGATACGGATGACATGAGGAATAGTTTGCTGTAAGAGCAGTTATAGGCATCATGGTCTGGTACCCAGAGCACCACACTAGGATGGGTCCTGTTGCCCACTCTGCTGTTGAGCTGCTTCTTGACCCTTGTGCAAGTCACTTAATCTCTTTTGTGCCTCAGATTTTCCAGCTGTGAATTGGGGATTCAAGTACTTTGTCAAGTCCTTTGAAATTCTCAGGTGAAAAGTCCTATATGTAGGAGGTCTGTGAGTAGGAGACAACTAAAGTCATTGTATGCTATTACAAAGTGAAGGGTACTACCTCTCTATTGGTAACTCAAAAAAACCAACAGAACATAAAACTCAGTCTAAACTTTGTCCTCAAGCTTGATCATTCCTAAGATCTCCTACCTGTCCCTGCCTAGAAAGTGACACCCAACATGCCTTATATTGTAATGGAATTATAAACCACAGTTGTCACAATGAGTCTGTAGAATTTACTTAGTTGATTCTTGCATGGGATAGATTCATAACTGAAAAATGAACTCTAAGTAAATATTAGCAGGACAAATCAAAACTGAGCTGATAATAAATAATAAGATAATTGCCTTCTGAACAAATGTTATAAAACTGCAAAAAACTATGAAGTAAATTCTACAGAATTATTGTGACAAAAACAAACAAAACAATAGAACATAACTCAGTCTAAACTTGCTCCTCAAACTTGACCATTCCTAGAATCTCCTGCCTGTTTCTGCCTAGAAGATAACACTTTTATTGTAGTGAATTATAAACCCTGAGTCACAATGAGTGCCACCTGTAACAAAGTACTTATTATTTATTATAAATTCACCTACTTTGTTGCCATGAATATGTGTAACAAAATTGATGCTGTGATTTTTAAAGACTTTATTATCCCTCCAAAATAAATGTAGATCTCTTCTTCATCTTGGTCAATATTTACCTCTTTGTTCAATAAATCTTGATATTCACCTCAATGGAAATCAATGGACACGATTCTTCTTTCAGAAGCATCAGTGTAAATATGGAGAAATGAATGAAGTCACTTCAGATTTACACTGGTGTAGCTGAGAAGAACTCAGTCCAATATTTTCTTACAAACCTTAAAGGGATTTTGAAAATGAAGACGAGTCAGTCACTGCCCTCACCATCATTGAGAATGTTTGGAAGGGAGAGCGGCAGAGAGCAAGGCCAGAACAACACCTTTATATACTGGCTAGGGCTCAGGAGTGGTATGATGGAGCGCACCCTCTACACTTACTGACATGATGTAGCAAGTAGTCAATATTGCCAACCCCCTCTGTAGTCAAAAATCATGAATCAGGCCCCCAAAAACATGAGACTAGCTTAAAAATAGTGAGTTTTTATAAATAGTATTTTGGGGTTATTTTAATTTGGTATCTGACCTTTAGGGAGTACTCATTTCAATTTTCAAGTTTTTTCATGAAAGTTAGAAGCTGTTTGATTTATGAAAGTTGAACTTCTTAGGAAGTCTCTTGATTCTAGCAGTTGAGGATTTCAGAAAAACACTAACTACAGTGAGACTACTGATAGAATCACAAGAGTTGGGAACAGTGACAAGTCCCTCAGTTCCCCAGAGACAGTGTGCCTGCCTCTGCCCCCTGTAGGTAAACTGCTTCTCTCCATGTCTCTTCCTTGCCAGAACTCCACCCTTCTGTGAGCCACAGTTTAATCCATATATGTGTGTGTGCTATAAAATTCATTTTTCCTGCCACTCACATATAAAGATTTAATATAATTTGTCATTTGTAGAACAAAATTAAACTTTTGAAAATATTTATGTGGGCCGGTGTCAGTAGCCCACATACCTTTCACAATACTCAAATTAGGAATGCCTCTTACTTGTTACGGAGAAGAAGTCTTTGAAATATATAGTGGTGAAATTGCAGATGTTATTTTAAGATGAAGGAATTGTATTTAATTCTGTTTACAGAGTTTCACCTAATATTAAATTATTTTCGCTCCCCTATTAAGAGGGATTTTGTCTAGACTATGTAAAGGTTTTATCATCACATAACCTTACCTTTGGGAAGTCCTTTTCCTTTTAAAAGACATATTAAAGGGAACATTTCAGACTAGGGATGGACATGGGAAGCAAGTGTAAAAACTGACTGTTTAAAGATATGAATAAATGGAAACAGATTTGTCTATCAAAAATTAAATAGCAGTATTCTTTGATTAATATCAAAATCTAATCTAAAATAGTTTTAGCCATTTCATACAGGTGACATCTGCGCTTAAATACAATTTTCTCTCCCTGTTCTGGCATGACTGTTAATTACTTACTCAATGTAGTTCAACATTTAGTTAATAAATATGTCAAGCTTTTACCATGGTGTTCTTTTTGCAGAGTTGTGAATTTGCAATTAGTTTTAGATTTACAACATGATGACAGACAGTGCTGTATAAATAGAGGTTAAACACACAATTTACATATTAATTTCATGATTCATTTATTCAATGATTTATGTGGATATAGATTGTATTTAATCTCTCTGCTGTAGTTGTTTCAGGCATGACGAACAGAATTGCTATACTGGCAGAGAAGTAATGATGTCTGTATTGAACTACAGATAGCTAAGAGGAAAAGTAAGAAAGATTTGGAAACATGATTCATTAACCTTAATACTTTGTAAGGGGCTAGTGAAAAGCAATAATGGATTTTTCAATGGGCCACATATAAACATTATCAGAAGTTTGATACTCTGTATTTTCTCTATGATAATGCATATTAGCATTAGATATGTGTGCGCCAAATCCTGGAATTTCCCTTGAAATCAATGAATTGTTTGCCTTTTACTTTGGCCTATAGGGTGTGTGTGTGGGTGGGTGGGGGGTGTGTGCGCGTGCGCCATTACAGGATTGGGGCTAATTACTCAAACCTGCAAACATGTATGCATGTGCTTTACTTTAAATACAAGATTAGATCTATGAAGTCATTAAATCTACTCGTTGTTCTTAAAGTTAATAATGTGTAAGCGTGTGTGGGATCTGGACCTCAATTTGTAAGAATGCAGAGGCATAAAATAGAATAATTTGTCATTCTAAAAAATGAATGTTTGGGTTTCTTTTTAATAGTGTATGTTCATTACTCAATATTTTGATATGAATATACCCTCTCTTCTTTAAAGAAATTCCCCCACTATCTATAAGTGCGTGTGTGTGTGTGTGTGTGTGTGTGTATGATATATAAAATGAGAGACAGAGAAAGCACTTTGAGTTTTTGTGTAGGTAATTAAAAGCTTACATTTATTTCAGAGCACACATTTTTTTTATTATGTTTATTTAGACTGCACTCATTAATTTCATTTAAAAATGTTTTCAGTCTAAAATCTCTTTCCTTAAAGCCAACTGTCTGAGATAGAATAAAATTGATTAGTCATAGTAAAGATATACCTTTGACTTAATTTAACAGATTATGGCCTTTAAACTGACTTGATTTGCCTCTAACAAGCAGTCTTTTATTAGCATTTTGTTCATTTTACTCAATACATGGAGTTGACCTCTTCAATTTCTTTTACTGCAATATTTGATTTTTTTCAAAAGCTCCTCACATTAAGTAAACAGTAAAACTACAGATTAAGGGACAGACCTTGCAGTTATTCTGTGCTTGGATCTCCTATTGAGGTAAATGGGAGCTCAGCAAGTGAAAAGATGTTAAATATGGGCCTTTGGGGACCATTAATCTATATTTAAGACTGTGGAGTTTATTATCAATCTGCTGCACATTCTGGTTTTGGTTTTTTAAATAAAAGGGTAAGATACATTTATCTGACGTGCTTCTAAATCCAATTCTAAAAATATAAATAGTAATATTTGCTTCCTTGACCTATATTCTGTCAGCTTCAACAGGTCTAAGACACCGCAGAATTACTGTGATAGTGTAACTATTCAGAGTCCTTGACTGATAGGGAGTAAATGTAAAATAATCAATGTAGCATAAAGTGTAGTCCTGCAGTTAGTCAACATTCAAAACTCCTTTTGACTTTACTGGGAGAACTATGTGTAAAATGATTGCTGGACTTCCACTTTCCCAGGTATGTTAGAGTGTGAATGAAAGACAGGAAGACCCCACAGTTAACTCTCAAGAGTTCAGTGGTATCCCTTCAGATAAGTAATGATTTAATATAAGAGTCCTAACAGAAAATAAAGCAAAGCATACAAATAAATTGGAGCAGATGAAACGAGTGTTTGTTTGTTTGTTTGTTTGTTTGTTTGAAGTATTTGATCCAAGGGGAGCAACTGAACCTTACTACTTTTCCTTCAGTCCAGCCAGGTAAATAGCACTTTATGGGTCATTCTTTGAAACAATAGAAACCATATACACATTACTTTCTTAGAAAATGTTATCGATACACCTTTGGCATTTTATGGGTCACATTATGGCATATTTAGATTAATTCTGTAGACATTTAGAATGTAAGAACTGAAAAGTGCTACTTATTGGGGGAGAGTACTTAATGGAAGACCCTTTTCTTCTGAGATAGCTAGTTGAAGAAGTAACTGTTCACGCTCGCAACTACCTTTACCTGGAACTTTTTAACTTTAAAAATTGGAGGCATATGAAAGAAATCCCCTTTCCTTTCAGGAAATTTTTGTTTTATTATAAACTAATGTAATGTGAGTTGTCTTCTCAGTCAATGAGCAGTGCCATCTAGAGTATACACAAGAGGAAAGTGCAAGAATAATCTTTCTTTTCTCACAGTTGATCTAATTGTGAAAGGTAATCTGAAAAAAACCCAAACCCTGCAAATAATAAATATGGTGGATTTTTTTTAAAAAAAGATCAGCATACCAAGATTAGGGGAAGAATCAAATACACACATCTTCACACATACACGCATTCTTTCTGTGTATGTATGCTAGTTAGTGCTCACGTCACATTTCTGCTTTTTAAACTGAATTTCTGAATTTTGTTAGTAGACAGGCAGAGTTAAAACCTTACTTTTAAACCCCTTGAAATTGTAATGTGCTGAATAGCTGACTGTGGGGAACAGGTGTCAAACAATATTTAAATGACATTCTCAACAAAATAAATATTGAACTGCCCTGTCATTTTGGTGAGAGAATAATCTGCTCTAAAAAAAAATAAATAAATTCCATTCATTGTAAACTGCCTCTGACATTTTGTTCTTCAGGAATTATTTGCAGTTTATCTTCTGAGCTAGAGCCTTTTATCAGCACAGCAGTTGAACTGCAATGTAAAAAAAAATAGTAATTGAGTATTTTATCAAATGCTTCCAACAAAACGGACTTTGCAAGTCGTAAATGAAGATTAAAACCATTGTTGGCAGGGATGAACAAATTGGAATGATTTATTATCTGAAACATCAATATGTCACCGCTCAGAAATAAAATAAAAAGAAACAAACAACTCCCCTCCCCAAAACGTGCACTTAGTTTTAGTCAAGCAGCGGAAGGTAAATACATGTTTTAATTATTTGTGTTGGAGAAGCTGTATATAAAAAAAAAGAGAGAGAGAAAGCATCCTCATAATGGCACAGCTGTTGTGGGACATTATGTGAGGAAAAGAGACAGTAATAAAAGAACTGTGTCAAAGGAAAGCAACTCTGAATGTGTACTTCAGTGCTCCTGATTACAGAAGGAAGATTAAATATTATAAATGGGGCAATTTGGTAAAGTGGATTTACTACTTGTGTTTAACACCTAAATAGCCAATGCTTTTAAAATGAGCTTTATCTCACTAAAATAGCTTTTAAAATTATATTGGAGGAATACATTTTGAAAAAGTATTTTATTTTAACTATTTTAGTTCTGGAATATTTAAGAATAAACTAACCACATATTCATGTTTTGAGGATCTAGATCACTTTGAGAATGCACAACAGAAAAGCAAAGGTTACATTTTGATGGGAGTGTGGGCTTGGATGTATGTTTTTTTTTTTTTTTTGGTTATATCTATTTATAAAAACCGTAAGCTGTATAGAGTAGATATA
Source organism: Gopherus evgoodei (assembly GCF_007399415.2). Taxonomy (NCBI): domain Eukaryota; kingdom Metazoa; phylum Chordata; order Testudines; family Testudinidae; genus Gopherus; species Gopherus evgoodei. The sequence goes on along the minus strand of NC_044330.1, from coordinate 78,943,829 downwards.
CAGACTATTAGATCTAACCAGAGTTTGCATTAGACATAAGCAGATAAGCAATTGCTTAGGGCTCTGAGAAGCTTTTGATGATGATGATAATGATTTTTTTATTGTGTGGGGGGAGGACCCCTAAAATATTCCTGGTTGGGTCCCCAATGGGCTAGCACCAATAGTTCTGGCAAAGTTGCTTTCCTTGACATAGTGGTTGCTACCTTTAGCATCAGCTGTTGTGTATGCTTCTAAAGTTAATGACTAAGACCATGTCACTAGAAATTACCAAATGACCCCCTCTCCCTGCCTAAACTTTTTTTTGATATGAGCATTATTTTTCTTTGTTTTCAAGTATACAAAAATCAAACCTTAAAGAGCCAGGCAGAAAGCTGAAAAAATTCTCTGAACCATTCAGTCCATATTTCTTATAATTCCAAGAGCAGGGCCATAGGGGTTCTGTATTACTTTGTTATTATTAAAGAAATTTGAATGAAAAGAGGATCATTGTTATCTGGAAGTTTATCTAGTGCGGCTTATTCCTGAGTTAAAGTCATAATCAATGTGGCACAGGTTTTTTGAGGCTCTTGTAACAGAATGGATAAGGAGCTGATCCAGATTCCTGTATAGCCCCACCTGTAACCAATTCCACTCTTACTTCTTTACTTATGACACTGTTCCTTGTTTCCTGTTTTTTCTGCTTTTCTGTCTGTGACCTTTCTTGTATTGAGCAATTGTGTTTCAGGGAAAGAAAGGACAACTGTATGAAAAGTGCTGGACAAAATAATTTTTTAGGGGATAGCTCCCTACAGTTTTGTATTCATCACATCCTTTTCATGTTTATTGCTGGAAATGGGACAAAGTTTATCCTTCAATAACTTGCTGTGGACCACAGAACACAAGGCACCAAATAAGTGATGAGTAGTCCCTAGGCTGGACTCTTGTCTAACCCCTCACACTTCAATCTCTGTTGTCTCTGATTATTCCTACTTAGAACATAAAGGCATTGCATGAAGTGGAAGCATACGTTTCCTGTTGAGGGAGGATAGCTAGAGAATTCAATCTCTGCTTTGGTTTGCTGGCGTTGGAACCAGATGGGACATGGAATTGAGATTGTGTTCTGGCTTGTAGCTTGTGTGTGTTTGTGTGATGCAGAGGCCCTAGAAAGGACCAGTGTGGCTACCTAAGTTACAAGAATATAACACAGCTACTGAAAAGACTCCTCATATATTACTGTAACAGTAATTTCCCAGTCAACAAACCTGAGGTCCCAAAGGTTTATATTTTAAAGCAAGGAATAAATTGCATGTGCTGATCAGTTCTTTCTTAGGGTTGAGCAAAAATGCAATAACAGCCTGAAACAAGGCAAAACTTACTTGGTTTCTGACAGTCAGTGACACAGGCCAAGCTTCTTGTTAACTTTTTGCAAAATCATTTTTCTATTTCTTGATTCCTGAGACAGCAAAAATGAAGAGATTAGGGCAAAGGTTCACCTGACACCAGTAAATTTGGTTCCTAAGGTTTCATTAACAATGTCAGAACTCACTGTTTTTTGACAGATTTGACCAACCCTAATAATGGAAACAAACAGACAAACCCCAAAACAAAACAGTACAGCAAATAAAGGGAAAAGAAACATCGTGATTATACTATACTGAATAGAAACACAATTGTCTATAAATAGAAAGTTTATCAAAGTTTTCCATGAACGTCATTGGGCCTTTGATTGTTAGCATATGTATGTTGTATTATGTGGGAAATGTGGGATCCCAGAAATAGAATTGTAAAGGTCACAAAGTGTATTGTTTTTGTCTTTCGTACAAGAACAATTGTGTTTCATTTAATTCACAGAACAGTTCTTAGCAAGTTATATGTCATGCTCTCTGTTCACATATGTTTAAAGGCAATATTTATCTGAACTTTTCAAGGGAGAGTTTAGCAAAGCCATAAAAAAGTAAGCATGCACTGTACTATGGAACTATTATGGTTGTGGTAACATAACTGCAAGCTTTGTATTAAATGTTTGTTACCATTATCAAAGAAGACATGAACACATGTGGTGTCTAAATAATGCCATTTGGAAAGTCCTGACATTTAGAATACTCTGTCAGTATTGAATATACAGGAGTTTTAATAACTAGGAGTACCATCACAGGAGCCCCTAATGTGGCTTATTTCTATTAAAGGGCTCAATATATAGAATTTTTGTTTCTTTGCATCTGCCAATTGAAGCCTATCACTTTGTTGGTTGAAAAAGTGTAAAGGCCTGATACTTCCTCTCCCTAAAGTCAATTGAAATGCCTGCTGACGTCAGTGGTGCAGGATCAGGCCTTAATTAGGATAACTTGGCTGATTAAACATAGATATATTTATTTATTTTCCTTGTAATGAAAACACTATTATTTGTTATTTAAATTGCCCTATGTGTTTGTGTGTGTGTTTCACTGTGCATATATTAATAGTAAAAATAATATATGGAGTTATACCTATCTCATAGAATTGGAAGGGACCCTGAAAGGTCATTGAGTCCAGTCCCCTGCCTTCACTAGCAGGACCAAGTACTGTCCTTGACAGTTTTTCCCCCCCCTTCCAATCCCTAAATGGCCCCCTCAAAGATTGAGCTCAGAACCCTGGGTTTAGCAGGCCAATGCTCAAACCACTGAGATATCCCTCCCCCCTATTTAGGCAACAGACTCAGGGCTCATCTACACAGAGTTTTTGTACCAATTTAACTAAGTATGGATGTGGATGCAGTTATACCCATATAAAGGTATTTATATTGGTGTGGCTCATGTTGTTAAACAAAGTGCCATATGAAAGGAGACTCAAAGAGCTTGGCTTGTTTAGCCTAACCAAAAGAAGGTTGAGGGGGGATAAGCTTGCTCTTTATAAATATATCAGAGGGATTAATATTAGGGAGGGAGAGGAATTATTTAAGCTTAGTACCAATGCAGACACAAGAACAAATGGGTATAAATTGGACACTAGGAAGTTTAGACTTGAAATTAGATGAAGATTTCTAACCATTAGAGGAGGGAAGTTCTGGAACAGACTTCCAAGGGGAGTAGTGGGGGCAAAAGACATATCTGGCTTTAAGACTAAACTTGATAAGTTTATGGAAGGGATGGTATGATGGGATAGCTTAATTTTGGCAATTGATCTTTGATTATCAGCAGGTAAGTATGCCCAGTGGTCTGTGATGGGATGTTAGATGGGATGGGATCTGAGTTACTGCGGAGAATTATTTCCTGAGAGCTGGCTGATGAGTCTTGCCCACATGCTCAGGGTTTAGCTGATCGCCATATTTGGGGTCAGGAAGGAATTTTCCTCCGGGGCAGATTGGCAGAGGCCCTGGAGGTTTTTCGCCTTCCTCTGCAGCGTGGGGCATGGGTCACTTGCTGGAGGATTCTCTGCTGCTTGAGGTCTTCAAACCACAATTTGAGGACTTCAATAACTCGGACATAGGGGTTTGTTATAGAAGTGGATGGGTAGGATTCTGTGGCCTGCTTTGTGCAGGAGGTCAGACTAGATGATCACATTGGTCCCATCTGACCCTAAAGTCTATGAGTCTATGTCAAGTTGACATGACAATGACATTATAGTCTTGTAACCAGTTATTGGGCCTTTAAAGGCACAAAATTCCTGTTACAGGATTTCTGCTTTTTAAGGTCAGGCATTCTGAATAGAGCTGGTCAAAAAAAAATTTTCAGACGCGTTTAACTGAAAATTGGGGTTTTAGCTAACTACATTTTTTTTTTGTGAAAAGCATCTACATTCTGTGGAAAATTTAAATTTTACATTGAAAAACTAAATGCCTGAAAACAGAGATTTTGATTCCGATATGCCACTAGGGTGCCTCATGGGTGTTGTAGTTCTGGTTCCCCATGGTCCTGTTCTCTTTTGGGCTGGGACCCCTGCTGGACTACATCTCCTGTGAATCTGCCGTGATACATGGTCTGCTCTTATTGAGGCAAGAGTATGGTGCATCACTGAAGATGTAGTCCAGCCAGGGACTTTGGCGTATAGAGGAGAATAGGGGCATGTGGCACCAAAATTATGACTCCCATTAGGCACTGCAGTGGCTTTTTTTTTTTATTTTGGCCAAAATATTTTTTTTATTTTTGCTAAAACTCAAATTTTCTGCAGGCCAAAAAACCAAAACAAAACCACCAAGAGAAGAAGAAACAAATTTTGACAAGCTCTAATTTTTGAGGTGGTAGTTCCCATGGGGACATGGAATTAGAACCAGACCTCTCAGAGAGGAAGCAGGGATATACCAGGTAAACTGTTTTCTTAACGAAAAGGAAGACTTGAGGATAGGCTCTACCAGGTGGAAAATATTTGAAGGAACAACAACTTCTGCCTTGTTTTCACAGGCAGGGGAGTTGGGAGGGGCTTGTTTGAACCAGAGAAGGAGAATATGAAGGGTTATGATGAAAAGGTGGTGAGAAAGCCAGGGACTTTCTGGATGTATTGTCAACCACTACAGTGAGGTTGCTACCTGATGAGTTTTTAAACTGGCTTGGGCTGGTTTTTGTACTGCCCTGCCAGCTAACAAATTTAATGTGCCTTTTCCCCCACACTTGGGCCATGTTAGAGTGCTCTACAGTTCACGCCCCTGATAGTCTGGACTTCAGCAGCTTGATAGGTAAGCTAAGAAAAATGATAAAATAACATAAAAATACACACATTATGTTAAGTATCAGAGGGGTAGCCGTGTTAGTCTGGATCTGTAAAAGCAGCAAAGAATCCTATGGCACCTTATAGACTAACAGACGTTTTGGAGCATGAGCTTTTGTGGGTGAATACATGCATCCGACGAAGTGGGTATTCACCCACGAAAGCTCATGCTCCAAAATATCTATTAGTCTAAGGTGCCACCGGATTCTTTACTGCTTTTACACATTGTGTTAATTGATTAATTAGTTACACTTCGTATAAAATGGTTCTTTGAAACATTTTAGTAATTTTTAGCTAAAATTGGCACTAGGACCTTTTTTTTGTTGGTATGTGTGTGGGGTGGCTAGTGGGCTTCTTTTGCAGGTGAGGGTTGTTGCCAGTGACCCTTTTTTTCTGTGGCTTGGAGATGACAACCATACTGCAGCCAAGGGATGAAAGGATTATTTGTAGATGGGAAGGAGGCAGTCGTGGTTGAAGGATAGTGTTATTCAAGATACAAAGGAAGTACTGGTTTGAAAGGCACCTCTCAGATGACTACTAGTACAAGAGAAGGATGATTATTTACAAACCGTAATCAGAGAGTCTTTGAAAGGCCAAGGGGAAGATGTGAATGGGAGGGGGTTTCTTGTAGAAGTAGTGGATATACTTTGTATCTTTATATATAACAAACCAAACCTGAGGAAGGGAGGTTTTGTGTTAGACATTAAGTTGTGTGGCATGAGATTATTTCAGAGTTGTAGAATGTGGTAAACCGGCAGCATGGATGAACATCCAGATGGCAAAGGGGTAAGCAGCGCAAATTTCCAAGCCCACTTCTTAAGTTGTTTAATGGTAAGAACAGTTCTGCTGAAATTTTACAATTCGTATTAAGCAACATTAATTTACCTGCCTTTGAATTAAATTATTTGGGGACAAATACTTTCCTCTCTGTGTATTCATACACATATATAGGAAAAGTCTATACAATTTTCCCCACTGAATTGGAATATTTATTATGGTCGCTTTTTGATGCAAACCACTATACAGATTGTCTTCTGAATTGCAGAGCGCTATTTTGAGGGCAAGAAGTATACTTTCTATGGTTTTGTACAGTGCTCTTAATAGTATCTGAGCACATTACAAGTTTTAAACACAGGTTGCTTATATTTCTAATGTCTCTATCTCCCTCTCCGCCACAGTTGAGGATGTGGTAAGAAATGTTGTGTTCCTTTTTACTCAAATTTTAATTTTTTATGCTTTTACTAGGCTGCCCCTATTTTATATATAAATTTAATGAGAAAAGAAACATCCTATTTTTTTTAAAAAGCTCTCTTATTTGAAGCTGAAATGTTCTGTTGATTATCATGTCGTGATTATTCTGTCTTGATCACATAACACTGCAGAGCTGTCAACTCGCTGAATGATGCCATTCACTCACCATCTCATATTCTCAGCACCTGCATTTGAGGGTGAACAGGAACCATGTTCTCCTTCCCATTCCAAAAATACGTTGGGAGGAGAATGGAGGAGAGAGATTGGTGTAAAAAAGGAATGAAGAGGGAAAACACTGAACATGAAAACTATTGGTAAAGGTGAAATGAGATTGCGAAGAAGGAGAAAAAATATTTTAAAAGGGTGAAAAAACCATGACCACTGAAAAAATATGGAAGAAGAGACTTACAGATTATAGAAGGAAAAGTGCAGAGTGGAAAGAGAGAAGGAAAAGAAAAAAGATAAACAGTAGATAAGTAAGTAGCTTTTAATTGTATGGAAAATTGCCTTAGGTGACATTTTGAATCTACAGTTTAATAGCAGTTTGATTGAGGGTGGAAGGAATATGAACATTTTCTAAATAAGCGGGGCAAAGAGTTGGGGGGATAGTTTCTGAGACCTCATGCCCTGTTCCCTGAGAATGGTACAGATCGCTCATTTTTTGTGGCAAAAATTGAAAGGTTTAATATTGTACATTAGCATGATGTGAGGGCAGAGGTACCATTTTAGAAGCTAAAAGCAGCTCTGCTGAAGAATATATTGCCACAAACTTTGTTGTTGTTTTTTTCATTGACATGCAATGTGGAGAGCTAAAGCAAATCCATCTACCTAAAGCCTGATCCTTTTCATAACAACCAGCTGCGAATGTGTTGTTGCTGCTCAGTAAACCTCTGACATCGTATAAAGTGTTCTGTTTCTTTCATACTCTGCAGTCAAGGTGATTCCTGGGAATTGTTAGCTGAATAACTCCACAGTATACTGTACATCATTTTTATTTGTTATAATAAAGATGGAGAGGCCACATACCATCTGTACAATGTTGGCTGGAAGTTTTATTTAAAACATTGTCCCAGAGCCATATAGATTTCAGCAGATGTAATGTAGTCCATCCCCACCCAATAACTTCTCCCCTCTAAAGTAGGATATCATTCAGGTTTTAAAGTGAAGCTCTCATTAGTTGGGAAATGCCATAATTATGATTGCAAACATGACCTTAACTCTGCCCTCTTATCCATATGTGTTAAGATAAGACACGTTTCTACAGTTTTCTGAAGTATAGAGAATGAAAGTAGAGCTCTACAGAGGGCAGTGCACACTGTAGCCTCCTAATAGTTTGGAGAATTGTAGAAGGACACAATGCCTTCAAGTGCTCTCACTGGAGAGGGCAGCTCTGAACCACACCAGCATGGGGTAGTAATTGACTTCCCCAGTTTGTTCCTGAATGTGAGATAAATACATCTGTATATTGATAGGATACTGTATTTTTTCAGCTTTGTTAAAAATGAGTTATGAGACTGAAAATAGCATCTTCTGTTCACCCAAATAGTAAATACTACTGCTTGACTATTTAGCAACAATACATCTGTTTAGGAAAACTGTGCAAATCAGAGGCCGTCTGTGTACCTAAGAAAATATTAACTTCATTGACTATTTAGTGCAAGCTGCAGGGAAAGGTAATGTAGTTTGCATCCACCGCCCTGCTCTGTGGTGCTGCCTGGCATTGCTAGGATCCTTTGTCTTTTTCTTGGATGGGACAGACTTAGTATTCCTTTAACTGGCTCCCCCAGCAAAGTTCCCTGCTCCTGGCACAGGGTATTGGAATCTTTGTTTTTGAATACTTTCTGAATGGAGTGGACGTCACCACAGCCATTCCAGTAAGGGCTTTGAGGCTTGGAATCCTGCACAGCTACAAAATGTTCTGGAAGTGGGATGTTCCAATAAGATAATAGTTTCTTAGAGACTCTTCTCTCCATCTGAAAAGGGCGCACACACTCTAATATGCTGGTGGGAATACGCAAGCTGTGAGCCACTGTTAGCTCTTTGCCTCTGCAAGAGTGAGTTTTGCTGGTGTCTAGACTTTGTGTCAGATCTCTGCTGCACCAGCCTGTCTTCCTCACCAGCAAACTCCTGAAGGCACTCCTGGCCCAGACCTTACCTTAGCACTCAGTGAACTCCAGCCTCTGAGCTTCTAAGAGATGTTTCTTGGCAATGCACAGCCCCTGCCACTGTGTATTCACTGAAGATATTAAATTTGCTGCTCTGTTAAGAGTCAGTATATCATAGCTTATTAATTTAACTGGGGTAAATATATCCTTCCCTTCAAACGCAGCCCTAAATTGGGATAGAATAAAAGTAAAATAAGTTTGAGTGATATCAAGTAAAAGAGATAAAGGTAGAGATGGTTACAAGCAAATAAGAGTGAAAATATGCATCTAGATATCTTAAACTTAATTTATCAAGATACAGTCTTTGTTCAAGACGTTCTCTCTCACTCTCAGGGGACCCATCAGGAGATCAAACCACTTGGTTTCTTTCTTTCTCCTTAAGGTAAAAAGTCATTTAGAATTTTACCTCCCCTTATAGTTCAGTGAATCTTTGACATGTATTTTTCTGAAGGGTACCCACAGATAAAGTTCACTAGTTTATGCTGAGTGAAGGTGCCATGACGTCTCCATGCTGGTTCCTCACCCTTTTATGGTTGCTACTGTGCAAATTATTTCTTGCTGCTGCAATCTCTGATACAAATAGTAGCCCATTGAATTTGGCTACTATTCACCTGGTTTGAGGTGTTGGCCTCTCCTTTGTTTGGAGAAAACCTGTTTATCAACTTGTCCTGACATGCCTTCTTTAAATAACTTTTAGTCACAAACTTTAAAACATCAGTGAGTATCCATAATTTCACATACATATTTTACAATGATTTATTGATCAGTGTGTTATTACTTTTCAAATGATACCTCAGAAGGTGTATTTTATACAAAATTCATTGCACCAGTATGTAGCATGTGAACACAGGGTGGCCTATGGTCACACACACGATTACATATTTGATATACTTAGCCCATAGCAGCATTATCAGTGTGCAGAACCCCTACTTAGAGCTGGGTAAATACTAAACCCATTCCCCAAAATCCCCAAATAGATAAACAATTTCTGCCAATATTTGCTTGAATAAAAAAATGAAATGTTTCAACTCTGTTAATCTCAGCTTTTGTGTTCATTTTCCGAAGGCCATTCTAGTGAATGAACTTGCTAATAGGAATAATGAAAATATTTGTGGAAAGCAAATTCTAAATTAATAGGATAGTATTTAAACTGTACTAAGAACTGTGCTCCTCCAGCACTGAAGAAATAATACTGTGTGATCTTTGTGTTGAGTCAAAAGTAACCAACACAGTTCACAAGCAATTAATTGCAAGCATTTAATGTTCAGAACTCAAATATGCTACAGAACAAAGATTAATAGTAGAATATTTGTCAAATAATTTCGGATAATCAATGAATTATAGAAAATTGTCAAAGTTCAGACAATTCATGAACAGAAAGAGGCTAAATTCACTGAGTGAATTATTTGCTCAACTCTTCAAGTCTCAGAACAGAAACAATTAAGTTATGGATGGAAAGAACCAAAATCCTCCTAGCTGCAACAGAAATAACTTGTGTCTCAGCAACTATACCCAGCAGTTTTGTTACACATCTTGAAAAGGATATGCCACACTAGCGGCTAAAATTCTGTAATACTGTTTTCCCCACTTTTTGTCATGGGAGGCTCCTTTACAATCTAGTGAGGAACTTCTGGTTGAGAAATCTCACCTCCATATCGAACCTTAACCTCTCTTCATTTCAATACCCCATGACCTCTTTCTGTATAGTAAACAGGTCATATGGTAGATCTTAGCATGGTCCCTTTTGGTATTTGTATGCAATGATTATTCTCCTCTGGGTCGCTTTTTTTCTGTTTCACATATTTAGCTTAATATAGCCTCTAGCTCGTGGAGGGCTGATTAGCCTCCTATATGACTAAAAGGATAAAGCACTCCTTGCCAATACATTGGGTAAGTTTAAAAAAATAGGGAGACTGATGTTGGAACAATACCACTGTTAGAAGTCATATTTGAGTACTACCTGTGTATGCTTCGTATCTCAGTTAGACCTACAACTTTTCAAGAAATCTATATGAAGATAAAGTAGCCTTTGGGATATTCAGTTCCTTTGAATCAATATCTTGCATTATTGAGACCTAGTAAAACTGCACATGCAATAAAAAAAGAAACAATCAAAACAAATTGTGTATTTGTTTCTTTAATCAACATTTTTTCTACAGCACCTGGTGTCCCAATCACCTTGACTTTTGTGTATCGGTGCCCATTACGTTTTATTATTGTCCAGTGCTACCCATGCTAAAATCAGGAACAACAAGAAGTGGAGACTGTCCACAGGCTAAATAAAACTAATAATCTTCTTTATTTCTTGCCTCCCAACTTACTATGGTATGTACAAAATGTGCAGTAATTATATTATGGCTTTGAAAAATAAAATGCATATCATAGATCAAAAGATACATAGCCAGGTTCAGTTTTCTTTTGGGGGGATGGATAGAAAGGGAATTGAATTTGGTGTTTGTGAAAACTGCTGGATGGAAACAATTGTGGACACTAACTGCAGAAGGAGCACTGTCTTCACTGCATACTAATCTTATGCTCAACCCCAGTTTTCCGCCTTAACATGGTACGTATTCACACATACTACTATCAGTGGCACAAGGTCTGGCAGTCACTGTGCTCTGATCATTAGGGCTGTCTGCGAGATTACCTTGATTGTATGTTGCTGCTATAAAGTTAAGGTGGTGAGTATGTTCAGCCACTGGAACCCAAGACAATCGAGATATCATGGTTCCTCCGATCCCTTCCCATAAGCCCTCTGGGAAACTATTCCTTTTTATTTTCTTCCCATCTGCCTGTGCTACTTGTGCTGTGACCCCTGACCAGAAGTGGACAACTTTTATATCCTTCTGCTCAGCATCCACAGCGCCAGTCTGCTTGCAGTTTCCCCAGCTCCGCCCATCTCTGATGTCTGAAGCAGCAGAATAGTAGCTCCTTATTGTGCACCCACCTGGCTCTTTTAACACAGCAGAATCTGTGTGTCTTTGAGCCAACGTGAGCAAAACATGTGACTTTGACAGCACAGAGAGGAATATTGAACTGTGTGAAAGTATATGTAAGAAGCTGCAGGAAGAACACTGGATTGACCAGACCAGACAGCAGTGCAGAGAGAAGATAATGGGGCTCAAGGTGAGGTATTGAATGCCAGGGATCTGCTGGTGCCCCAATAATCCCTTGTATGATGAATTTCAATGTGTTCTCAGCAGCCACATGAGGGCAGAGCCCCATTTCAGAATCTGTGGAGCTGGGATGGGTGTGAGTTTGGAACCTGGATATCTATGAAGATATGACACAGGCCACACTGGACACCGGAGGGCCAAAGCACAAGAAGAAGCAGCTGCTTCCCCAGGAACTGAGAGATGCCATGCCACATCATGCTGTGGACAGGTGCCAAGTATGAGCAGACCCCTTTCACAGCCTCCTTTGATAGACTGCGAGGTGGTAGGAAGTGGCCCAGGCAAGGCAGCCTTAAGGTGGTCCTGGGCATCAGAGCCTGGTGTTTGCCATTACAGGGCCCTGGGCCAGAGCCTGGTGGAGTGGAAGGGCCTGGTCTCCCCTACCAAAACTCCTCATGCCTAAGGCCTGACCACTAGGCAACTCTCCATGAGTGAAAACTGTCATAATAACATTAACCATAACATATTAAGTAAAGCCAATATCCTTACATAGTTCTATGTACAAGGGAAAGGTAGTGGGGCAATAAGCAACGAGTGTTTAATAATAAACTCCTATTTAGTGCAAAGCTCTGCTCTGCAGGAGTGCCATACATGTCCTGGTGCATGAAGTGTTGTACGAGCAGACCAAGGGAATCTTTTGGAGGTACTTATATGGCCTCCCTTACCATAGTATCTGAATGTCCCAGAATCTTTAATGTATTTGTCCTCAAAATACCTGTGTGAGGTAGGATGGGAAACAGAGACAGATGGACTGAACAACTTACACACAATCACATAGGTAGTCTGTGGCACAGCAAGCAATTGAACCTGAGTTTCCGAAGTCCTAGCACCGAACCGCTGGGCTGTCCTTCCTTGTTTTTGGGCCAGGACAAGAAGGTCAGTTGTGAAGCTCCTCCTATCCTTCACTCTGTGTGGCAACTCTGTAAATAAGCTCCGGCTGTTTTCCTCTCTCCCAATCTACCTAACACATAGCCCATCTTCCTCAAGCAAAAACAGGATAGAGAATTTAGCTCAGTTTGGTTGTATATTCACTGTAGTACACGAACAGCAACATTTATAGTGAGAGATCACCATCATCTATCAGGCTTAGGTACAAGTGCCTTTCCACGCATAGCTACAGAATCACCAGTGAGTCTTTTTTTCTCCCTGTACAGTATAGTCAGATTGTGCTATCTCTAGAAGATAAACTAGGTTAGTATTCTGAACTAATCATCTGCAACCAACTTTAGGGGTAGAGTTACACTTGGAACTGGAGGTGTGATTTCTAGTTCAGACAGATGTTGGCACGCCAGATTTTAATTGGGCTACTATGTTAAACATAGAAGCAAGGCTGTGCTGGCATGAGCAGCAAAAATGGCTAGCTATCCAAGTGAAGTACTTAGGGTACCAGGATTATACTCATGTTGGCTAGCCTGTCTCTCTGGCTGTGCTGCTGTGGCTGCACTTCTATGGTAGCATACTACATTGATCAAAGCTAGTACAGGTAAGTCTACCTGAGCTGGAAGTGTAGATGTACCCTAGGACTGAGGTAGCTGAACAGATATGATCTGGATTTTGTTGTTGTCATCTGAAGCACATTTTATTGGCTACTGTTTGGAGGTGAGATACCTGCTTAGATAGATCATTGATCTTTATGGCAAAATCCCATGTTCCTGTGTTAAATAAATAAACCTCAGTGAACCACAACTGAATCCAAGATACTTGTATGTAAAATAATCTAGCACTGAGTCAATAGCAATAAATGTGCAGAACAAGAATGTTAAGACCTGTAATCCCAGTGGGTGAGGTGCCAACAAGAATTTTGACAACTAATATTCCATCCCACTTGGCATAAAGAATTCATTATTTGGAAAAAACAAAAAAAATCATTCTGTGAATAGGAGAAGCACAGTGGGAAAATCTCCTCTTTAGAATCTCCATGCTGCATATTCCCATATCAGGGGTGGTTGATTTTATTTATTTAGTGATTGGATTTTAATGACAAAATGCATCTGGAATGGGAGCATCACACAATTTAGGCAAACATTTAGGCAAATAAGTGCTTTTGGTATGATATCTCTGCATCTTCTGCCAGTTTTATTCATACTCCTTACATCCAGCACATTGTAAGTAAGTAAGTTTGTTGCTGAGTTGGGGAAAAGGGGTTATTTTTCATGCCAAAACTTCAAATATGATTATAATCTTAGTCCCTCAGCAGTGGTTGAGTTTAAAGCTGCAAGCCATCAGCACTCCAAACACTTGAATCTTTCATTATTTTTTTTTAAATCACATCTTTTTTTCCCTCTCAGCCTGTGAGTACCCTTATTCCTACAGGCATTGTTTGATTGAAAGCAACAAACAGTATTTGAACAGTAGCAGAAGACTGAGGCATTTGAAGGCCTACCCACACTAGAAGCTTCCATGTTTTAAACTCTTAATTACAGACAGGAAAACCACAGTTCTATGTTACAGAAAAATGTTATATCTGAGATTCACTTTAACTATGGCAGACATTCATGCCAGTGTACTTGCATGTATGGGCCCTGTTGTGAACTGTGGGAGTACGTGGCTGCAGTGTGCTAAACCAAAAGTGGCTGTAATGGGTAGAATAATTTTTATTTTTGTGTAATCTGAGGTGTTTTAGAATTACTTTGATAAAAGATACGAGGTGGTATATTTTCATTTTTCAGTAAGTGTAGTAGTCTGACACTATACAGTCCTTTTCAATGTAATTAGAATATAAAATGTACTTAGATTGGTATGTCACCAAGCACACTGTTGGCGCTCAAATAATGCTAAGCCTGGAAATTGCCCTATGTGCCATGGTGCTTATTTGATTTAAAAAGTTTCAAAAATAAGTCAAGATTGCTGAGTCACAATAATGTACGACCTGTCCACGTTATTTCCGAATCCAAGAATTTACAGAAATGAAAGCAAAGAACATCGAACCTTGCACTGCTCCCATAAAACCATATAACTGTATCTAGTTCAAAGAAGTTCATTTAATAAAAAATAAACCCTTTACTTACTCAATATATTTTTTCTTTAAGGTATCTAAATTGTTTTTTAATTGATAGAGTTACTGAGGCATGCACTGACAAAGGTTTTAATTATTTTGTTAATGAATGAAGTACTTTAGACATACTTCAGGAAGTAGTAACTGTTAGTAAAATTGGGTATATTTAGCCTTAGATATTCAAGTCCAGAATCAACATGTATCATTAGCACGTACATAAATTGCCTAGGGAGGTTGTGTAATCTCCATCACTGGATATTTTTAAGAGCTACTTAGACAAACATCTATCAGGAATGGTCTAGATAATACTTAGTCCTGCCATGAGTCTAGGGGACTGGATTAGATGACCTCTCGAGGTCACTTCCAGTCCTATGATTCTATAACGTTTCTTTTTCAGAAGGGTCTTTTGTTATATTTTGAAGTTTACTGATGAAAATACTTGTTTCGGGTCACATTAAATATTGTGCTATGGTGAAATATGTATTTCTTTGTTTTCCTTTATTCAGGTAGTTAATTTTTTCATTTAGGTATTCTTTTGCTTTTTAAGTACATGGATTTTGTAAATGATGTGAAAGGTCACACTGCTATCTTAACTGGTTTTTGATATGAAGTTTTGTTGTTGAATGGTTAAATACTTCACAAGAGTTTCCAGAAGAAGTAATGATGAAGTCTTTTAATCTCAGACAGTTCATTTTATTCACCATTATCAATAAATGGTAAGTCCAAGTCAAATATACTCTAAGATTTTGAAAGTTTGAGTCTGGTTTTTGTTTTCCAGAGTTAAAGGGATCAAAATCTGCCATATTGTCACATCCTGAACAATGAAGGTTCTACCCTCCTAATAAACCTATTAGAGTAGGGACTAGAACGCTGGTTCTATAATTTTTTCTCTTCTACAGACATAGTTGCAGGCTCTAAAGAAACCCTTACTTATTTCAATGTCTACAACTACAAGAATGTCCTTCTAAAAGGCCCTTCTTTTCCTTTTGAATTGCACCAGCCAATAAAGGGAAATATGATCACAATGTCAATGGAGGCCTTAATGCAGAAGGCATGCAGCAATCCCACTGGATTTAAGTTGAATACTTTCTTATTGCTTTGGCAAGGGACCATAATCCCCAAACCTTCTCCCATGAAGTCAGTAGTAAAGTCCTCAATCACAAAATCTATAGAACTGTCCACAACCAAAATATTTGTTGTTTAAAACCTGTTTCAACAGTGTATTTGCTCAGGTGTTTTAGGAGGCTACATAACAAGCTGTTGTTGAGCTAGGAGACAACCAGCCCAATACATAAATAAATCAGTTGAGTAATTTTTTTTTATGACCAGTAACCATGGACAGTTTGGCAAAGGTTGCATGATTTACAGAAACATTTTTTCCTTAAGGATAAATCTGGCAGTTTTCAGGTCATACTAAATTGCTAAGCCAAGTTTATAAGAGGAGCTAAAATAGGACTTTACCAAGGAAGCTGCCTCCAACCTTCATTTAAGGAGTCTACTACTTCTGCATGATCTAAGAGTTGAGTTTCCACAGTGACACTAGTGACCCAGGGAAATCTGCAAAATGAATGTGAAGTATATGCTGGATTTTATGAGCTATTTAAAAGCCACTTTTAAATGACATATTACAAATCCTTTTGTCACTGCTTGCTTGATCTGTGAGGATGATTAATTGAGTGACTGCTGAATTTTGGGACCTAAAGATGGGTGGAGAATTTTGAAATGTGGAAGTTTGAGGAATTACTGAGTGAGCAAAGACTGAGTTGGAGGTGAAGGAGGGAGGGATTGGAATATTAAAATAAGTTTTGTGGGATCAAGGAGTGTATGATTTATAGGAAAAAAAACTTTAACCTCTGTAATGAGAGAGGGAAACAAAGCAAGAGGGAATAACAGGACCCTTGAAGACCAGAAAAACAATAGAAGATGTACTATAGAATAAAAGAGTGGAGTAAAGAGAGAAAAAAGCAATAGAAAAATAGCAAGGTAATGTTTAATAAATTGCACTCCAATGATAAGATGCACAATTGTGTATGTTAAACTGGTATTTGAATTGGGTAGGGTAGACTTCTTGTCTTTGGCGCTGTTCATCCTCCTTTAGATGTTCAACAGCCTTTTAAAGATAATGTTTGTTGCTAAAGAGACCTAAAGGAGCTGAAGATTTCAGATATTGGTATACCACAAAATGCAGCAAGTGGTACCTATGTCTGAAACAATTTATTGTTGAATGAAATCCCAGTTTCCTTTCCATTACAAGAACCTTTTCCCTCCCCTCTGTAAAGCATTCCACACCCACCCCAAGTACACATGCTTCAAGTGACTGTTTTATGGATTAGTGAAGAAATGTGGCCTGAGTCACTTTGCTCCTTACAGTCCAGCTTTTCTGAGACCAGCCTCTATGCCCGTTTAAACGGGCAAGCATGATCCCTTTAGATCATGCTCAAGATTATGATAGGTTCCATTGCAGGGAAACTGGTAGTGCTTGATGCCTATGCTGTACCTATGCTGAATACAAATAACAATTTCAGTTTCTAGAGCTGTGAGTTCCTCATGTTTTACAAGAGCTAAATGAACATACACAGTAAATTAAAAAAGGAATAAAGGAAATATTAACAAAGTGAAATTATGAAATTAATGTCAATGGATTGTCTTAATCAAATCAGCACTGGTAGGTATGAATATTTAATCCACAAGAAATTACCCATTCCTTTTATAGATAATGTAGATAGCTGCTAACTATTAATTGCAATATAATTTAAACTGCATTATTGTGAATACAGCAGCTGCATAATTATGATTAAGGCAACAATTTTTTTCCTAATCGCTTAAGAATGCAATAGTCCTATCAGCTAAGGATCACTGTTAGGATTTTAACAGAACAGTAATGAATAGAATTTATATAACTTTTTTTATGAAAAGAAAGATTCAGTTTGCAGAGCATATTTTAAGAATTTCAATGGGTGATGTATGTTTATCGGCACTGGAAAGGAAAGTTGATTTGCAGAAGAACATGGGGCAGAAAAAGATGATGTTGAGTAAACAATGTGGCCCTACAGAAGATATAAGATCTTTCTGGTCTGTGTAACTTTTGAGGGCTTCCTCCAATTCAAAGGAATAAGTATGCTACAAATGTTGCACTTGCCGTACTCATTCCTTAATTTCTCTCTTTCCATCACTTTGTCTACCCTGATGGTTAGATATGGCAAATTCACTTTTGGGAATTTTAAACACATTGAACATGCTAATCTGACCTCAAGTTACTAGGCAAAAGGCTGGATAGGCTGTGCTGTAAGCCAGCTCCTCTCTCTGGTTTATGACTTGATTTATTGACAGTTAGTGAAAAAGAAGGATGCATGGTTAAAAGTTTCCATCCACAAACACCTGAATTGTTTTCAGTTAAATTAGGGGTAGAAGACTTTTGTGTCAGGACACTAGTATAATGCTTGTATTGCTTCTCTCCACTATCTAAATAGTTTCTTCTTTATGCTGTCCAGATCAAGATGTGGGAGAAACTTCTTTCAGATATTGTTCTAGTAGGTCAGGGATCCATTAGATATAGCTTTTAACCAAGGTTAAAAGTATTTGTAAAAGTTCTCTTATCAGTTGTCAGCCTGTGGGAAGTGAGTTTATGGGCTCTAAGTACAGCTCCCAACAGTCAAGTATCAACATCACTAAACCACCACCTCCACAATTGCTCCCTACTGTTTGTCCTCAAGCTAAAGGCTGAATAAGCAGGCAGACTGAATACTCAGTGGGAGGATGGTACCTGTAGCTAAAAGCTGAATATATTGTGGTGCATATTAGGGAGCTTATACTGCTGCTGACACTGCCCCATTAGGAAATTTTCTAATATGTAACTATCAGGCCAGCAGATTTCACTAGAGTTAAATTCTCTAACAGTTTAACTTACAGAAAAATGGCCGTTACAAAGCTTGACCCAGAAAACAAGCCACCTTCCTCCTGCAAATCATTCACTTTTGTTATTCTTATCACCTGCCTCCTATTTGATTCATAGGTTACAGTGATGACAGCCTTAGGAATAATAAGTGGGAGTAAAAGAGACCTGAATAAAACATCTAGGTTTAGGATGGAAGACCTTAGTACTATTCCCAGTTCTGAATTTTAGACTTTGCAGCTGTCCTCTATCTCGCTAAACCGAAGAGATCACCACACTACATTGTGATATATTAGATATAGATTATAGACTCATGGAAACAGTGAGAGAAGAAAACGGAACGAAGAGCTCAATGTAAATATCAAATGTAAAATAAAATATATTAATATAACTTAAGTCCCAGTAATAGAATAATCACTGCTTTATTAAAAGGCATCTTTAAAGAGAAAATAGCATCTAGCTAAACCCTTTGTACACGTTCTAATGAACATTGTCTTCACCTGGACTAAGGTATTGTGTATGGAGACCAGCTTCATAAACCCTTTGTTCGTCCCTTTTGCTTACATCTAGGCAGGCCCCTCATCTTTCCACGTTGTGCATTTTTCTTTTCTTTTCTCATGTGCAGTCTTTCCATCATTAGAACACTCTTCTCTCCCCTTGCTTTCTCTGGCCAGAGGTTCACTGGCGAAGTGTGTGTGTGTGGGGGGGGCACCACCACTAAACCATATGAAATAAAAATCAAAATATGCAGGATCTCCCATTTTTCAGGATGATAAAACAGTTGACTGGTCCACAATATTTTTTACTCTGTATTGGATATAAGAAAACATTTGCATGAGTTTTTATCCCTTTTGACTTGAGTTGTTAACTAAAAATTCAGGATCTAGTAGGTTGCTCCAGTTAGGATGAGAAATTGGTGATAGGTATTTCTTTGATGCAGTTTTGTTTATTTACGAAGGATGTATGACGTATGTGCTGCTGAACACAGAAGGAATCAAATAGCAGGAAACAGCTTCTTTTGCTCACAGGACCAAGAATACAATTTTTTTTCAGCCTGCTCCCTAACCCAAAAATTTCTCTGTGGGCTTCTTTCAAGATCACATTGTGTTTTTCATCTGCTCTTTCAGGCAGATCTGTCTTGCTGTCTCTGGTTGTCTGTGAACTTGCTCTCATTCATCCCTGCCGTCCCTCAATCCACTCAATCCAAAGCTCCTGGGTGGGTTACATACCCCTTTTGCCTTAAGTGGGGACTTGTGATTAAGTTATCCTAACAGTTATGTTAATTAAAGGGTGCAATTTTATACCCATCAATCTCAGTGCACTTTGTGATCTGTGCAGGTCACCAGTACCTTTCAGTATAACATTATTTTTAATTTCCACAAATAGTAGAGAATTTAACCTCATAATACTTTATTGTGTGTATGATATAACACTTGGACAAAGAGCTGCTTTTCTGCTTAAACAGCGTTCCCATGAAGTAAATGTGTGCTGTTTTTCAGGGTATTGCTTCAGAATGATTCAGCAGTACAGAAAAGATGGTTTGATATGATAAGACAAACATTTTGTAAAGCTTTTAGGTCACAGAAAACTCTAGTTAGTGTTATAAAATCTGTGATAGGAGTATGAAGGTTGAATAAGCAGTTGTGGGGTGTGTAAGTGTTAACTGCTTTGGCTATCTGGGATCGCTAACTGACTCAAATCAGTCATATTGGGGACCAAGTTTCTCGGGCTTGACAAGCAACAGAGGAGCTTAGTTTTTTTTCACATAATTGTCTACACTTGCGAAGAGAGAGGAAAAAATAATCCAAAGAGAGGGCATGTGCGACTAACCCTGTTCCAGCAGACAAACAAATTGCTTGATAATGGTTTTTGGTGTGTTTGCTGGGCACTGATGTCTATGTCTGCTGACACTGGTTGGCATTGTGATAATACTCTGTACTGTATGTATAAAAAGATGAGGAAATAAGCACATAGTATATAAGAAAAACTAACATAAATCCATGTTATAGTTTCAGTGAGCTCTCTCCTAATGATAGCTTTTAATAATCTCATGTCATTAGTTTGCAGAAGAATAAGAATGAAAGAATATTTTGCCCTTTTAATGCAAACTTTTTTTGATTTGAGTTCTGGAACATTATGTGTGAATCACAGAAATGTAGGGTTGGAAGGGTTCTCGAGAGGTCATCTAGTTTGCCCCCCCCCTATGCTGAGGCCACATAAGTGTACCTAGACCATTCCTGACAGGTATTTGTCCAGCCAGTTCTTAAAAAAAACTTCAGTGACAGGGATTCCACATCCATTAGAAGCCTAGTCTAGTCCTTAACTATTTGTGTAGTTTGAAAGTTTTCCTAATATCTTATCTAAATCTTCTTTGCTGCAGAGTAAGTGAATTACTTCTTGTCCTACCGTCAGAGGACCTGGATCGTCTTTATAACTGTCCTTCATATATTTGAAATCTGTTATCCAGTCCCCACCCCCTCAGTCTTCTTTTCCTAGGACTAAACATCCCTGGTTGTTGGTTTTTTTTAATCAGAGGTGAAGTTTTCTAAATCTTTTATTGTTTTTGTCCTTTGGACTCTCTGCAATGTATCCAGATCTTTCCTAAAGTGTGGCACCCAGAACTGGACCCAGTACCCAGCTGTGGTGAAGTAGAGCAGGCCAATTCACTCCTGTGTCTTGCATACAGCACTCCTGTTAATACACCCCAGAATATTAGCCTTTTTCACAGCTTCATCACAATGTTTACTCGTATGCAATTTGTGATCCACTATCATCCCCCAGATCCTTTTCAGCAATAGTAGTGCATAGCCAGTTTTTTCCATTTTGTAGCAGTGCATTTGATTTTTCTTTCTCAATGTAGTACTTGGCACTTGTCTTTATTGAATTTATTTTTGATGATTTCAAACCAGTTCTCCAATTTGCCAGGGTCATTTTGAACTCTAATCCTGTCGTCCAAAGTGCTTGTGACCCCTTTTAGCATGGTGTGATCTGCAGATTTTATAAGTATACTTTCCACACCATTATTTAATGAAGTATTTAATGAAAATATTGAATACTGCAGTGCCAAATCCAGGATGTGACCCTACTTGATATGTCCTCTTTGATTGACAATAAACCACTGATAACTTTCAGTATGATCTTTCAACAAGTTATGCACACACCTTAAGTATGTGTCCAGATGTCCCTAGTTTGTATATAAATCTCATTTGGGACTGTGCCAAAAGCCTTACTAAAATCAAGATATATCATGTCTACAACTTCCCCCCCATCCATTTGGCCAGTAACCCTGGCAGAGGAGGAAATTAAATAGGTTTGGCATGATTTATTCTTTACAAATCCATGTTGGTTGTTACTTATCACTCCATTATCCTTTAGGTGATTGCACATTGATTGTTTAATAATTTGTTCCAGTATCTTTCCAGGTATTGAAGTTAGGCTGATGGTCAATAATTTCCTGAATCCTCTTTGTTCCCCTGTTAAGAATATAAGAATGGCCCTACTGGGTCAGACCATAGGTCCGTCTAGCCTAGTAACCTGTCTTCTGACAGTGGCCAGTGCCAGGTGCCCCAGAGGGAATGAACAGAACAGGTAATCATCAAGTTATCCATCCCCTGTCGCTCATTCCCAGCTTCTGGCAAACAGAGGCTAGAGACACCATTTCTGCCCATCCTTTCTAATAGCCATTGATGGACCTATCCTCCATTAATTTATCTAGTTCTTTTTTGAACCCTTTATGGTCTTGGCCTTCACAACATCCTCTGGCAAGGAGTTCCAGAGGTTGACTGTGCATTGTGTGAAGAAATATTTCCTTTTATCTGTTTTAAACCTGCTGCCTATTACATTTATTTGGTGACCCCTAGTTCTTGTTTTATGAGAAGTAGTAAACAATACTTCCTAATCATTTTTGTTGCCCTTTTCCAATTCCAATATGTCTTTTTTGAGATGCGGCAACCACATCTGCACACAGTATTCAAGATGTGGGCGTACTGTGGATTTATATAGCGGCAACATGATATTTTCTGTCCTATTATCTATCCCTTTCTTAATGATTCCCAGCATTCTGTTTGCTTTTTTGACTGCTGCTGCACATTGAGTGGATGTTTTCAGAGAACGATCCACAAGGAGTCCAAGATCTCTTTCTTGAGTGGCAACAGCTACGTTAGGCCCCATCATTTTATATGTATAATTGGGATTATGCTTTCCAATGTGCATTACTTTGCATTTATCAACATTAAATTTCATCTGCCATTTTGTTGCCCTATCACCCAGTTTTGAGAGATCCTTTTGTAGCTTTTCACAGTCTGCCTGGGACTTAGCTATCTTCAGTAATTTTGAATCATCTGCCACCTCACTGTTTTGCCAGTCTGCCAAATGTTGCCACCACACTGTTTGCTCCTTTTTCTAGATCATTTATGAATATGTTGAATAGGACTGGTCCCAAAACAGACCCCTGGGGGACACCACTGTTTACCTCTCTCCATTCTGAAAACTGACCATTTATACCTACCCTTTGTTTCCTATCTTTTAACCAGTTACCAGTTCATGAAAGCACCTTCCCTCATATCCTGTGGCAGCTTCCTTTGTGTAAGAGCGTTTGGTGAGAGACCTTGTCAAAGGCTTTCTGAAAATCTAAGTATACTATATCCACTGGATCCCCTTGGTCCACATACTTGTTGACCCCCCTCAAATAATTCTAGTAGATTGGTGAGGTATGATTTCCCTTTACTAAAACCATGCTAACTCTTCCTCAACAAATTACACTTATCTATATGTCTAACAATATTGTTCTTTATTATAGTTTCAACCAATTTGCCCGGTACTGAGGTCAGTCTTACAGGCATGTTATTGCCAGGATCACCTCTGGAGCCCTCTTTAAAAATTGGCATCGCATCAATTGTCCTCCAGTCATCTGGTACAGAAGTTGATTTAAATGATAGATTAAAGACTTTTTAAAGATAGGTACATATGCCCTTCTCTATAGTAATAGAATTTGCGGCCAGAAGGGACCACCAGATCCAGGAGTTCTCACAACAATTTTTTTGATGGCCTCAGAATGTGGCCACCATCTCTTGCTGGTGGCTGCTCTGACAATTTTTCCTAAAATGCTTAATTAACTTTAGGAAAAACAAATAAATATGCACATATACATGACCAAATCATTGTAATTTATTTATGTTGGATTTTTTTTTCCAGACTAAATATTAAAAATAATGTACAGTTGTCTCTATTCTTTACTGGACCTAAACAGAATAGAAACACAAATAAGGTGCTTTGTATGGTTCTTGTCGTTTGCTTTTTTTTGGTTGCTCTCCCCCCCCGCCCCAAGATGTGCTAGTTACTAAGTAGGCTGTGAAAAGCGATATTAACAAACATACAAATATATCACTTTTCACAGCAGACTTACTGGATGGGGAGGTGCCCTGGATGAGGAGGTGGATATGGAAGAAGCAGCACTGAAGGGGAGCGTGTGACCTTGGGGCCAGAGCCTGCTACCATATGGATGGGGAATGGAGCCTGAAGCCCCGGGGCTGGAACCTGACCCCACCAGCCCCGGGAATGTGGGGAAGTCACTGGCTGCTTGCTCCTCCAGCTTTTGTGTCTCCAGAGTTGGGCAGGGCCCAGCCACTGCTGGCAGCCCTGGAGGAGGGGGACGCTGCTCCCCCAGCCCAATCACTGCACAGGAGACTGTGGCTGCAAGAAAAGTGGCCGCATTTGAGAAACGCTGGGGCTTACCTCCTGTATGTTACAGGCAATCAACGCTATCCAGCAACTGCACACTAAAGCCAAAATCTGTACACTAAACCTAAATCCTCTGGGACCCAACTCAATGATTTTTTGAAGATAATTGCTGAGTGTTCCAAGACTGCTTCAGCTAGTGCCTTAAGTACCCTAGAATGAATTTCATCAGGGCTTGCCAACTAGAATACAACTAACTTATCTACATATTCTTTAATCTGTTCTTTCCTATTATGCCTCGAGTTACTTCTCTTATTTTTAACATTAATTGTGTTAAGTATCGGGTCAAATTAACCTTGTTAGAGAAGACTGAGGTAAAATAGGCATTAAACATCTCAGCCTTCTTGATGTTATTCGTTATTAGCTCTCCTTCCTCGCTATGTAGTGTATTTTCACTTTTCTTTATCTTTCTCTTGTTCCAAATGTATTTATAAAACCCTTCTTATTGTCTTTATGTCCCTTGCTAGGTGTAACCATTTTGTGCTTTAGCCTTTCTGGCTTGGGGCCTTTATGCTTCTGCTATACTTTTTTACTTATCCATAGCAATTTGTCCAAGTTTCCACCTTTTTTAGGATTCCTTTTGTGATTTTTTTCAGGTCATGAAAGAGCTCGTGATGGGCCCATATTGACATCTTCCTATTCTTCTTTCACACTGTGATAGTTTATTGTTATGCCTTTAATATTATCTCTGAAAATGCCAGCTTTCTTGGACTTCTTTTTCATTTAGATTTTCTTTCTGAGGGACTTACCCACCAGTTCTCTGTGTTTCCCTATGTTTGTGAAAAACTGCTTTATTTTTTTTTAAGAGAGTTGCCCTTGTTCTGCTGCTCCCATTCCTTCCTTTCCTTCGAATTATTAAATATATAATATCATGGTCACTTTCACCCAAATTGACATCAGCCTTCAGATTTGTAACCAATTCTTCCATATTAATCAGAATTTAGTCTGAAATGACCACTCCCCCTGGTTACTTCCTCCGTTTTCTGAAACAAAAAGTTTGTACCCAATACATTCCAAGAACTTAATGGACATTTTGTGTTTTGCCATATTCCTTGTCCAACAGAAGACTGGATAGTTTAAGTCCCCAAGTAGTACCAGATCTTGTGTTTTGGATATTTCTATTATTTGTTCTAGAAATGCTTTATCCACTTCCTTCTCCTCATTTGGTGGTCTGTAGTGGACCTCACCATGACGTTACTCCTGTTTTTTTTTTCTCTGTTTTATCTTCATCCAGAGATTTTTAGAAAACTGGGCTGTCTCTCTCCTACTTCTGGACCTCAGGACAAGTGTCTATATTCTTGATATATATTGCAGAACCTCTTCTGTTTTTCCTTGATTGTCTTTCGTGAACAAGCTATATCCCTCCATACAAAAACTCCAGGCATGAGATTTATCTCCCCAAGTCTCAGAGATTAAGTAATAATTTAGCTTATGTACTAATACTTCCAGTTAATTCCCCTTACTCCTTTCGTTGTGTATAAAGATCAAAACTGTAGAGCAGATTCACCTACTGTTTTCCCTCTTGTTTCTCCTATGAGCCTATTGTAATTTTCCATTCCCCCCCACAACATCTAGTCCTCTTAAGGTCTTCCTTTTTTTATGTACCTACCTGTGGGCTTTTGTTCTGTATTCCATTTGAATCAAGTGTAAAGCCCTCCTCACTAGGTTGGGGAATTGGCATCCAAGGATGCTCTTCCTGTTCTTGGTCAGGTGAACCACATCTCTTCCTAACAGTCCTCTTTTCCGGAACAGCATGCTATTGTCGAGGAAGCCAAAGCCCTCCTGTCAACATCATCTGCGCTGCCAATCATTCATCTTCAGGTTGAGTAAGTTCCTGCCTTGGCCCTTACTCTCAATCAGGATGATGGACAAGAACACCACCTGCATCCTAACTCCTTCACCCTCGCTCCAAGAGTCCAGTAGTTACTGTTGTACCTGGCAGTATCATTAGTGTCTACATGAATGAGCAGCTTGGGGTAGTGGTCAGATGGATGGATGAATCTCAGCAGGTTTCATAAACCTTTTATCATTTTTGTTGCTTTCCTCTAGACTCTCTTTAGTTTGTCAGGAAGATCAAGCTAAGGCAGTACTTGTAAAGAAAGGATTTGATATAAGTGTCCTTTTGGGCTCCTTTTTCATTGTATCTTTTTAGAGTAAGTTTAGAGCCATGTTATGGTTTCTCTAAGGAGGTGTGTGATAGCAAGTACAGACCCTTTAGTACTTAAAGTCGGTCTCCTGTGGTCATGGTACCTGCCCATCCTAGCTTTTCTGATGAAAAGAACCAACACCTGCATGGGTTGTGGGAAGATAAGACCCCAAGGAGTTCCCTCAGGAGCTCAAGGCAAGAGGGTGGGACAGTGGCACCTGATTTTCAGAGAGTACATCTAAACAAGGCAGTCACCTAGGAAGGCTGCTCCTGCTCGGAGAAAACTATTCCACATTCCTTGAGGGATTGCTGCAAACATATGTATGTTTATCTGTTTGTTTGGCCAAGGAAACCTTCTTTGAATAAGTATCAGAGGGGTAGCTGTGTTAGTCTGGATCTGTAAAAGCAGCAAAAAGTCATGTGGCACCTTATAGACTAAAAGCACATCTGTTAGTCTATAAGGTGCCACAGGACTATTTGCTGCTGCTTTGAATAAGCAACCCAAAGGAAGTGAAGGGCTTATGAAGTGATCTTACTTTGTGCCAGAGTTTTTCCCCATGTATCAAAGATAGTCTCTTGTTGTGCATGGAAAGGACCTTGGAAATGGGCTTGGCCAGATGTTTCTAAAAAGGGAGAGGATGCAGGGAGCTGTATTGCCTTTCTTCATCCATTTTATACAGAGGATGGCCATACTTTGGCTTTAGGCAGTGGAGAGCCCAAGGAATTAGTGGGGTGTCTCTAGCACTAAGAGACCTATAAGACTCCCAGTGGAGAAACTTTGGTGTCATAATGCCTTAGATAAGCAAAGCAACTCCAGGCAGCTCCAGGTAATGCCCCTCCACTCCCAGTGTGCAACTGTCTGTGAGCCCCCCAAAATACATCAAATCAATGAGATGGAGATAGAGATTTATAAATTTACATTAAAGCGATTCTTTTGTTTCCTACAGTGGTTTGTCCATAGCTGTATTGAAGAACCCTAGTGGAGCAGAGGGGGAAGCTTGTAATCTTGTTACCATGCTGCACCTGTTCTGTTGTTAGAGGATTTCTATGTATAAGGCTGTCATTCCAGTATTAAATTCGTTTTTAAAAAGAGGAAAAATTAATTCACAATGAAACAAACACGGTCTTTGACATAAAGTAATATTCTTGCTTTAAACTATTTAGAAAGTTGTATTATTTAGATACATTATGCAAATCATAATAGGAGTCTCAAAAATAAGATCTCTTTTAAAGTAGCTTTATATTTGGAATTCTTGCTTTGATCTTTGTGTGCATTTTGGATTTAGATATCCTATTTAGGTATATTTATACTCTTCCTTCAGGGATCATTATTCCAGTGCATCATGTGCAGGAAATTTCAAGGTCAGCATTACTTGAACAGTTGTAATAGTCCCAACAGAAAGATAAATATATATTGACTAAGGTGAAAGCTCCAGTTTTTTTCAGCTGCTGAAGGTCAACAGCCCCTCTGAGGTGCTCTCCAACCTTCAAATGTCTATAGGTTAAATCACTGATGAATTACTGCACTTTTCTAAATGGAGAAAACATGCATTGTAGACACAGGCATCTCATGGTATTCTGCCTGTTGACTGACACAATTTTGTTTCCCCTCCAGTTGTTCAGTGTTAATTCAGGCTTGGTTCTAAAACTTTATGGAAATAATTGTAAAAGTGAACAGTTGGATTTTTCATGCATCAGCCTTATAATGTAGGTCAAGCCAGCCATCCTTTTTACTGTCAGAAATTGTAGCCATTGCTTTTCATCAGCCAAGTTTAAATGCTGTCACTTCTAGGGCCAAATTGTTTCATTTACTGATTTGAACTGATTAGTAATAAGTAACGAAAGGGTCAGTACGAATCCTGTGAATTCCTATGAATGGGACTATTCCCGTGCTACTGGCAATTATAGGCTGACGTGCCTAACTTCAGTACCCGTACCAGGCTAATTGATTGAAACTATAGTAAAGAATTGAATTATCAGACACATAGATGAACACAGTATGTTGCGGAAGAGTCAACACAGCTTTGGTAAAGGGAAGTCATGCCTCACCAACCTATTAGAATTCTCTGAGGAGGTCAACAAACGTGGACAAGGGTGCTCCAGTGGATATAGTGTACTTGGACTTTCAGAAAACCTTTGACAAAATCCCTCACAAAAGGCTCTCAATCAAAGTAAGCAGTCATGGGAGAGGAGGGAAGGTCCTCACATGGATCAGTAGAAGATATTAAAAGATATTAAACACAGGATAGGAATAAATGGTCAGTTTTCACAGTGGAGAGAGGTAAATAGCAGATTTCCCCTAAAAGATGTGTACTGGGACCAGGGCTGTTCAACATATTCATAAATGATCTGGAAAAAGAGGAAAACAATGAATTGGCAAAATTTGCAGACGATGCAAAATTACTCAAAATAGTTAAATCCAAAGCTGACTATGAAGAGTAACAAAGGGATCACATAAAACTGGGTGACTGGGCAAGAAAATGGCAGATGAAATTCAATGTTGATAAATGCAAAGTAATGCATATTGGAAAATATAATCCCAACTATACATATAAAATGATGGGATCTAAATTAGCTGTTACCACTCAAGAAAGATCTTGGAGTCACTATGGATAGTTCTCTGAAAACATCAGCGCAATGTGCAGCAACAGGCAAGAAAGCTAACAGAATTGTTGGCACCATTAGGAAAGGGATAAATATAAATATCATAATGCCTCTATATAAATCCATGGTATGCCTACACTGTGAATACTGCCTGCAGTTCTGGTCACCCCATCTCAAAAAAGATATATTAGAATTGGAAAAGGTACAGAAAAGGGCAACAAAAATAATTAGGGGTATGGAACAGCTTTCATAGGAGGAGAGATTTAAAAAGACTGAGACTTTTCATCTTAGAAAAGAGATGACTAAGGAGGGTTATGATAAAGGTCTATAAAATCATAAATGGTGTGGACAAACTGAATAAATGAGTGCTATTTATTCCTTCACATAACACAAGAACAAGGGGTGACTCAATGAAATGATTACCCAGTTCTGTTCATTCCATCTGAAGCATCTGGCAATGTCCACTGTCAGAAGACAGGATATTGGGCTAGATGATAATTGGTGTAATCCAGCATGGCCGTTCTTATGTTCCTCACAGGAGCAATGTAGCAAGATTTGGTCCTAATTTTTAAAAGAGAGTTTCCTGAATGGATGTGGTCTTGTTAGCAACACGGGTCCTTTAAAAAACAAAAACAAAAAAAAACGCACCTCCCCCCCCCCCTAAATCCTTAGTACCTTTCCCTTCACTAGAAACTATTTTGAAGGCTGTGAGATAATTATGTTACACTGAATACTTAAAATGAGCACATCAGGATATCATAAAACTAAATGAGATACTTGACTTTGCACATTTCCAGTAGCATATTTTAGAGAACATGATCCTGGCAGGTCAGGACTGACAGCCCTAGTGGGGCAGAATAAAGAGTCTTGTATTGCAGTTGCCTAATTTTCTCTTTAATTTTATCCAGCCAAGCAGCACACCATACCATGAAAACTTTTAAACAGTGTATTTGTCGTCTTCTTCTTTATAACTGAAGAAACATTGTGTCAAAACATTTATTTTATTGTCATTTCATAGTTAATTTCTCTTTTAGGGACACATTATTTTAGCTTGATATAAATATAGATGCTTTTAATTAAAGTTCATACTGAAATGAATTTAAAGCAAGTCATTTTTTTCAAAAAAACATTTTATTTCTAATTAATATTTTAAATATGAAATACATTTATGTATATATTTTTAATGTAATCAGCGACCTTCATGAATATTACATATTAAGTCATTTTTGACTGCTCACTATTTCTACTGTATAGAGATCAGATGGTTCAGGTTTTCCTGTTGCAGTTCTGGAAACAGTGGCATCACACTGAGTAAGTGTATCCCAGGAGTACAGTACCCCTGTTTTATTATTAAACTGTTCCATATCATATTCCACAGTTCTATAGTTTACAGCTTGATTTTCAGCCAATTGGAGTGTGATTTCTATGTTTCCATAACTGAAATGGATCTTCAAATGCAGACTGATTTAATTCAAAATCCTGTGACTGAAATATCCTAATATC
The DNA here is from genome assembly GCF_007399415.2 of Gopherus evgoodei. Lineage (NCBI taxonomy): Eukaryota > Metazoa > Chordata > Testudines > Testudinidae > Gopherus > Gopherus evgoodei. The sequence continues at coordinate 78,913,705 of NC_044330.1, read as the reverse complement.
CTAATCCTGATCCTAATATTGGACATTAAAATAAATGGCCTAATTTTGTAGAGGTGCTGAGCATGCCCATCTTTTGTTGCAATTAATTTGTCTAGTCTCTATAAAAATGACAAGTAAATTAAAAGAGTTGTCAAATTTGACACAGACAAAGATTGGCTGCTTACTTAATCATGATGATGGAGCTACCCTGAACTTCTTGGTTAGTCTAATTGGCAACAATTGAAAACAGTTGGGAACTCAAAGGCAGTAGTATTGTTTTATAATTATGGCAAATATTTTTTCTGTTCCTAGTGCTATCACTAACCTATTGTATGACCTTGGATAAGTCACTTAAGCTCTTTATGCCTTATTTTGCCTATCTGTTAAACAGGTATAACAGCATCTGTCTGTGAATGATGTTGTGAGAGTTAGGAAGGTTTTTGATTAAAGCTACTTTTATCAATATATATATATATATATGTGTGTAATGTATTATTAACTTGAGAAGGCTGTACATCATTTTCCCAGGGAAGATAAGTTCAGTACTTAAATATAGAAGAATTTATTACCTTTTTGCTATATATTTGTGTTCGAAATGCTTTCTCTTGTGTCCTTCAATCATTGAATGATTCTGATTTAAATCAGCCTTCCGAATCATTCTGAGTTCCTTTAATAGTAATAGGTATGAAGGTTTTAGGTTCTTAGTTATTGCTGTTTTTATTGTAAAATTACTATGGAAGAAGCCAGAGCAAACTTCTCAGTGCTTTCAAATTTATCAGTGTGGTTCTGTGGAATCTTTTGTATAATTGGCTTGCCACATTGCTTAACATTATGAACAAAATACTGTATAAGACATTTCAACATTTCTCTGTCCATAAAATTGGACTGTTTATTGATAAGATCAAATACATAGCATTGCTTCATTGACCTGTGCTGGAAGAATAATCTTTTAATGGATTAAATGTTCTTATTGTTTGTCTCTTCTTGAGTTACGTTATTTCTCCATTCATGTCATTTCATTCTGAGATGTTATGAATTTGGAAAGTTCCTCTTTTGCTTGTCCACATCATTCTTCTTTGTTTTGCTTGATTAAAGCCTTTTACTTTGCTCAATACCTCATTTGCCACATATTAGTATTCAATCAACTGTGAAATAATTAAAACTGCACTAGTAATCGAGAGTGTGTTTTGCGTTGTGAAGGGGTTGATATTTCACTTCTGGAACACTAAATCTGCCTTTAGTTCTTTTGTTTCATCCTACCTACGTAACTGCTTGTCAAGGAGTTTAAATGTACTCGTTCATTAGCCCGTTCGTTTATAAACCGACCTCCCCAAGATGGTCAGGTAAAAATAGCAAAAACTGTATAACCCTTTTATAAGCTGACAGTACATTTTCAGGGGTTGGCAAACTTTGGCTCCCGGCCTTAAAGGTCGGGACATTTTGTTTACTTGGAGTGTCTGTAGGCATGGAGCCCCTCAGATCCCTTTGGGCCACTTCCTGCAGCTCCCATTGGCTGGGAATGGCAAACCATGGCCACAGAGAGCTGAAGGGCTCCATGCCTGCAGACGCTCCAGGTAAACAAAACGATCATGTATTAGATATTCAATTCAATGATTACATATAGTTTAAAATCATCAAATTTTGGTGTAGACCCATTTATAAGCCCACCCCCGCTCTTTGAAGCATCGCTTTTTTACCAAAAATATTCAGCTTATGAACAAGTATATATAGTACCTTATGTAGCCTGGTATCTACATCTTATTATCTACATAAATATATGTAGCTAACTGTAGGAACTAATCACACTAGTGGTACATGTAGATATGAAAGTAAAGTAGATGTAACAGTGTTGTGTCTTTCCAATAAATACATCGTAATATTTAAAATATTACAACATTTTAACTTTACATAATCTTTAGAAGACAAAAGAAAAACAAGCTTCAGGAAGTCCAGTAGTCCAAGTGACAAATGGTGTTCGGTCTAGCAATGAGAATTCCAGTGTATCTGTGATCTTTTGCCATGTTGGATTGAAGAATTCAGTTGAACTGCATCCCCGCGAGAGTTGTATGGAATAAGCCTATCTACAGGTTATGGTGTAAAATGTTCTGGGGCAACATTTCATATAGATCTCTAGCAGGTTTTTCTTTTGTTCTTCATTAGGCCATTTATTAGTATTTGCTAGACCTCCTTATCTGATTACACCCAATGACTTGGGGCCCAGTACAGCTCCCACTGAAGTCAATAGGAGCCTATAATGCTAGCCCATGATGTTAAAAAAAAATCATGAGTTTTGTATAAAAATTATGAGCTTTTAAAAATACATTTTTTTAAAATTTTCCTTCTAATATTTGACCCTTCACATATAATGCTGTACTTTTCTCTGAAACCATCAGAGTTAGAAACTTTTTCTTTAAATTAAAACTGAAATTCTCACATAATTACATGGCTCCAGGACGGGGGTTGTAAGAAAAACACTACCAATCATGTCAACACTGAGTTTTCATTAGGAGTTGGATTGGGACTTTAGCAATCATATTTGTCTATGTGGGGAAAACAGAAGTATATTTAGAGGGAGAGCAATGGCTCCACCAGCATATGCAGCTTTCAGTTTGCTATCCGTGACTCTCCAGTATCTGGTCCATGCAGTGATTTCCCAAACATTTATCCTTAAGCTACAGACTTTTCAGTTTAAGTGACAATAACAGACCATTACTCTAAAATTCCCAAAATATTGCTCAACTCCTTTAAAGATTTACAAAATAATTCAGTTAAACTATGAAGGTGTCATATAGCTAAAAGCCTTGCTTCGTGACCGATGTTTCAGAAATACCAGATTTGATTGTCCTCTGGTCTAATCTGGTATGGAAAACCTTCACTGGCCTGCTAAACTCAGGGTTGTGAGTTCAATCCTTGAGGGGGCCATTTAGGGATCTGGGGCAAAAATCCGTCTGGGGGTTGATCCTGCTTTGAGCAGGGGGTTGGACTAGATGACCTCCTGAGGTCCCTTCCAACCCTGATATTCTATGATTCTGTGATTCTGATTCATTTTATTCTCAGCCAGTTTTCTGTTCTATTTTCCATTTCTGTTTTCACCATTTGGTATGTTGGTTTTGCATTTCAAAGGGCTTGACTTTTTCTGTTAAAGTTTCGTTTGATGCATGCAGAATGTATTATTTTATCATATCTGTACCTTGTCACTCTCACATCCTGGGATCAACATAGCTACAGCAACACAACAATCAACTTGTCAGGGTGCTCAGCCTCCACTTTTCCCCATTAGGCCTGGTCTACACTAGGAAATTAGACTGGTATAACTGAATCCCTCAGGGGTGTGAAAAATCCACATGGCTGAGCAATGCAGCTAAACCAATCTAATCCCTAGTGTAGACAGCGCCAGGTTGATGGGAGAATTCTACTGTTAACCTAGCTACTGCCTCTCAGGGACGTGGATTACTGACACTGATAGGAGAACCCCTTCTGTTGATGTAGGTAGCTTCTTTACTTAATTACAAAACCAGTGGAGCAACATTTTTCTTTTAGCTATAACAGCACTTATGCGTTAGGTGGATAGGACTTTTTGAACTATGTCAGCCTGATCTTTTAATTGAATTCCCATTTATTTCAATAAGAGTTCTTTGTGAGTGGAAGACTTTCAGGATTGGGCCCTTATGAGTTTGTGTATAATAGATTTATTTAGATGCTCTATACTGGATCTTAAAGTAATTATAAGCATTGATTCTATGCATTTTGTTACTGTTCTACCAGTACAGAATGGAGATGAAAGAGAAGGGAAGTAAAAACAATTTACTTCTTTATGTATCTAAATGTTAACAAAGAACTTCAAAAAAAAATCTCTTAATCAAAGTTGTCACTTTTATACAATAACTTGGGCAGTGGAAAACAACTTTGCAGAGTTTTCACTGTCTTATAAGTAGCAAGTATAGATTATTCTATAGTTGAAAACGTTTTAGTTTTTAAACTCTTGTTTTTATTCTTCACTTGCTGAAAAATTATTCTTGAAAAATAAAGAAACTGCCCTGTGGTCAAAGATAGTCTTAACTACCTGTCAATCAAAAGGAGAAGTTTGTTGAGACATTTAATTACAAGATAATGTAGTCATCAAAATGTCGTTGTGGTAACTGACAGCTCATTTTGGACTGAAAGCGTACAGCTACCTCCCCTGAGGTCAGAGATGTTCCGAGGTTAACTTAGTAATGACAAGTGCTTTATTATCACATTATGACATTGAAAAAAATTGCAATTATACTAATAAATTAATAACAGTAATAAAATGACAGTCATAATTGCATAATATACATGTTGTCAACTGCATTTTTGTTACATGGTTGGAATTTTTATTTTATCAGCATATCTTACACTATATTAAATTATCCCAATATAGCACTGACATGGAAGAGCTTCTGAAATTTCTGAAGGCTTGGACAGTTGCAGGGGCTGCTGTACCTACAGAAGGGGAACTTAAAAATTCAAAGGTTTTTTTTCTTTTATGTAGGCTTAATAAATATATTAAGCAACAAAAGTCTGAATTCTAGAACTTTCCAGTTGCTTGCCTTCAGGAAGCACTTTTAGCAAGATCCATAAAGGAAGTCTAACAGCTTTAATCATGTAAAATAACTGATGAAAGTTTTATGTGATCTGGCCTTGAACTTCTTATATAATTCTTAAAGTGACTACTTTCTGCCCAGTTTAGACTGAAAACCCACATAGGCACTGGCCTGGGGGTGGAGTTAAGTAAGCTGATATTATAGATCAGTATTTTATATTTTGTCTTTTGTATATTCAGTGATGGAATTTAAGTGGAATTTGTGTTGACTCGGGGTTTCATTTTACTCAAATATACATCAATGAAATCAATAGAACTTTTGCAATGGCGTTTCACCGTGGCTCAAAAAAATATTAGTATCTCAGCTGTACTCCATTTTTTCAGCAGTGGCAAGACATTGCCATAGAAGATGAAAATCTTACAACACACTCAGCTTTACCCAGAACATGTTAGTTTCTGATCACAGAACTTAAAAAATACAGAAAAAACAGAGAATGGTTGTGGGGTGGGAGGGAAGGGAACAGTTAAAAATTACTATTAAAATATGCCTATAAAATCATAGCTGCCCATTACATTTTGCATTGAAGAGATTATTTAAGGTTACATCTGTGACAAACGGAAGATCTGCAGACCTGTAATATTTTCTGAAGTTACAGTGCCTCCCACACCTCAGTTGAGCACGGTGGGATTAGCATTGAGATAGACAACACAGAAAGAAGGGTGGGAGAGAGATTGCCTGCCTAAGAATGTAGGGCTGGGCCCCTCCTTGTCCAGGTGCTCTTCACCTCCTATTGGCCTGCCACTCAGAGCTAGGAATTGATTGGTCCTATGTTGCCTCCCCCATCCACTGTTAGCCTTTTGCCACCTTTATCTGTCCCTCCCTTCCTATAGTCATAATACAGGAGCAGTGTTTTAAAGATTCTCTGTGTGTGACCAACTGCCTGTTTTGAGATCAGGAAGGAATTTTTCCCATTGGGCCAAACTGGCAGTATCCAGTGGATTTTTTCCTTCCTTGTACCATCATGGTGGCAGAATTGGTAGAAAGGAGTAGAACTTGGAAATTCAATGCTAAGAATTCATAGGAATGTTGTAGTTTGTCACAACTTGTGGGCATTTATCTAGTGCACATAAAGTTAAAAGGGCTGGATCTGAGACATGAGATACCTGGAATTTTGCTCTGGGAGAATCTGGCAGATCGAGGTTGCTCTTTGGTACCCTTTACCTTCCTCATGAGGGGAAGGGCAAGAGGATTCAGCAGTGAGCTGAGTCCTAAGGGTAGGCAAAGGAGTATAGGTCAAGTTACTGGTGGGAGCTCTATACCCCACACTGGACCTATTTAAATACCTGGTATGTGAGAAACAATGGTGGGGTAGGTTTATACCACCTCTTCCAAATATTAATAAACTAGACTGCTGAAATCCATTCTGGTCTCTGCTAGAGTTTAAACTGACAAGCAGTTGGTTATGGAGAAGTGCAGCTTAATGAAGATTGTGATTTTTTTTTTCTCATGAACTTGCTGGAAATTCTCTCTTTGAAAAGAGAGGATTCTAGCCAGCTATCAGTCACACAAAGATTACTATAAGACATTTTCAACAATTAGTGTGGCAGTAGGAAGGAGGGACCATATTTCCTACCACATTTGTTGAGACAAAGATATGGATACATGTTTGTATTTGTCGATAGAATACTGGTTTTCATGTTTTTTGTTGTGTGTGCTGTTCCTTTCGTTCTGTAAATAGTCACAGGCTTTTTAATTTTTCATTGTCTATCTTTATGTTCATTTCTTGTTTTGCCTACCCTTCCATTTATCTGTTCCTTTTAACACTACATGTCCATTCTAGAGTAAGAGACCTAAACCTGATCTACCTTCTAAGTCATGTTATGTTTCAAACAGTATATAAGGACAAGGGGACTTTCCAATCTCTTCTCTGAATTCCAGGGGGAGCTTGATGGTGTACTAAGAATGCTGTATTAGGCTCTTAATGGCAAACATGAAATATAGTACTGGCCTTTTCACTAAGGGCTATGCTGTGGAAGCCTTACTGGTATTGGTGAGCCCTTAGTCATGTGTGTGATCCTTTTGAACTCAGTTGGAATACCAAAACAAAGGAAGTGCTCACTAAACATAAAGTTTGCTCAATCTAGCCCTAAATTTGGAAGTGTTTGTGATGATTACCGAGCCCTTACACTCTGAATAGGTGTTTTTAATACACTTACATAAACTTATATTAAAATAAATTTATGTTAAAAGAATCTTAGTTTGTTGAGTCAAACATGCAAAAGTTAGGAAATGCCTCAATTAAGGTTGCAAGTTTGGACTAGGCCATCTCCCCTGCTAAATCTCAAGTTCCTGTCCAAAGCAAGGAGGTGCTAATGCTTCTCAATGAAATGCTTATAAGAATTTTAACATGGGCAGAACAATGTATTTTTCCCTAACCCAGTCTCAGAAATACCTGAACTGTGTAAATGAAAGGTTTCAAAAATAAATAAAGAAATAAAATTTGAGTCTGAGGCAGACACCTGGCATGGAAAAAATTTCAAGCAGAACAATTAAAGTTTGTCAAAGTTGTAAACTGCTGCCTGTAAGTAAATAAACTAGAATTATTGTGGACATACTAAATGACCAGAGTTAATTCTGCCTCAAGCAACCTAGAATTTTAGTTTTCTACTTCCTGCCATGTATGCTGGGGAGATTTTTTTTCTGGTGGCATCTGTCCAGATCCCTGTTCATTTTTAAGTTATATTGTGTATTATCCCTTGGGCGTGCTTAAGAAAGATCACCATCTGTGGGCTGGGGGAAAAGAGGTTTACCCCTTGATGCCAAGTGTTAGATTTCCTAGCACTAAGCACAAATGCAAAATGGCAATACCTGGGGATTAATGAATTGCAGAAGTCCTTAATTTATTTGGAAGCAGTTTGTAAATGGTGTGTAATATTCCACAAATTTTCCCCTTGATGTTTTTATTCAGGAAAAGAATGCTTGCATTTTCTCTCTGAGAGAGGGACTATATGGTACATGACAACTCTCTGGCAGAAGCCAGTTATTGGTGAGCTAAGAAGACTTAGGTTGGTAGGGTTTGTTTTTTTTTCTCACAAAAAGATGGCTTGATATTCAGTTGGAAATGAATTCATTAGCTTTCATAAGGAGTGAGGTTTTTTAAAGCAAAATGCACCAAGCACCTTCTGACTAAGGTGACCAGATGTCCTGATTTTAGAGGGACAGTCCCGATTTTTGGGTCTTTTTCTCATATAGGCTCCTATTCCCCCCCCCCCCCCCCCATCCTGATTTTTCACATTTGCTGTCTGGTCACCCTATTTCTGCCCTGCTTACAAAATGTGAAGAATACTGCATATTTTTGAGTTTTATGGATTGTATTACATTCTTTTTTTCCTTTTGCATTTATACTTTTTATTATAGCTGAATGAATAGTGCAAAAAGGATTCTGCACCTTCAACCGTGAACATTCAAGTACTGTTTGTTTACAAGAAAAAATTCTCATGGAAGGCAGTTTTTTTTACTTGAATATTTAGTAAAAGCATATTTTGAATTACATAACTTGTAAATATTGCAGTTTATGAAGTGTTGGTTAGTTACACCTGTCATGTTGTTGTTTTTGTTACCTGGTTGGATGAGATACGTAGTTAATCAGCACAATGCAAACTATAATGAAAATATAATTAAAAACTCCTGTACCATTCATTGAGTGATATAGTTGCATAAGAGCCATACATTAGGTAAGTTAGTTAGATATTTTACAGCATGATTTGCAAATTTCATTTTTTATTTTAATATTCATATCTTGTATGATTTTAATACCAATATTAACCAGTGAAGATGTTTGTGAATAATTTCAAATATTGAATACAGCAGAGAATTTTTCAATATGAGAATGGAGAATTTGTGAGCATAAAAAGGTGAAATTTGTCATTTACATTGTTGTAAATTAATTATCTCAGCTCTACATTTTATTTGTACCACTCAAAATTTCCACTTTCTCCAAAGATCACACTTAAAAGCTCCATACCTTTTGAAAGGTTCTGTAGGTTTGAGATATCTTCCATTTTAAGTATCTCTTCTTTAAGTATCTACTATCACTTGAATTGGCAATACCTCTCTAAAAATAACTATTTTATAGCTATTCAAGCATTACTTCTGCATAAAGATGAAGGAACAAATTCTGCTCTATGTAATGTGCACACAACCCCCATTGTTGTCATTGGGGAATCCATGTACATAATTTATGACAGAATCTGTCTCAAAATTATTCTTCTAATGCAACTGTACATTCAAGGCATATGGCAGAATTTGTTAGTCAGAGGTTAGCCTGATTCCTCCAGTGACTTCTTAGACTTCCAGAGAGAAAAATATTTAGATGTATTTGTCTGTTGAGTGGATTTGAAATTATCCTGCTGCATTCCACATTCATTGCAATATATTTCATGGTTACAGATAGGGCCCCTTTCCCCTTGATGTTTTGTCTGCAGAATGCCACTGAGAAGGTTCTTTCTGCAGCACAGGAGGCTTTCCAAAACACATGAATGGCTGGCAAAAATAAAGAAAGAAAGAAAGAAAGAAAGAAAGAAAGAAAGAAAACCCCAAAAGAAAAATGGGACCCTGATGGTTAAATTAGAAGCAACTGGTACATCCAGATTTCCACTTAAGATGGCAAAACTGCCTGTAGTGCCAAGTCTCAGAGCCCAGGTTAGTTGTTTTGGGCTTGCAGGACTCAGGCTTATGGGTTTAAAAACACCAATATAGATGTTTGGCTTGAGCTGGAGCTCAGACTCTGAAACCTAGTGAGGGGATGGGTCTTGAAGCCTTGACTCCAGTCTGAGTGGGAATGTTTTCAGTGCAGCAGTTCGAGCCCCGCAAGCCCAAGTCAATTGACCCTGGCTCTAAGTCTCTGTGAAGCAGTGTTCACATACCCTGAGTGATCCTTGGCAAATCACTTAAGTCTGTTGTGCCTCAAATACTCACTCATCTTTATAAAGCAATCTGAGATCTCTGGATGACGAGAGTCTTCACAGTGCAGAAATACCCATAGTGAGCCAGGAAAATAACCCTGGTCTCTAGACTCCCGTTTCAGTGCCCTTACCATAAGAACATGCTAAATAGAGACTCCTTCAGAAAAGAACAGTGTCTAGATAACAGCCAGTATGACCTGACAATAATAACTATATAGGCTTTAATTCAGCACCTTTTTATCTTAAAGAAACCTAAAAAAGCTTTCCAAACTTTACATATAGAGGAATTATTTCCCCCGTAACTGAAATTAACTTACCTTTGGGGAGAGAAGGTTGCGCCAGCTGATGTGTGAAAAGTGCCGTGCATTTTTTGAACATCTATGTAGAGAGATGTGATCAATGATTTTAAGGTTTAATCTAAAAGAACTAAACATAGAAAGCAGCGTAGAACGATGTTTATCTATTGCTAATGGGCTGAGTCAAACCTGCTAGGGTTTGAATCTGTTGTTCTTTGGAATTATGTATTACAAACCTGGAATTTAGATCCGTATGATACATGAGCCTATTTCTTATGCTAAAAATACGAAGAAAAAATGGCTTTCACAGTATTTAAATTTTTCAGTCAATTGTTGTAGGACTGGAATCCAACAGTATCACCAATAGGGTGTGATTTCTGAAGCTGATACGTATGGTCAAAAGATATTTATTTTAGCGGTTATAAACAGATCCATAGTGCTCTTCCCAAGATGTTCACATTTTATGGCACTGCAGGCATTCTTGAGGGTCGCAAATTATCTCTAAATTCTGGAATGCACAGATAACCATGATAAGATTTACTTGTGCTTCTGGTAATCTGAGCCAATACGCATGAGCATATTTTATAAAAAGGAAAAGGTTACTTGGTTTTATCTGCACTAGTCTATATTCGTCTGAGACACATATTGGTATTTCTACTTGGGTACCAAAGCGATGGGCCATTATAGAAACACCTTGATAGACGTCATGCCTCAATAAACAGAGTCTCTTGAACAGGAGAGTGGGAGAATGCTTGTTAGAAACATGTTGTCTAAAGGGAAAAGAACCTTACCTTTTAGGAAAATCTTTGACCTATCCGCTCCCCAAGAATGCTAGTAATTTTTGTAGGCAGGGGCCCCATTTAAAAAGTCATGCAGTTCTGTAAATCTGACAGTCCTAACATAAATGTAGTTACCATACCACTGTTAGCTATATAACCTGCTCTTCCACACTGCAGAAAAGGATCTTGCCCCATAAGTTGTTCAAGATTTTTACAGCGCCTATCAAAGCATCTATGGAATTATTTTTTTAATCTGTACTATAAATAAACTATATAACATTACATTCCAACAAATAAAAAAAATCATCCTGTTGTCAGGAATAAAAATAACTCATGCCATATAACCAGACTAAGCTAAAGAAGATACAAACATCTTATGTCTAGCTCTGAATATTGGTAAGCCTGGGATTTAGGAGATTTCTCTGCCATTGAACGTTTAACCCCAGGATCCACAGCAACAGAATTTCTACTGATTACTGTGATGCTAGGATTGTGACACACTGGTTAGGTGCATTTGTAGGTCCCGCCCCCCTTTAGTGTCTGATCCACAGATGGCAGAAAGAACCTGTTTTGACTAGAACAAAGGTATGATGCATGAGGCTTGATGCAGAAATTACTATGTGAGATTCTCTTGTCTGTGTTGTTCAGGAGGTCAGACTAGATAATCATGATGGTCCCTTCTGGCCATAAAATCTAAGAACTTAGGTGTACAAGTACTTGCTACCTTGCAGCCCATGCAGGAGAAGGTCGTATTGCATTATGGGCTAACAGTAGCTGGCATTTCCAGTTAGATGTAAGGGAAGCCCTAAAGCAGTGCTTCTCAGAGTCGGGCCGCTGCTTGTTCAGTGAAAGCCCCTGGCGGTCCAGGCCGGTTTGTTTACCTGCTGCGTCCGGAGGTTCGGCCACTCCAGGCCTCCATTGGCAGCAGTTCACCGCTCCAGGCCAATGGGGGCTGTGGGAAGCAGCGCTGGCCGAGGGATGTGCTGGCTGCCCCTCCCGCAGCCCCCATTGTCCTGCAGTGGTGAACTGCGGCCAGTAGGAGCCGCGATTGGCCGAACCTGCAGATGTGGCGGGTAAACAAACCGGCCTGGACCACCAGGGGCTTTCCCTGAACAAGCAGCAGCCGGCTTTGAGAAGCACTGCCTTAGAGCACATTGCAGTGGCCTATCTTGGAGCTGACAAGGACATATGCTATGGTTTCAGAGTTGAGATGGCAAAAGGTGTTACAGGCCACTCTTGCTATCTGAGAATCTAGGAGAAGGGCAGACTCTAGTATGAGTCTGAGATTTCCAACCATTTTGGTCAAAAGCAAATACACACCTGAAACAGATACAGCAGACTCTGGGCCTGACTTTCCACTGGGTTGCTGCGCTTGTAGTGATTTACACATGTGAAAAATTGATTTAAAATGGCACCATTCTGATTTAGTAGGTTTTGTTAATACTCACTTTTACCAGAAGCAAACTACACAAGAGCAAGTGTTTCTAAATTTTTCCTTAGGTCAACTAGCATCACTTCCACATTATCCAGGATGAGTCATGACTTGTACTTTCATCCAGATCCCTAGCTCAGTAGGTCTTTCAGTAACCAGGTACCTACACAGGGGATACAATCTTATTTGTGTTTAACATATAATTAGATCATTTTTTAAAAATTGAAAGAAGCTAATATTTTGCTGGTTTTACTCAGACCCATTGTTGCAATTCTTACATTTCGAAAGAAACCTAGTTAGCAGTTAGAAGTGACATTGCAGGAAAGATTTAAGATAACTACAGTACTCAGAATGTTTTGTAAGAGAGCATGTCAAAGGCAGATAAACAGAAAACTTCACCCAAATTGCTGTAAGAATACTTTTGTAAGCTCTGAAGAAATCGAAGGTCATATTCACAGTATTGGCACTCAGTGATAATCTTTTTGTTCCCAGTAACTAACATTTTCCTGTGGTATTCAGGTTCTGATGGCTATACAAGAAATGTAACTTGACTTTAATTTTGAAACTAAGCTCTTGAAAAATAGCATTTATGATGTTTCCTTCCAGCTAAAACATATAAAAAAACCTATCCCCTAATACTTTTTATAACTTAAATTGATAACCTGATTGTGCGTCCTCTATATATCCAAAATTACTACTAAGGAATCCAAAATGGGGCTTTTGGGCCTTAATTCTCCACCTCTGAAATCAATGGGAGTTTTGCCAGGGATTCTGCTCCCAATGAATTCAGAGTCTTAGCAAGTAAAAGGAAAAAAAATCACAAACCTGAGTCTTCTTTTTCCATGTTCAAATCCCTTTTTAAAACACATTTTTACTGCAACTTCTATCATGCCCTATCCACTCTTTTAATTACTATAATTAAACAAAAACAAGCATCAAACTTGACGCTTGAGACAATGAAGGTTTGAATCCAGCCAACGTGTCTGGTATTCTTAATGGGTATTTGACATTGTGTTTGGCGTGTCCTATCTGGGCTGGGTTCTCCATTGCTTTGCCCTTTACACCTGTAGAGACTGAGCATAAAGCAGATGTAAAACACTACAGTGGGTCAGATTCTCTAGTCCATTAAAGCCCTTTGGCTCTACGTTGGTAATGTGAAAAGGATGAAAAGCTGGCTTAACTGGTTACTTGAATAACATCCCTATATTGGAGAAATAATGTGGTAGGGACATTATTATTTTTGATACCTATATTTAATATTCAGAAACATAGTAGTCTTTGAGCACAATGTCACTTGGTCTCCTTGCTGCTGATTTTATGCTTGCTTTTAAAAAAAAAAATTTAAACTACAAATGAGCTTCCATTCCTTGGTTGGCACTGATGCTGTTATTGACGTTGCTTTTGATACACTGAAGTGACTCAATCTGACAGGAGGTTGAATTTTTCCTAGGAATGGCGGAAATAAACAAGACTAAGATGTTGTAATTACATTTTCTGACATTTATTTTTTGTTATACATTGTTTCAATCCTTCTCTTTAGGGAAATATAAATCCCTCCTTTTCCCTCACTCACCTTTACATCATCCTTGCCACTTACTTTTCTCTCCCTCCTCTCTGAATCTTTAAATTTGCTCTCCTTCTTCCTGCTTCTCTCCTCACCTTCAGTCTAGATACCCCTTTATTTAATGAATAGCCTGTGGTGCAAAATTCAGATGTAGTATATGAACTGTAATCCTTAGAGGAGACTGCGTGAAGCTAAAACACCACTGGTCTTGACCTCCAGGTACTGGTAGAGACTCTGGCCTCTACAAAGGGACCATGACAGGTAGTTTATTTGTGATATATTCAGTTAAACCTGAGAAAATGAAAACTGAAAATTTGTTGAGTTAACAAATACAAAGTTTAAAACTCCATTTTCTAATGAACACTACTTTTTAGAAGCCTTTCACCATCATTTCCCAAACCTTCTACTGTTTGTTGTACAGAAAAAATTGTCATGTAAACCTTTACTCTTCCTCTTTTCCTCATATAAACAACACAACCAGAATATACTTACATTACCCAGCAGGGGAACAAAAAAGGAGAAAAAGAAACAGAATGTTAAAAAGTCCTTGTTGTTCAAGGTCCAAAGCTCCTCCTGCTTTTCAGTCTTCTCTTCAGTTTCTAATTCTAATGCTGTCTGTAGTCCATTTCCTTGGGAGTTAGAAGATGGGTAGATTATACTTATGCTTAGTAATTCACCTTTAATTTCTGAACTGTAATTAGATTTAAACTTTGTTCTTGTACTCACTTCCCTTTATGCTTTTTAGGATAGCAATTAGGAAGGGTTAGGTGAATAGGTTACCATTTTATCCATCTCTATTACTCTGACTGATGGAGCTATTAAATAAAGGCAAACTGTAATTCTTTATTACCTGCCTGGCTCATTTCTGCTCTTTGCCCTCAAAAAGAGCTGCATAAAAGATCAGGGTGTTATTGAAAGCTGAACAAATATTGAGTAACTTGTTTGGTGACTCAAGTAATGACAAAATTCCTTAGAAAGGCAACATTCATGTGTGAGGGGGAGTCTGTTCATTAGGGTGGAAGGTGTGATGAGGAAGGAGGCAGAAATTATCGATAAATTGTAGTTCAAATGAAATGCCACTCGTAAAGAATAGAGAGAACATTTTGTATATGATAAATACACTTATAATTAGTGAGATCATTAGCATGGACACCATGTACTTTAGTATTCACAAAGAAGTCTTTAAGCTAAGCAGTTAGCTTCACTATGAAGGAAAGAAACAAAATGAATTATATACAGCTGAATAAGCTTTTCAGAATCTCCAAGGAGGTGACTTGTCTGTTGATGGCCAGTGGGGGTCGAAGAGTGAAATAATTACTTAACAGCATGTAAACAATGTGAGATGTGAAATGTGCTTTTTTTTTTTCCTTTTCCCTTTTTTTTTCATTGAGAGAGTTTCTTGTTGCGATGGCTCCACTGGGACAAGCAGCAGAGAAATTTGATTAAATGGATGCCTGGGGTCATGACCCTGTCTAAACATGCTGCAGCTCTCAGCATTAATCAAAGAATGTTTAAAAAAAAATTCTGACCTTGCTGCATACAAGTATTGGTGAGCTTTGAATTCAGTTATAGATGGGTAGGAGATTGTGTCTATCTGTGAGCAGGCGGTTTACAAAGAACTGAAGAAGACGGAGGTTTCAAGGACAATGGCAACACATGTTGTTTTAGATCATGTTATGGGACTTTCATGTGACGATAGCCTATCAACAGCACGTTAAATTTGGAGATCTCATTAGAATTCACTTGGGAATGCAGTTATTTATTATAAAGTACTGCTGCTTGAACTGAGTATATGGAAAATATTTATAGCTTAGTCATTCATAGGTTCAGAAATACCCTCGAGTCCCTCTCCTTGGCTTAGTTGGCCTGAAAGCATGGCAAAGGTGTTTCTTTTTTGGGAGAGGCCAGAGTTAGTATAACACATGCTAGAAGCACCTTTTTGTATTTACATATATGTGTTGTCCAAGAGCATGTGTAGAGCTGTGCACGGATACAAAATTTGTATCCGCATCAGATCTACAAAAATGATGTGTGGATATCTGCATCTACGGATATCCATGGATTTGCAGAGCTCTAAGCACGTGTAGTAGGGGAATGGAGGAGATGGGGAAATAATAGGGACAATAATGTAATCTAATGTTAGAATGGAGCCTGGAAGACAGGGTACCTTGGTAGTGACTGTGAGCAGGTCATATAGACCCACATTTTTGGACGTGCTCACTGTTTTGGTTGTGACCTTCACACTCTATAGGCCTGATTTTCAGAAAAGATCACCTCCAATTCCCACTGGAGACACAGGGAGTTGTGGGTGCTCACCACCTCTGAAAATGAGGACAAATGAGTAGTTAAATGAGGCACCCCAAATGAATGCCTGTCTGCCTCAGTCACCCAGCTATAAAATGGGCGTAATACTTACTTATCTTAAAAAGGACTGAAAGAGACAAGGCTGAGGTAATATCTTTTATTGGGCCAACTTCTGTTGGTGAGAGAGACACAAGTTTGTCCAGTAAAAGATATTACCTCACCTACCTTGTCTCTCTAAAATCCTAGGACCAACATGGCTACAGCAACACTGCACATATTAAAAAAGTCTTGTGAGATTTCATTTGTTTATACTTCTGTAAGCCATTTCATCAGAGGATGTGAAAATGTTATACGAGAATCATCAGTGTTTTATATATAATGTTGTAGACAAAGAATCAGAAAAATGACCCTAATTAGCTAAATTTTGTAACTTTAATTTCTAGTTTGGTCTTGTCTAGACTAGAGTTGGAAAGTGTTGGCTAACATGTTAGCAGCGTAGTGTAGACAAGGCAGTATGCCTTTAATGTGTATTAATCTGAGTTCGTTAAAAACGTAGGAGCCTAGGCTGTAACTAGAGCAATTTATAGGTGTTAAAGGCATAAAGCTTTGTCTGCACTAAGCTGTTAACATGCTAGCTAACACCGTCCAATTACTAGTCTAGATGAGGTGTTTGGGAGATGCACTTTGTCATATACTCTTGATGACAGAGAGTGAGGAAAAGTCAAACCTTGTAAAAATGCTGGAGCGGTGGAGTTGCTATAAATTAACAAAATGTAAATAACAAGACTGTTTTGTAGCAAAAATTCATGTATTGTAAAATCTTAGTGTTGAGAAAAAGTTTAGGAATTATATAGAAATCAGTTGTACTTGATGAGAATAGGATTCAACTCAGGCCTAAGTTTGAGTATTAAGGGAATATGGTAGGAAGAACAAAGGGAATGACATGCTCTGTACTGTAGGTTGAAAATTGGACTTGCTGCCATTAATATGGTTGTACCATAAGGGAGATTTTGAACCAGTCGGTATGTTTATACTGCTGGGCTGCTAATCAAACAAGAATGAATGTTTCATATTGAAGAACTGGAAATCACTTAACTCTGAAAAATTTTAAATGACCCAGATATTTTTACATACAACATCTGACCTTTATAGACAGAAAATGTCCCACAGTTTGGAAAAACTTGAAGATGTATAGAGATTTTACATTGCAATGTTGTGGTGTAGAACAGTAGCTTATAAACAGGACTTTAAAGAATAAAATACCAGTGTTGTACTTGAGCTTGTAAATCTATTTTTAAAGCGTACCAGCTCACTATGAGGTTTACACATTTCAAAACGTGCAGTTTTTGCTGTAACATTCCCTTGGACGAAAGGGTTGGTAATATGGGTTCAGACAGTGACAGTAGTAGAGCTATATTGTGCATTAGTGCATATTGTTAATTCAGAAGTATTACAGCAAATTTCTTTACTGGAAAATACTTGGTATGAAAATTAATCACAAGGGTAAGAACTTCATATAATGTTCCAGGCAAGTCCCTTTTGTCATAACCTCAAGCTTTAGAGAAATACTCTAAATTTTAGTGTAAATCCCTGAAGAAAAAACAGAAGCCAATCTGTCTGCAGTCTAATTGTCACTGACTTGTGCATGCCCTCCAAGTTGACATTGCTAACACAGACGAGATTTTTACCATCATTTCTGGATTATTTCTCTTGCCTGTTTTCTTTCAGCTTCAAAATTCCCTGAGATTTTCTCATTGAAGAACAAAATAAATTATGACTTGATTCTAGACCTTCTGACAGGCATCAAGGTTTCTTAATTAGTGAATCTCCAAAAGGTGAAGTCTTTGGAAGGTGGTCAGCAATGCTGGTGATTTTTTGGGGTGTTATTTTTTCTCTCCTCTTAATTTTTAATGCTTATGAAAGTTCAAGTGTGACAATACCGGAGACCCAAAGAAAGGGGACCAGAATCATAGAATATCAGGGTTGGAAAGGACCCTCAGGAGGTCATCTAATCCAACCCCCTGCTCAAAGCAGGACCAATCCCCAGATAAATCAGAAGTGCAAGATTTCTCTATGCTACCCTGTTAATGTGCCCAACAGCTGCTCTGAGGGGACCATCTCTACAGCTGTAAAGGATAGGGCAAGTTTGTGCCATGCTTATGTAGGACAAGACTGAGCCATTTGGGCATAGTCTGTTGTAAGGAGTAGTGTGCAGGGAGCAGTGGGAGGCAGTATGCCCTAGAGAGGTAGAATGCCACTCTCAGGTTACATGTTTGCTACAATGCCCCTTATGGGGTGCGTTCCTCTGTGTGACTGAGCTGTGTATGTGGGCTACTGCCTACTTGTCCCTCCACTGCTGCGTTTCGAGAGCTCATGTGTCTCCAAGGGAGTAGGGAAGCAGCAATTCCTGTGCTCCCAAGAATGTAAGAGCTGGAGTTCTGCTTGGTCTTTCTATGCACAAGGGGGATGGGAGGGGAGAGACTAATTATGCCTTCCCCCAACACCCTTTGCAAAATCTAGTCCTTAATCTCTGTTGAAACTTGCCACTAAGGTAATGATTAATGCCAATTGTGAGTGAAGTTGTTGTGTTGCAAACATTATCTACAAGGAACTAGACTGAAACCCCAACACATTTCACAAAAGCCACCAAATAACCATTATATGGTATCACCTTTTGGGCATTACTAACCTGTGCCAAATTTGAACTGGTGAACTTGTAGGTGAAACTATTAGGGTGAGATTTTCAGAATCACTCATCTTGGCCTAACAATGCTCCCACTGAAGCCAAAGAGTATTTTACCACTGACTTCAGTGGGAACAGGGTTAGGCTAGCACAGAGTGCTTTTTAAAATCACACCATAAAGTTTCACCTATTAAGGTCTCCAGCTCGGATTTGGCACAGGCCAAACTCTTCTGTTGCTGTATGCTGCACCTAATTTCATTCGGGGAAATGGTGTTTCTACAACAACAGAAAACCCTTTTCCATCTGTGTAGTCTGTGTCTACACTATGGGGCTATGCTAGCATAGCTGTGCTCACATAACTATCCCAGTATAGTCTCTGTAGTGTAGCCATTCCCACTTGGGAGTTGGATTGGAAATGGTAGCACCAGGTCAGCAACCCAGTACTCTTCTGTGGTAACTACCATCTTGTGTTCCAGAATAAAAAAAAAAAAAAGTTTCTCGCTCTTATGGTAATGAAGAAAACTTGCCTCAGTCTACAAAAGACTTACACACTAATGCTAAATAAGGTTTAATCTGCCCCATTCATCTCAGCGGTGTATTGACTGTGAAACCTAATAATGACCATTTAACTTTTAACTTTAATAACTATTTCATTGTTGATGTATTCAAGAAAGGATGCTTTTTTTTCCCACTCTGACATCTGACACAAAATGATTGTATAATGGGACAACAGTTGTAAAAATTATAATTCCTTGGTATCAGCTTAGCACAAAATACTAGGCCTAAACCTATTTGGGTGATTTACTTACTTCCAAAATGATTTAATTATTGAATTACAAGTATTAAAGACTATCCATAAATATGTCCCTAAGTATGGCAGGGACTCAGCAGTGTCAGGTGTCAATTTAATCATTGCATGCCAGATATGCTCTTGAATATACTCTTGGCTCAGTAGTGGATCCTAAAATATACAGAGAGCATCCACAACCCTAAATGTCTGGATTTTGGTTTTACATCCAGATGGAACTACTGTATGTCTATACAGTGAGAAATATTCGTTGAGTAAGAAATACTCTGGGTGATAGGTGAGCGGGATTACCATTATCACCCACTGATTTAATGTCAATACCTCTCAGCCTGTGAACTGAAAAATGCAGCTTGAATGAATTTGATTGCAATCTGACAGTGAATCTATGGGGGGCAACTGTAGTAATGCAGTAGTGTTATGCAGTGTCAGCCAATTATGTTGGCTTGTAAATAATCCTAGAATGCAACAACATACTTTCCAAAGACGTTGGAGTTAATCCACCAGTCCTTTCATGTGGCAAAATTTCTTTACAAGTTATGATCAAGTGAGGACTGCAAAACTGAGCTAAATATAAGTGATTATTAATTTGGTCTTGCACCTCTCTTGCCTGGGATTAGTTATATTACAAAGGTAATGTAACTTTTTTAGTACTAAATTATTCTGTGACTTAGGAAAATCAAACAATTATTGACAAAATATAGTGGTATATATAATTGTTTAAATTAATTTGACAAAATGAAAAACATATTAATTGATACGATTTAAACTTATATAGTGCCATAAGATGGTCATGCTGGGGGCAGAGAGTGAGGAGAAGTATACTGTGATGAACTAGGAATGTTCTTAATGTTTTCTCTAAATACTGTGTTAGTGCCTCAATGTCCCCTAGGCAGTTCTTAAGTATCTGGCAGAGCAAAGGGCCAGTGCACCTAAATGCCTGACACTCTGTCTCCTAGCAACTGATGGCCTGGGCCCCTCCCCTGCAAAGGTGCCAGCTGAAGGTGTTGGAGGCAAAGAGATCAGGTGACCTCCTGGCCCTGGAAAGGAGCTGAGCAGAGAAGAGGGGCTGGGGAGGGTTGTTAGTCTGGAGCTGGCTGAGGTCAGATGTGGGGGTCTGGCTCACTGCCCCCCAGAATGGACCCAGCCGAGGGGTCTGGTTCGCTGTATCTACAAGCTCTGTTTTAGACCCTGTTCCTGTCATCGAATAAACCTCTGTTTTACTGGCTGGCTGAGAGTCACGTCTGACTGCAAAGTGGGGGTGACCCAGTGGCTTCCCCAGGACCCCGCTGGGGCGGGCTCGCTGTGGGAAGCACACGGAGAGGCAGAGGATGCTGAATGCTCCAAGGAGAGACCCAGGAGGTGAAGACTTGTGAGCTTCTTGCCCTGAACAAGTCTGCTCCAAGGGAGAGGAGGCTCCCCAAAGTCCTGCCTGGCTTGGTAAGGAGCTGTTCCAGAGCATCGCCCAGTATATATAATTGTTTAAATTAATTTGACAAAATGAAAAACATATTAATTGATACGATTTAAACTGATATAGTGCCATAAGATGGTCATGCTGGGGGCAGAGAGTGAGGAGAAATATACATTTCTCTTTTCACACCAACATGAGTGTAATTCTGAATATAGGGGTGTCACTGTCATGGAGTCACAATGATTAGGAAACTAAACAGTTTTGGGATATTTGGGATGCAATGAGAAGAGTTCTAAAACTAAAAACAAGTGATAAAGGATTGGCTGAAAACAGGGAGATTTCAGTCTGCTTACCAAAGCAATGCAATATTGTCCACTACCACCAAAAGAAAGGCTGGAGAGACCATGTATGTGATTTAATTAGGCCACAACTTTATTCACTTATAATGTCTGGGAGTACTTGGTAACAAATTGTACAGTGCAAGGAGGAGGAAGTCAGCTCCCTGCCTATCCTAAGGTAGGAGACCCAAACCTCCTTCATTGGGTCCCTTAATGGGGACCAGGAAAAGGAAGCTTTTCCTTTCTCTGTCCATCTCTGTAAGCTTTTCCTTTCTCCTCTCTGTTGCCTGGGAGCCCTTAAAGAAGTAATGCCACTTTTCTTCCAGCTAGCCAGACAAAGATCCACTCACATTAAAATGTGCCACTGCAATCTTCGAGGTGTTGATCGCAACTTCATAGTTAAATTTGAGTTCCATTTTGTTCTTAAAGCAGGGATTCATTCTTTTTGTTTTTGTGTGAAAAATCCATTAATTGGTTTGAGTTAAAATACTAAAATCTGGAACCACTAAGAAATGTAGCGTCTGTTAGTCTTGTCTTCATCTCAAATGATCTTAACGACAGAATGACATATAAACGTCAAACTTTTCATGCAGTTAAAATTAATAGAAAACTTCTGCATAGGCAGTGTATTGAAGAAATTAGATTGTAATTAAGCTAAGCTATTAATGATTGTTGTATCTAATTGTTCTTCGAGCGCTTGCTCATGTCCATTCCATATTAGGTGTGTGTGCTCGCCACTGGTGCTGAAAGTTTTTCCCTCAGTGGTATCCGTAGGGGACCAGCTCTGGTGCCCTCTGGAGTGGCACATGCATGCCGCAGTATAAGGGGTGCCACTGGCTCCCCCCACTCTGTTTTTTTCTTGCCTCCAGTAATGTTGCTGGAACATCTGCTTAGGTTAGCTTTCTTGTTTACTCAGTAGTTAACAAACTTTTCTTTAAAAAAAAAAAAGTTGTAATTAGTTGTGAATAGTTTTAGAAAACCCTTAGTGTTAGATAAAAAGTTAGTCCCAGATGGGACTCAGCTAGGGGTCGGGGCATGCCCCCATCCCCAGGCTTTAAACCTGCAATTCCTGCAGAAAACCTGTCAGTGACCCATATAGCACTTGTCTGCGGTGCCTAGGTGAGTCCAACATAACCGACAAGTGGCAAATTTGTAAGACCTTCAAACCTTGGACGAAGAAGGAGCGAGATGTAGGTCTTAGAGCACTCCTAATGGAGTTGGCGCTAGCCCTGGCACCAGGACAGCTAAGGTCCGACTCTGCTCCCAGCACTGCGGTATCGGTGCAGAGTGCCCCCCCGATGCCGTTGATGGACCGGTGCTGATCCCCCTCCCCAGTGCCTGCCAAGATCCCCCTCCCCAGTGCCGATCCCCCTCCCCCGTGCCAAGCAACAGAAGACTGGGAGAAGAAGATCTACGTTCTGCAAGGGCAAGGAAAGGGCGGGAGATGAGCCAAGACCCTAGATGGGTGGCTCTGATCCTCCTCCTGCAGATGGGGCCGCAGGTCAGAGAAAGCAGGCTAGACCCCCTGCGAGCCGTGCCTGCCTCACCGGACAGCGACATGGGCCTCAGACAACTCGATGTCCCGTCACACCGGAGGCCCTGCAGGCAGCATAGGATATCATGGTGCTACCGGTGCCACCCACACTAGCAATGGCGGTACCATGATCCAGGGGTAAACCTGCCTTGGCATCATTCCGCAAGTCCCCATCTCTGTGGCACTGCTCCCCGTCAGAGGGAATGTCCCACCACCACTCACCCTTGCGGAGCCTCCAGGCTTGGAGGCAGACAGGCAGACTTGGCAAAGCCTGGGTCGGTCTCCAGACTCGGGGCACTGCCTGCATGGCTCGAGACGAGGCTCACTGGTATGTTGGCATAGGCCCAGGGAGGTACGTCCCATCTGGCACCAACAGCCCTGGGACCAGTGTAGCGCCTTACCCTCCACTCGGCACCAGTCGGAGGAGTTGGACGAATGGTACTGAGAACGAAGGCACTAACCTTGAAAGCATCTGTATGAGTCGCCATGCCATGGGTCCCCTCATCTGGGGAGGTGTTCCCTGCGACTGTCCTGCTCCAACTCTCATTCTTGTTCAAGGTCTCGATACCGATCAGGCAGCAGACTGTGTAGATTACCGGACCACTGTCACCGATCCGCTGAATGCTATCGATCTCTGGGGACCCGCAGGAGGGTCACCACGCCGGGAGAGATCCCAGTTGTGTCACATTACTTGGCACCATAGCGAGCAAAGTCATTCATCTACCCGCTCGTGGTTGGCTGAGAGCAACACCTCCTCAGCTTCGGACTCCAGCACCGGACAGCAGTCCTTGCTAGCAGGTCAAGTCCTGGTACCATCAGCACTGCCACCATCAGCGGTACTGCCTGCTGCTCTGTGGCCACAGGGCCAGGTACCCCTGGACCCCTGGGGTATTGCCCAGCCTGGGCACATGCCCAGATCGGTGGCAGGGGCCTTGGACAAACCATCGGCCATGGTGTCTTGCCCATCTCCAGAGGGAGTTTTCCCGGGAGATGGAACCTAGACCTCGAGGAACAGCCACTAGGACCAGCACCAGAGGTAGCTGAGCCCATGGTACCGGCCTTGTCTTCCTCGTCTCCTGATTAGGTGATTACTGACCCTCTCCCCCCAGCCCAGGTTCCACAAGGTGATGCTAAAGCGCATCAGGAACTATAGAAATGCGTCGCCTCCATGGGGATCCATGCTGAGAAGCTGGAGGAACCATCAAACTCCTTTTTTGGCATCCTCTGCTTTACAGCACCAGCTAGGGTGGTGCTACCCCTACATGAGGGGGGTATCTAAAATTATTAACGCCTTGTGGCAGACCCCTCATCCCTGCCTTTATTTCTAAAAGGTCAGAGCGAAAATACTGTGTGCCAGCGAGGGGTCCTGAATACTTATACACCCACCCAGCCCCAAGCTCCCTGGTAGTTGCAGCCGTTAATGAACGAGAAAGACAAGGCCAACCAGGAGCAATGCTGAAGAACAAGAACTCCAAGAGGCTAAATCTGTTTAGAAGAAAAGTTTATTCTTTCTCCAGCTTCCAGTTGAGAGGCACCAACCACCAAGCACTCCTTGGCCGCTATGACTTTAATATTTGGGAAGCCATGGCCAGGTTCAAGAATTGACACCAGGAAGGAGTTCTTGACGCTCCTGGAGGTGGGCTGGGCTGCAGCCAGAGACCAGGCAGCCTTGGACACGGCAGACTCCGTGGCTTGTACTATGGCCTCTGCCATCTCCATGCGGAGTGCGGCCTGATTAACTCTGTCTGGCTTGTCGATTGTGGTCCAGCAATCCATTCAGGATCTCCTCTTCGATGGCCAGGAGCTGTTTCTGTAGAGACAGATAGAAAGTTACACAGATGAAGGACTCCCACACCACAGTAAAGATCCTATAGCTCTATGTCCCTTGTCTGGCCCGTAAACAACAACCCTAGGGCCAGGGAGCCAACCTAGGTCAGAGCCTGCTCACAAGAGGAGCAAAGACTACAAGTGCCATCAAAGCCACCAACCTCAGCCCTCTGTGCAGTCGAGCTCCACCCACAACAGGCAGGGTGGCAAGCGCCGGTTTTGAGGGTGTGCCCGAGGGCAACCTACTAGACTGTACCCTGGATCCATCCTCCATATGTTTCTGCAACTGCCTTTCTTTTTTCCTCCCTGCATGGACGCGATAACCTTGGACCACTGGGTCCTCAACCTATACCCTCCAGTTTCTTTCTATCCCTCCCCCCATACTCTGTCCCTCTTCAGGGACCCTTCTCACGAAAGTCTCCTTGTGCAGGAGGTGAAGGGCCTGCTGCAGCTGGGAGTCGTGGAGGATGTTCCTCGCAAGTACAGGAACAAGAGGTTCTATTCCTGATACTTTCTAATCCCAAAAGCCAAAGGTGGCTAAGACCCTTCCTGAACCTGTGAGACCTCAACAAATACCAAAGAAATTGAAAGCCTGCATGGTCTCCCTGGCCTCATCATCCCTTCCCTGGATCTGGGAGGCTGGTATGCCACCTTCAACTTGAAGGACGCGTATTTTCATATAGCGATCTTCCAAGGGCACAGATGCTTCCTGCTTTTCATGGTGGGATCGGACCACTACCAGTTCGTGGTCCTCCCTTTCGGCCTAGTAACAGCACCGAGGGTATTTACCAAGTGCATGTCAGTGGTAGCAGTTTACCTCAGGCATCGGGGTATTCAGATATACCCGTTTCTTGACAACTTGCTGGTCAAAGGCCGCTCCAAGTCTCAAGTCCAGTGAGATGTCGCGGTACTACAGGTCACGTGCCGGTCCCTAGGCCTGTTGTTGAGCGACAGGAAATTAACATTAGTTCCAGTGCAAAGGATAGAATTCATCGGGGTGGTGCTCGACTTCACTTGCGCCAGAGGTTTCCAGCCTCAAGACAGGTTCTGGATGATGACAGATCTCATCGCAAAGGTCTCTGCGTTCCCTCTGACCACAGCCCGGGTGTACCTCCTGTTGCTCAGCCACGTGGCAGCCTGTACGTATGTTGTCTGCCTTGTGAGACTCAAGATGTGTCCTCTCAATCAACTCTCAACGGTCTAGTCTCAGTCCAGAGATCATCTGGACAAGGTCATCACCATCCCGCCAGCGGTACTTACATCTCTCCAATGGTGGACCGACTCCAACACAGTCCTAGATGGAGTCCCATTTGACAGTCCGTGCCCCTCAGTCGAACTGAGGTTGGACGCCTCGGACCTCAGCTGGGGCACACACCTAAGACCCAGGGTATGTGATCCCCGGAGGAACTGACATTGTACATAAACATCAGAGAGCTCAGAGCGGTTCACCTGGCCTGAAGTGTCTTCCTACCACATCTCTTGGTCAAAGTGGTGAGGGTGTTGACAGAAAATCCAGCCTCAATTTTCTACATAAACAAGCAAAGGGGAGTGCACTCGTTTGCTCTGTCAAGAGGTGCTCTATCTGTGGGATTTCTGCATCAGGCATGCAATCCACCTGGAGGCCTGTCACTTTCCTGGTGTCAGGAATAGCTGTCAGATTGCCTCAGCAGGTCCTTTTCCTCTCACCATGTGTGATCGTTCCATCCAGAGGTAGCCCGCATGCTCTTCCAGAGGTGGGGAACTCACCAGGCAGACCAGTTCACCACCAGACAGAACCAGAAATGTCATCAGTTCTGCTCCCTGCAGTGGCTGGGCAAGGACTCTCTCCCGATGCCTTCCTCCTGTCATGGTCGGGGGCTCTGATGTATGCATTCTGCCGATCCTGCTCATGAGCAGAGTCCTGTCAAAGATCAAGAGGGACAAGGCCAAAGTCATCATGATTGCCCCGGTGTGGCCACATCAGCATTGGTTTGGCACGCTGATGGACCTGGCGACAACTGCCCTCTCACCCCTCCCGGTCTGGCCAGATCTGCTCTCGCAAGACCACAGCCACCTCTTGAACCCCAACCTTGCATTCCTCCACCTCACATCGTGGATGCTGCATGGTTGAACGCAGAGGAATGGGCCTGCTCTAACAAAGTTAAATAAATCCTCCTGGAAAGCAGGAAGTCGTCCTAGAGCAACCTACCTGGCCAACTGGATGAGATCTCCCATTGGGTACCTGAGTATCTCTCCTTACAATCCATCCTGGAGTACCTGCTCCATCTTAAGAACCAGGAATTGGCCCTCTCTTCCATCAGGGTGCATCTGGAGGCTATCTTCTTGTTTCACCCACCATTCCAGGGTCAGACGGTGTTATCCCACGACATGTTGGCCTCGAGAGACTCTTCCCGCCGGTTCGGGCTGCTGTCCCACAGTGGAACCTTAACTTTGTTCTCTCTAGGCTCACGGGCCCACCCTTTGAGCCTATGGACTCCTGCTCCGTTTCCTACCTGTCGAAAGTCGCTTTCCTTGTGGCGATAACATCAGCGAGACAAGTGTCAGAGATTAAAGTCCTGATATCGGAGCCGCCGTATACGTGTTCTAAAAGGACAAAGTGCAACTGTGATGCCATCTGGCCTTTCTGCCAAAAAGTGGTGTCTTCCTTCCATATAAACCAGGACATCTTCCTCCTGGTGTTTTGACCCAAGCCGCACACCACTAGTCAGGAAACAAGGCTACACGCTCTGGATGTCAGACGTGCCCTGGCATTTTACCTGGGGCGTATCAAGCCCTTCTGCAGGTTGACCCAGATCTTCATCACAACAACGAACAGGATGAAGGGCCTTCTGATGTCCTCACAGAGGATTTCCAACTGGATCACCTCCTGCATCCAGACCTGTTATGAGTTGGCACAGGTCCCGCTGCTGCTGATTTGTGAGGGCCCATTCGACCAGAACCCAGGCGTCCTCGGCAGCCTTTCTGGGCACATTCCCATCCAGGATATTTGCAGATCTGTGACGTGGACTTCGGTTCATGTTCACAGCACATTACGCCATCACTCAGCAGGCCAGGGATGATCCTGGGTTCGGTAGAACTGCGTTGAAATCTACACATCCATGAACTCCTACTCACTTCTGTTGGTACTGCTTGAGAGTCACCTAACACGGAATGGACATGAGCAAACGCTCTAAGAAGAAAAGACAGTTACCTGTTCCATAACTAGTGTTCTCTGAGATGCGTTGCTCATGTCCATTCCATATTCCGCCCTCCTTCCAGCAGGAAGGAACTAAGGATTGGGGGAGCCGGTGACACCCCTTACACCACGGCATATGTGCACCACTCCAGAGGGCTCCAGAGCTGGTCCCCTATGGATACCACTGAGGGAAAAACTTCTGGCACCAGTGCATGTGGCGAGCACACACACCTAATATGGAATGGACACAAGCAACACATCTCGAAGAACACCATTTATGAAACAGGTAATAATCTTTTATGATTATATAGGCTTCATACAGGCTTGGGTCAACAGCTCAGGTAACTTTATGTGAGGCTATTATGAAATCATAGGTTATTTACTCCATCATCACCCTTCCCTGCAGCTTATTTGCATGCAGCATTTCTGTTGGTTATAATAACTGAGAGGTAAGGAGGAAACTGGGCACATATTGCATTCTGACTAGTAGAGTACTTGGTCCAGCTGTCACTGCTCTTTCAAGACTGTTGCTATTGAATATTAGCTTGGGCATCAGTGCTGGAGAGAATCCCCATGCACTGCTGCATTGAAACAATACTGCTGGGGGAACTGAGGTAGGAGTGCAGAGGGAACCTTCAGACAGAAAAATATGCTGGGACTCAGATCTGGGCTCACTCTACCCCACTTTATATATTGCCCAGTGTCTCACTAAAATAACCCTCTAAACTAATAAGTCAAGGGGAAATTTATTTTCTTTTGTTTCTTTTAGGGTTTTTTGTCTGGAAATTCATCCTATACAGAAGTATAAATGTTATTCATGCTGTATTTCCATATCCATGTGAGCCTGCCTATGCATTTGATGGGTGCTATTGAACTCTAGATTTTAGGGGTCTTTGCATTCATGTCAGACTGTTTATACATTTGCTATTACAATGTATTCTAGAACAGCTGTTTTGTTTATCATAGCATGACATTGACCTAAATCTTAATTTCTATGAACTAGGGCTGTTGATTAATAGCCGTTAACTCCCACAATTAACTCAAAAAATTATTGTGTTTAAAAAATTAATCACAGTTAATCACAGTTTTAATCGCACTGTTAAAACAATGGAATACCAATTGAAATTTATTAAATATATGTGGATGTTTTTCTACACTTTCAAATATATTGATTTCAGTTACAACACAGAATACAAAGTGTACATGACTCACTTTATATATATTTTTTTACAAATATTTGCACTGTAAAAATGGCAAACAAAAGACATAGTATTTTTCAATTTACCTCGTACAAGTACTGTCATGCAAGCTCTTTATCATGTAAGCTCAACTTACAAATGTAGATTTTTTTTGTTATGGAACTGCACTCAAAAACAAAACAATGTAAAACTTTAGAGCCTACAAATCCACTCGCGCCTATTTCTTGTTCAGCCAATTGCTAAGACAAACAAGTTTGTTTACATTTACGAGAGATAATGCTGGTTGCTTCTTATTTACAGTGTCACCTGAAAGTGAGAACAGGAGTTCGCATTGCACTTTTGTAGCCAGCATTGCAAGGTATTTACGTGCTAGTTATGCTAAACATTCATATACCCCTCCATGCTTCGGCCACCATTCCAGAGGACATGCTTCCATGCTGATGATGCTCGTTTAAAAAAATGCATTAATTAAATTTGTGACTGAACTCCTTGGGGAGAATTGTATGTCTGCTACTCTGTTTTACCTGCATTCTGCCATATATTTCATGTTATAGCAGTCTCAGACAATGACCCAGCACATATTGTAGAGCATGCTTTCAGAAGTCTTAAAAGAGCAACACTCTGATGCGGAAACAAACCACCAAAAAAGAAAATTAACCTTTCTGCTTGTGGCATCTGACTCAGATGATGAAAATGAATATGCATCAGTCTGCACTGCTTCAGATGCTTATCGAGCAGAACCAGTTATCAGCATGGATGCATATCCTCTGGAATGGTGGTTGGAGCATGAGGGGACATATGACTCTTTAGTGCATCTGGCACATAAATATCTTGCAATGCCAACTACAACAGTGCCATGCGAACGCTTGTTCTCACTTTCAGGTGATATTGTAAACAAGAAGCGGGTAGCATTAGCTCCTATACATATAAACAAACTTGTTTGTCTCAGTTATTGGCTGAACAAGAAGGATGTCTGATTGGACTCTTGGTAGGCTCTAAAGTTCTACCTTGTTTTATTTTTGAATGCAGTTGTTTTTTGGTACATAATTTACATTTGTAAGTTCAAGGGTTTCATGATAAAAAGATTGCACTACAGTATTTGTACTTGGTTAATTGAAAAATACTATTTCTTTTGTTTTTTTACAGTTCAAATATTTGTAATCAAAAAGTTTAAAGTGAGCACTGTGCACTTTGTATTCTGTGTTGTAACTGAAATCAATATATTTGAAAATGTAGAAAATATCCAAAACTATTTAAATTAATGGTATTCTATTATTGTTTAACAGCGCAATTAAGTTTTTTAATCTCTTAACAGCCCCACTATAAACATTTAGTGAGAAAGGAATTAAAATACTACCACAATGTACCCATGCACCTTCACAGTCAGCTTTGACGAACATGGCAAGGTCAGTACATTTTTCCATAACTGGTAGCAAATGCTCCCATTAGTGAGACAGCTGTATCTCTTTTTCTTTAAATGAAGCTACTTATTTAATTTAAAATATATTTTTCCTTTTTTAATAAATTGTCTTGAAAAGTCCAAAATGTATTTGTTTTCTTTTAAATGGGAGCAGTATTTTAACAAAATAGTCTGGAAAGGCCAGTGATTTTTAAAATGTCTTAAAACATTAAATTTAACAAATGCAATGGGTAATAAAAGCAGAAGATACATTGCTGCTTCTGTTAATATCCAGTAGTAAATCCTATATTGGACACAGACAAAGTTTTGCAAAATGAGGGATATCTTTCTCCTAATACTTTAAGTTGATAAGGTGGCAGAAAAAGGTAAATTGTTTTCCAGTTATGTATGTATTTATGTATGACTAAAAAATCTGTCAGTTAACATGTTAATAACAATTAATTTTACTAAAACTAAATAGTGCATGGTAACTATTGTAGCTGAGGTTAAATCCTTTCTTATATTGAAGATAAGGGGTGTATAAATCTTTTAATAATAGAGAAAATGTTTAGCTGTGTTTTAAGAATTCATACCCTGCTGTCATAGCATTCTAGATTAAATTGCTGGGGCAAAATTGACTTGAAGTTTTGAAATTCAGAAACATTTTGAAGAGGACAATATGTTTACCCAGCACTGTGGCACATCCTTTGATTCTGCTTTGATGTTGACAAGATTTATCTATTTAGTCATAGTCTTTAAAAGTGGATGTAGTGCTTGTGAAAGTTGAATTGATAGGTCTGGAGACCGAGTTCCTTAATTTATCTGCAAAACAGATCTAATATTACTGCAGCAGTGCTGTTATCCCCACTGCTTTATAAATAAGTCTGAGCCTTTATATGGTGTGAGCCCTTGAGGGTTGACAAGGTAGGTTTCTGTTCAAATCCATGTTATGCTTGACCTTTGATGAGTCTGCCAAGAATGGTACTAGCCATGACAGTAGCTTTTGTGATTTGTTTGTCTACTAGGGGCTAGGCTGAGCACTGATTTATCTTACGCTAGCCAAAAAAAATCTTTCAGATAGTAGAATATTTGTCACCATAGACCTATAGTAACTGAAATTCATTTACAATTAATTATTTGGGATATCTGTAGGCTTAGAGGTTCAGACTTCTCAGTTGTCCATCTCACACTATGACCGACCCATCCAGAAACTATGGCTTTTATCTTAGGCAAGTTTGAGGGGCCTCTCATGATCATTGCTATTGCTTTCTGCTGCTTTGGTCACTACTTTCCCTTTGGAACCTATGCATTCTTCCTTCTCATGCACTTCAGTTCATTTTTGCAGCAAGGTACTATAGCTTGGATAGCTCAGTGGTTTGAGCATTGGCCTGCTAAAACCAGAGTTGTGAGTTCAATCCTTGAGGGAGCCATTGGGGGCTGGACTTGATGACCTTTCAGAGTCCCTTCCAGTTCTATGAGATAGGTATGTTTATAATATAATTACAAACCCACCACTAGGTGGTGCTAGAGAGCAATAATTTTTTTCCATCCTCTTTCTTCACTCCTTATGATTTTTCCTGTACTTTCCTCATATCTCACTGTCCAAATGAATGGATGTCAAGTGGTTACTTCACACACAGCACTCTGAAAGTCCTTTTGGCTATCCAGTTAAACATAATATAACCCAACGTCCCTGGATGGATCATTGGCATGGAGGAACAAAACCCAGAGCCTCTGAATCTAAAATCTCAAGCCACTATTGTCTGAGCTAAGACCTGCACTGAGGCTCTCTAAGGTTGTATTAGACTGAAATCATTTGTGCCTTCTCCCACTAGAGGGAGACAGAAAGCTACACAGTGTAAATATGGATTACAATGAAGTGGACCCATACATTTCATACTTCTAAGTGTAGTGATAAAATAAATTGTGCATTCATGCTTTCCATCTGCTGCATCTGTCTATATATTTTTGATACAAACATGACCATGGAATCTAGATACCACATTGAAAATTGCTTACTTCAAATAATGTGCTTATTCTAGATTTTAAAAGTAACTTCATAAAAGAGTGAGATTTAAAAATATTTTGCTAGAGTTAAATTTATCCCTTATCCTTGGTAAAACAATTCTACAATAAATATTTTAATTAAGTTTCTTAGAGAACACAATGGGCCATCTAGACTCAAGTCACATTGACAGCACTGAAAGGCATTTCTCAATTTATGAGCACTCTGTTTACTCAAGAATGTAGAAATTTCCCTTTCTAAATGGTACAGCCTTATCTTTATTATTCCAGTGCCTTTTAGTTTACAGTTCTGCTGTAAGCAATGTTTCAGAAGCTTATTTCAGGATTCCTAAATACGTGAACAGACAAAATTAATGCTCAGTGCCAGCAATCTACATTTTATATATTGTGTGATTGAAAATAAGACTTGCTGAACAGCAGAAAAGAAAAATGATGGTTGTACTTTATTTATACAGAATTTATGTGATAACAGAAGGTAAATTGAGCTTCTGAAAATAAACCTTGTTTGCAAATCTTTTTTTAAACACAAGCCAAGCTATGAAAATCAAGTCCCAGTAACATCAAAGAAAACATCCCTCTTCCTTTTAATCTAATATATGTCAAAATGGATGTGGTGGTGCATCATATTTACTTGAACACTAGCACATAGACCACTGCTAACCTGCACAGGTCTCTAGCTGCGGGTGTAAACTCTTGCCTATCTTATGAAAAGGCTGAGAGCCAATGTTTTATTTGCAGTGGGAAACATTCCACTGCATAAACCAAATAATCTAATGTTAATTGCATTGTCCTAGTACTGATGTCCACAGGAAGTGTCACTTCCATGTTTTAATACGCACTGAAAGGGTCTTTGTGTTCACAATGAACTTTCCAATATACTTTGTCAATAATAACTAGAAAAACAGCTGATGTTGTTTGGAGTACACAGTATTATTTGCTTCCTAAGATAAAATCCTACAAAATAAAACAGCTGATGTGAGTTGGAGCAGTGTGTACTGTTTTCATTTTAAGATAAAATCTTATAAAACAGCTGATCCAAGTTGGAACAGAGGGTACTATTTGTATGCTAAAAATACAGTTTAGAATGTTTCATATTAAGCTATCTATGGTTGGCTCAAGCAGCAGTTAGTAATTTATTTAGTTATCTTAATCTTCCTCTCTGTCTCATCAGTAGACCTTGCCTGGAAACTAAATATTCCAACCAATGTATCAATTTGGTTATTTACTGAAAGGGAGCACCATCAGTTTAATATTTGCACTTTGTATGAAACTTTTAAACATATTATTACAACCCTTGAAAAGTCTATAACGGAAATATTAGAGGAAAAATGTTTTTCTTGATTTCCTGTTTGTTCATTTTGTGTATTTCACTATGATTTTTTTCTTCCCACTAGTCAGTTAGTTTTCCTTTTGTGTTGATCTGTACAAAAGGCATTTCCTCTGTGGACCAGAAGTGGTCTTCTATTTTTATAGGCAAGACTTTGGAAAAGTGCTTGACCACAAAATAAAGGAACTTTAATTATGTTTGTTATCTTTATGGACCCACCAATCATACTTCCATGTAAATTAATGGCAATATTCTCATTGATTTAAATGGAGTAAGATTAAGATAAAATGGTCTTGTCCTCCTAACTGCCTCCTCAGAAAAGTTAAGCACCTGCAACTCCCATTGAGGGAGTTAAGGGATCAGCATCTATGTTACCAGATTAAAATATAAATGTCAATATTTCAACATTTATTTTAAGATCTGAATGAGGCCTGACGTGTAAATTCTGATCTGGATCCAAAATTCAGGTAACCGGGATGCAGTTTGAATCAGAAATAATCAGAAATTGGGATCTGATGACACTGATGTTGGATATTGAAACATAATAGTCATTTGTATCCTGAGCTCATAGATTCATAGACTTTAGGGTCAGAAGGGACCAATGTGATCATCTAGTCTGACCTCCTGCACAAAGCAGGCCACAGAACCCTACCCGTCCACTTCTAAAACAAACCCCTAACCTATGTCCGAGTTATTGAAGTTTTCAAATTGTGGTTTGAAGACCTCAAGCTGCAGAGAATCCACCAGCAAGTGACCCATGCCCCACGCTGCAGAGGAAGGCGAAAAACCTCCAGGGCCTCTGCCAGTCTGCCCCCGGAGGAAAATTCCTTCCCGACCCCAAATATGGCAATCAGCTAAACCCTGAGCATGTGGGCAAGACTCACCAGCCAGCACTCAGGAAAGAATTCTCTGCAGTAACTCAGATCCCATCCCAACCAACATCCCATCACCAACCACTGTGCATACTTATCTGCTGGTAATCAAAGATCAGTTGCCAAAATTAAGCTATCCCATCATACCATCCCTTCCATAAACTTATCAAGCTTAGTCTTAAAGCCAGATATGTCTTTTGCCTCCACTACTACCCTTGGAAGTCTGTTCCAGAACTTCCCTCCTCTAATGGTTAGAAACCTTCATCTAATTTCAAGTCTAAACTTCCTAGTGTCCAGTTTATACCCATTCGTTCTTGTGTCTACATTGGTACTAAACTTAAATAATTCCTCTCCCTCCCTAATATTAATCCCTCTGATATATTTATAAAGAACAAGCATATCCCCCCTCAGCCTTCTTTTGGCTAGACTAAACGAGCCAAGCTCTTTGAGTCTCCTTTCATAAGGCAGGTTTTCCATTCCTCGGATCATCCTAGTAGCCCGTCTCTGAACCTGTTCCAGTTTGAATTCATCCTTCTTAAACATGGGAGACCAGAACTGCACACAGTATTCCAGGTGAGGTCTCACCAGTGCCTTATATAATGGTACTAACACCTGCTTATCTTTGCTGGAAATACCTCGCCTGATGCATCCTAAAACTGCATTAGCTTTTTTAACAGCCATATCACATTGGCGGCTCATAGTCATCCTGTGATCAACCAATACTCCAAGGTCCTTCTCCTCCTCTGTTGCTTCCAACTGATGTGTCCCCAATGTATATCTAAAATTCTTATTATTAATCCCTAAGTGCATGACCTTGTACTTTTCACTATTAAATTTCATCCTATTACTATTACTCCAGTTTACAAGGTCATCCAGATCTTCCTGTATGATATCCCGGTCCTTCTCCATGTTAGCAATACCCCCCAGCTTTGTGTCATCCCCAAACTTTATTAGCACAGTCCCGCTTTTTGTGCCAAGGTCAGTAATAAAAAGGTTAAATAAGATTGGTCCCAAAACCGATCCTTGAGGAACTCCACTAGTAACCTCCTTCCAGCCTGACAGTTCACCCTTCAGTACGACCCATTGTAGTCTCCCCTTTAACCAGTTCCTTATCCACCTTTCAATTTTCATATTGATCCCCATCTTTTCCAATTTGACTAATAATTCCCCATGTGGAACCGTGTCAAATACCTTACTGAAATCGAGGTAAATTAGATCTACTGCATTTCCTTTGTCTAAATAATCTGTCACCTTCTCAAAGAAGGGGATCAGGTTGGTTTGGCACGATCTATCTTTAATAAAACCATGTTGTAATTTGTCCCAATTACCATTGACCTCAAAGTCCTTAACTACTTTCTCCTTCAAAATTTTTTCCAAGACCTTACATACTACAGATGTCAAACTAACAGGCCTATAGCTACTCGGATCACTTTTTTTCCCTTTCTTAAAGATAGGAACTATGTTAGCAATTCTCCAGCTGTACGGTACAGCCCCTGAGATTAGTGATTCATTAAAAATTCTCGCTAATGGGCTTGCTATTTCATTCGCCAGTTCCTTTAATATTCTTGGATGAAGATTGTCCGGGCCCTCCGATTTTGTCCCATTAAGCTGTTCAAGTTTGGCTTCTACCTCAGATGTGGTAATATCCACCTCCATATCCTCATTCCTGTTTGTCATCCTTCCATTATCCCTAAGCTCCTCATTAGCCTTATTAAAAACTGAGGCAAAGTACTTATTTAGATATTGGGCCATGCCTAGGTTATCCTTAACCTCCTTTCCATCCTCAATGTTTAGCGGTCCCACTTCTTCTTTCTTTGTTTTCTTCTTATTTATATGGCTATAGAACCTTTTACTATTGGTTAATTCCCTTTGCAAGGTCCAACTCTACTTGGCTTTTAGCCTTTCTCACTTTATCCCTACATATTCTGACCTCACTAAGGTAGCTTTCCTTGCTAATCCCATCCTTCTTCCACTCTGTGTAGGCTTTCTGCTTTTTCTTAATCACCTCTCTGAGATGCTTGCTAGCTGAATAGCTAGATTCTGTAATTATGTATGGAAAGGCTTTCACCTGACAAATTAGTCTGCTTACTAACAACCACCATCTTCATTTACTTACATTGTTTTAGAGGTATATCTAGCAAGGAAAATCATTAATACTTTCCAACTGTTTATGTTTGATTAGTTTTGCTTATTCAGTCTCAAAATGTTTGCTCTGATTAAGTGCAGTTTGAATTTTCCCAGGCTTGTAAAATAAGCGGTGAATCAGCCAGTGCAAAACCAGGACATACATTTGAACTGTAAACCCCCTGACTACTACCCCTTTTTCCTCAGCATCACAAAGACACATGGTCACACAGTTTCTCCTGTTACAGGCAAACTTCAGATGTTTGTCTTTTTCTAATTAGATACACGTAATCCATTCAGCCAGTTTGTGAAGTTCTCCTACCCTTGTCCTCTCCGTCTCTAGCCAGACAATGAAAACAAAGATACAGTAGAACTCATTTTCTCATTATTGATTTCACGCACCAGCTGCCAGCTGTTTTTGCTTGTTAGTTTATATAACCCTCTGGGCAACTTCTTTTTAAAAAGTACTTTTCTTTGACCATCTGCTAAATGCAATTGGTTTAATAATTAAAGACTTACCATCCTTTTTCAAACAAACATAAATGCAGCTGAGAAATCAACATTTTGCTGCTTTTTTTTTTGAAGTGTCGGTAGTTTTCTTTGAGTTGAATGTGATACAGTCATAGAATCCTTGGATAGAATTGGATGTCATTTGCTGGTATGCTGCATTGCACACATGCTGAAGGTAGCTATCTGGTTATTTGAAAAAAACACGGAGCTTGGCTAATTTTGGAGTGTGTATGTGGGGGGTGTTCTTTTGCCTCAGAACTTTTACAATAAACTGTGTTTCCACAGTCACAGAAATTTACGAGCATCCCCTTTAAGAAATTATGCAACTCAGTCTAAATGATGTATAAATTGCTTGTAATTAGGAATGGAAATCTACTTTCTGAGGGTATCTTGCCAGTGGCAGATACTACTGCACTGATGTTTACATGCCTGCATGCCACCATCTGGCTTTCTCTTGGTTGGAGATTACAATGTAGAGACTGCTTTAGATTGGGGGAGTGGGTAGAGAGAGAAACCCCTTTTGCTCAGTACCTAAAAATGAGAACTGTTAGAATTTATATGCTTTTCATCAGGCAAATTAGAGCTCCCAGCTTTTCAGCTTTTCTTTGCTAAGTGTAAAGGAAGCTGTACACCAGTAATTTGTGCTGTTGGGTGAGGCTAAGTTATATGATTAAAAATAATATATTTGAGAATTAGAAGTACTTTGAACGGGTCATGAGCAAAGACAATAAGACAGTAATATGAATGGGATCATTGGAGCTTGCAATTTTTCTGAGTTGTACACTTTATGGGCAGGATGTGTAAAATAGATCCAACCTTGGTTTGAACTCCTGTACATCGTGATTAGAGCTAAACTTTCCCATGATTCCTTTTTTTAAAAAAAAAGAGCGGCTGAAAAATCCTTCTGTTTACAAACCAGTTTACCATTTGTTTCAGATGTACCTCAAAGCTGACCTGTAAGATTACTCTCTTGAGAGGTGAAAAAGGGTAATTCATTTTTTATGTTCTTTTAATCTTGGAATCCTTTCAAGAACTCACTATGCTGTGATCAGTGCATTTTCTTTTGTTACAGAACCATTTGTTCAACCTAACCTTCACTGACACACAATTTATGGTCAAAAATTGTTGTGAAATTTTTGTGGAAAAAAGTTCTGTTACTATCTGATCTTAGATTTGTGAGGTCGTAATCACATTTTTAAAAAATACAACCAAATAAGATTATTTTCTACAGAACGAAAAAGGAAATGGTTATGTGTTTTCTTAACAGGATGAAAAGATATGTGTTTGCTTTGAGATTTTTATATTTGTTTGTTTAAAAAATATTCCCATCTTTAATATTTTTGTCTTTTATAAACACAATCTTGTTCCAGACAGCTGTGAACTCTGGTCTCTGCTAATTCCTGAAGTAGACAAGAACAAGTCAAGTTTTCCAAGCTATCTGATTAAATGTCTGCTGAAATATAATTGAAATGAAAGTGACTGCTTACAGTAAAAGTTCAGATCAGAGTGCAAAGCTTTCATGAGAAAGGTTTGTTGAAGTTTATCCTTTGTTTTTTATATGAAACATTTTGATCATAGATTTCATGGATTTTAGGATTGCAACAAGTATGCAATAAATAGTATAAACTGATTACACTATTCATTTTCTGCTTGTGAATATCCTGGGCCTAATTCTTTTTACACCAGTGTAAATTACAAGTGAAGCCACTGAATTCAGTGGAGTATATTTTTATATTTGTGTAAAACTGGTGTAAATAGAAGATTTTTTCCCCCTTGTATTCTTTGAGATATCCCTGCTTTGAAGCAAACCTAGCAGAATAGGCTACAATTTAACAAAGTTCGGTTCAGGGGATTAAAATTGTTCCTCCTCCAACAAAAAGTCAGGCTGTAGGGTTGCAGTGTAGCCTTTTGTGAGTTCTGCCTGTGAGTGGAAGTAGTAGCTGGAGTCCCACAGTCCCACTTATGAGATTGTAGGAACCACTGGATCCACATAGCATAAATGCAATAACTCCTTCCTGGGTTTGCCTCCAGCCTGCCCTAAAGCTATTCTCCGTACCAACTTTTGTAGGAGCAGTGAAGAAACTCCTTCACTCTTGGTATGTCCCCCCCTTGCCCTGCTCATCTTTTATGTTGTGCAGAGTTCCAAATAGTATTTCATACCTTGACAGCAACTAATGTGTCTCAGTGAGGAACAGTATTAATGCCTCAGAAGTGGAATTCCATTTAGTTCTCCTCCTTCCAGGAATGTTGCATTATATCACAGCCAGTGGAAAGGCAGCAAGGGTGTTGAAGTCCTCTTAAAAAAATCTCTTCAAGGAAAAAAACAGAGTTTTGCTGTGAGAAGATATGCAGTGAAATGTTTAAAATCTATATTTAAAGAGAGAAGGTCTCATTCCTAACATGAAATACACCAACATTTTCCTACCCAGAGAAGAAGATACTTGATTCTTTATGAAAGCTTTACAAAAACATTGACTGGGGGATGCGAGGAACACCTTACTCCTGAAATGCATCCATCCTAGCTCCTCCTTATACACTTAACTTTCCTTATTTCCAGGATACAGTGACTTTCCCTGAGAGAGAGGAAAGTAGCGAAAATCCTAAAAGGGATTTGCAGCCCAGTTCTACCCATTTTTGCATGTTGTGCGCAGTGACTAACTAGTGGATGTAAAATACTTTTATTCTGATTTAGAAACATTTTACACGCACTTTGTACTTTACACAGGTGTTAAATGCCTATGCAAGGTATGAGGCAGTAAAGAATCAAGCCAAGGATCTTTAAGGAACAGTCATCATAGCGTGCCCCTCTACCCACCAGTCCCCATGATACATACTTGAGTGAGTTATGGGAAGTGATGGGATGAAACACATTCATATTCTGGAAATAAAATCTAGTGTTTCATCCTAGTAGATTATCTTTTTTATTAAAACCGCTACGTTCAAAGTGGTTTACTTTTTTGTTGTTGTTGGGATATGAAGTTGTATTTATGGCAAGCATGGTTTTCTTGGGAAGTGGCTGCAGACAGCTGTCTCCCATTGAAAACAGATCCTTTTCTTTGAGCTGAAGTTTGAAATGAATGTCGACGTGTAAATTAAACCAGTTTGTCACATGCAGTGGAGAGTGGCAGCAGTTTTGTTTCTTTTGTCTCTTCAGCTTGCCACTTTTTAGAAGATTATTTATGGTAAAATAAAAATATAGGCAGAGTTTTGCATATTCCACCATGTCGTGAATTACGTTGCTATTTAATGGTTTCCCTATTTAAATCCACACCTAGATGCCCTTCAGTCTATAATTTTGTAATGGAATAAACCACAACCCTAATTCAAACACCACAAGGATTTGTTTCAGCCTCATCTCTAGCTGATACCAGTATTTTATGAAATGGTTATTTATGTTCATTCTTTGTATCCTGTAGACAGTTATCTCTTCTATAGTCATGAAAGAATATTGGTCCTTAAATATGTCTGACATCTGTCTAATCTGTGTGTACTATAGTCATCCCCATAGTATTAGAGTACATATCTACTGCATATGTGTCTTGCATTATTTGTATTGAACCACTGATACAATCTTCACCCAGTTACAGAAATGGTCATTCTTTCTGAAATAATGAGTTGGATGCTTTTAAAGACTAATCTGCTCTCAAAGTGTAAGGGATTTACGCATGCAATTCCCATTGATGCTAATGTGAATTAATCGTGTAAATCCCTCACACTATACATCAAAGAAAAAAAAAAGGCTCTTTAGCCTTTAAAGTACACAGAAATAGAAATAGATGCTCCTTGAAACTTCGCTATTGTAATCTTAAACCATAAATAATGTAAACCAAACAATATGCATTTGTTCCAGAGAATGTTAATACTAAAGGTTATATTCTCCTCTTCAAGTGCACATGTGTAATGTACTACTCATAAATGTTAATGGAAATTGAAAGTATGTATTCAATTGAGAGTTAAGTTTAGAAGTTCAGGGTCCATAGAAAAATATTTTCCAAATAATAAAGTTGTGAAATTATTCTAGAACTAAAATCTAACTACTTACATGCATATATAAGGAAAGTGTGCACTCTTTTTTTAGAACAACACAACAAGGTTTGCCAAATAAATATAGTATAAAGTTTAGTGTATTGTTTACTCTGGTAATGGCAGACTAGACTACGGTTTTCTGCTTGCAGAAATATTTTGAGCTTCAGTTCAATACCAGTTTCATTTGGTTATGTGTTCTGAGGGACCCTTGAAAAACACATCATGAACACAAACATTAATGAGATGAGCACTAATAAAGCCTACAATAATCTTTCAGAATTGAAAGAACAGCTTGTCTTTTCTCATATCCATCTGGCTATTTGCTAAATTTTGAAAAAAATCTTTAAAATTTACCTGTCTTCTAGTTTATTTAAAAATATGCTATGTAAAATTTTGCATAATCTCCTTTACTTTTTGTGTGATTTTTAAGAAAAATTATTTTTTTTTGGTGGTAATAGCAACTGGAGCAAGGAAATCTTCCACTTGCTAGCCCATAGTTTAAATCTCTATCTACAAAGCTAAAATTGCTGTGAACATGATTCATTGGTCTTCTTTATATATATTTTTTCCATTGAATAATTCTACTTTGATTGTAAATTGTGATTTTGAGATAAAGAGAGAGAATGTAAAGAGTTTTTTTGATACTTTTTGACTGGGGTTTAGCTTTCAAAAGAAGTAGTGATGCCCTGGTCAGCTGTTCAAAGTGTGTAATCATCACTGTGTGTGAAATATCCCTTATGTTGTTTTACATCACTATGAACTGAACAAAACTTTCACAATTCAGATGCGTTATAATCACATGTTTGCAAGTTGAATGAAAATACAATAAGCTCTGTTGTTGCTCTTAAGCATCTATATTTATTTTCCACACCCAATTAGGAATTTCTTTGGTAAATCAATAATTCTTTGAAAAAAATCAATTAATGTGTATTTATTTATATTACTAACTTTCCTCAAATTAATTGTATATTAAATCTGCTCATGTTGCAAATTAAAGGGAGGTTTTCTTATGATCAGCTTTGCAAATTCAACTTGGGTCCTGAGAGTCAAGTTGGGTTCTTTCCTTGTCCTACACCATAACCAATAATAAATGCTCACATTTAGGTCAATTTATACTCTGTTATACCTTTTGAAGTGCCCATTGGGCTTACACAGGTGTAACTGATTGATCCTGTAGCTGGAACTTGCTGGTACTAGTGGAGCAACAATATCTAGCTCACTCAGTCTTGAGTGTATTTGTTTCTCAATATGAACAAAAGTAACATAAATTCATTTTTGTCACTGAAGTCAGTAGCTGCAACTTGAATACACACAGGAAGTAGGAAGAAGGTGCCATTTTTAAAGAGTCACTTTTCAGAGTGTTACTTAACTTTAAGTTTTACGTCTGGATATAGCAGAACACAATGAAATATAGAAATGAATATCCAAAATAAATAAAATAGCAGATATGGTACAGTGACAATCTGTTTCTTACAAATGCTCAGTTCTCAATGTTGGGAATTTGGTTCCTTTTACTAAAAATAAGAGCTTCCAGTTTTAGACTGTCTGGTAACCACTGAACTCTTTACTTTGGATTTAGTCTGTGGACTTTTTACAACATGCCTCTACTAACTAACTGACCTTTTAAATCTAGTGATTATTTATTATGTATATTATGGTAGTGCTGCTTTGTAGTTGACATAGTACAAATACTGGGTAACAAACACTCCCTGCCCTGAAGAATTTAAGAGTGTAACTAGACAAAAGGTGGAAGAACACACAAGTGGGGGAACAGTGTGATGGCACAAATGAGTGAACAAATTGATGGCTTGCAAATGTCAAGTTAGTTCCATAATTTTTTCTTCCTAATATTTTTGGATGAAGATTAGGTGATTAATTAAATGAAAAGACAGGACATTGAAGAGGTGGGAGAGGATGGGGAGAAGTAGGAGGAAGGAGAAAGGTCTGAAGGGCAGGTGGTGTGAATTTGAGATGAAGGTACTATGAGGATGGTGGTTCCAGGAAACGGCCAATTGGTACAGGGGGAGAAAATGTGTATTCAAAACAGAAGAAAACCCTCTGACAACATCATCGCTGTTAAGCAGTCACTGCTTAAGATGTTTCTTCATCTGCATTTCTGTATTCAGGATATGTCTGTGCTTTGGAGACTATGCATAGCCTCATAGTGTAGACGCAGCCTATGTTGACAGAAGGAGTCTCTCTGTGGATGTAGGAACACCACTTGGAATGACATTAATTGCGTTAACAGAATCACTCGTCTGTCAGCATAGTTATGTCTATGCTGGGGGTTATGTTGCTGTAGCTATGTCGGTCAGAATATAGTTTTTTTCATACCCTTTACTGTACCTATATAACTTTCAAGTGTAGACCAAGCTTCATTCTGTGGCTGGCTCATCCTTGCAATCTCTTTTCCCAAGGCCACATGGCTTTGAGGGAGAGAGAGGGACGTTGCATGAGTCCAAACCTAGTTCCTCCAGAAGGAGAATCTAAGAGAAGGCACCAGCTACAGCCCTGGTGGCCATTTTGCAGTTGACTCTTGGATATTGCACCTGCATCCCTTTTAGTTAGTAAAGTATTTTGACTGCTGCTACATTTCTGCCTGCATTGCCTTTTCCCCCTCATTCCTGAGGAAGTGGCATTGTCCTCACATAGGACGTAGCACCTCCATTATTGGCTTGAATACAATCATTAAAGTTAATTGACTATAATTCTTCCTGACTCTCACTGGACTTGGGTCAATCACTTTTAGGCTGTTA
This sequence comes from Gopherus evgoodei, assembly GCF_007399415.2. Lineage (NCBI taxonomy): Eukaryota > Metazoa > Chordata > Testudines > Testudinidae > Gopherus > Gopherus evgoodei. The sequence continues at coordinate 78,869,808 of NC_044330.1, read as the reverse complement.
GAATCTAATATTTTAGCCATTCTAAATCATAAGAGGAATTTTTAAAAAAAGCACTCAGGAAGCAAAGATATATTTAATTTTGAGATAATCTTGATACAGAGCAAAGATATCCTAGAGCATTGCCACACCATGTAGAATTAAACAAATGTACCATAAAGCAAAGTAATAAGTATGGAGAGTGTCGTGTTATTTAAAGGACAATGCACATATATTGTTTGCAGTGTTGTTATTGCCGTATTGGTCCCAGGATATGAGAGAAATAAAGTAGGTGAGATAATGTCTTTTATTGGACCAATTTCTGTTGGCGAGAGAGACAGAGTTTCAAGTTTCACAGAGGTCTTCTTCTGGTCTGGAAAAGATAACCAGAGTGTATCAGCTAAATACAAGGTGGGACAGATTAAATATAACGAGTTAACACGTGTTGCAAGAAATCCCTTAAAATGAAGTGGGAAATTAACACTTCTGCAGTCATATGACAAAAAAGGGTTAACAGATTTCAAATTACTGTACTGAGCCATAAAACCAGTGATTCTGCTGAAACCTTGATTTTTAGTGTCTGTCAGAATTAGGAATTTAAGTTCCCAGGCTCGTTTTTAAGGCGTTTGTGCAGGTTTCCTTTGAGGGCAAGGATTGATAGGACAGATATGGAGTGATTGCTTTGTGAAAAGTGTTTGCCTGCAGGTGACAGGGTGTTTTTTGTCTTTTATCATTTCTCTGAGTTCATTCGAGAGTGTAGTGATTGTCTGGATTAACCACATGGGGTATGTCTACACTGCGAAGTTGTCGACAAAATTTTGTCTGTCACGATGTGACAGACCCAGGCCAGTGGGGTACAGGAGTCTGGTAGAGGGCAAATATACTGGTCACCGGATGAGAAGTTTTTTCTGTTCCCTGAGTGACCAGAGCAGGGGCTGCACTAGAGTAATCAGGAACCTGCTAGAACCAGTTAAGGCAGACAGGCTGATTAGAACACCTGCAGCCTATCAAGGCAGGCTAATCAGGGCACCTGGGTTTAAGAAGGAGCTCACTTCAGTTTGTGGTGTGCGTGTGAGGAGCTGGGAGCAAGAAGCGCAAGGAGCTGAGAGTGAGAGGCTGTGCTGCTGGAGGACTAAGAAGTACAAGTGTTATCAGACACCAGGAGGAAGGTCCTGTGGTGAGGATAAAGAAGGTGTTTGGAGGAGGCCATGGGGAAGTAGCCCAGGGAGTTGTTGCTGTCATGCAGCTGTTACAGGAGGCAGTATAGACAGCTGCAATCCACAGGGCCCTGGGCTGGAACCTGGAGTAAAGGGTGGGCCCAGGTTCCCCCCAAACCTCCCAACTCCTGATCAGATACAGGAGGAGTTGACCTAGACTGTGGGTTCCACCAGAGGGGAAGATCACTAAGGTGTGCAAATCTGCCAATAAGCGCAGGACCCACCAAGGCAGAGGAGGAACTTTGTCACAACGGGTACTTTAAAAAGTCCCCCTGTGAAAGACAAAAGTTTTGCCGACACAAGTGGCAGTGTGACACCGCTTAGCCAATGCTGCTCACAGGGCTGGAAGTACTTTGTTGGCACTTTTACACATGCTGACTTGTCACTAAATGCTGCATGGTGTAGACAAGCCCACTTGGAGGCAGGGAAAAAGGTGGCCGGAGCTTCCCTCCTGGCCTCGTTGGATGCAGTAGACTCGGCAGCCAGGACTCTGGCCTCAGGAGTTGCCATGAGGCGCATCTCATGGCTTCAGGTTTCAAACCTCCGGCCGGAGCTGCAGTATATCATTCAGGACTTACCATTTAATGGTACAAGCCTCTTCGCGGCAAAGACAGCCCCAGGCTGCAAAGCCTGAAGGACAACAGGGTCCTACTGTGCTCTCTCAGCGTGCATACGTCGGCGCCAAATGCAGGCCTACCGTCCCCAGCCACCCTGTCCCCCTTCCGGGACCCCTCTCACGAGCAATTCCTCTTACAAGAGGTGCAGACGCCGATGGACGAAAGGGGCAAGGGGTTTTACTCCCATTATTCCCTAATCCCCAACTTGAGCGGAGGTCTCAGACCTATCCTAGACCTGCAAGGACTCAACCAGTTGATAAGGTTGAAGTTGTGCATGGTATCCCTGGGAACCATTATCCCATCCTTGGATCCTGGGGACTGGTTTGCCGCCCTCGATATGAAGGACGTGTACTTTCACATCGCCATCTTCCCTCCGCACGGGAGATACCTCCGCTTTCTAGCCAATCGTCAGTACTTCCAGTGTACGGTCCTGCAGTTTGGCCTTTCTGCAGCCCCACAGGTATTGACCAAGGGTATGGCCATAGTCGCTGCCTACCTTCGCCGACGTCGGATGTGCATATTCCCGTATCTGGACGATTGGCTTATCTGAGGAGACTCAGAGACACAAATCACTCAGCGTATGGTCATCGTCAAGGACCTATTCACATGTCTAGGCCTGATGATTACTATAGAACAACCCACTCTGGTTCCCATGCAGAGGTTAGACTTCCCAGGAGCTATCCTGGACTCTGACCTAGCCGGAGCCTGCTTACTACAGCCGCGGTTTCAGGCGATGGCAACAATCATCCGAGGTCTGCAGACTTTCCCAACGACCTTGGCTCCCACTTGTCTTGGTCTCCTGGGTCCCATGGCTGCCTGCAAGTTTGTAACCAAACACGCCAAGCTCCGCCTCTGTACTCTCCAAGTTTGGCTCAACTCAGCATACTGCACGGACAGGGACCCAATGGTCACGATAGTCACCATTCCCTCGAGCACCGTAGGCTCCCTAGAATGGTGGCTAGCTCCCTCCCTGGCATCTGCAGAGATGCCGTTCCATCCGCCCCTGCCCTTGCTGTCCCTGATGATGGACGCGTCATCTCTCGGCTCGGGTACTCACCTCAATCACCTTCGAGCTTAAGGCCTTTGGTCTTCTCAGGAGCTGGCATTCCACATCAATGTCCAAAAATGAGAGCAGTCCGCCTGGCGTGCCAGGGGTTCCAGCAGCAGCTGTGAGGCCGTGGTGTCTGTGTTTACAGCCAACACAATGGCCATGTGCTACATAAACAACCAGGGAGGGAGATGGTCCTCCCCCTTTTGTCAGGAGGCCATCCATCTCTGGGACTTTTGCATAGCCCACTCGATAAATCTGGTAGTGTCCTTTCTCCCAGGCGTTCGGAACGCCTTGGCGCTTCGGCTCAGCAGGTCTTTCCTGTCTCACGAGTGGTCGCTTTGCCCTGATGTGATGCATTCTGTTTTCCAGAAGTGGAAACTTTTCCCCACATAGACCTGTTCGCTTACCGCGAGAGCAGGAAATGCCAGATGTTCTGCTCCTTCCAAGGTCTCTCCCCGGGATTGATCTCAGACGCTTTCCTGATGCCGTGGAAGGGCCAACTCCTTTATGCCTTCCCACCATTCCCGCTGGTTCATTGGGTCCTGCTCAAACTCCGCAGGGGCAGAGCACGCATCATCATAATCACTCCAGCATGGTCCAGGCAGCACTGATACACCGCGTTGCTCGACCTGTCAATAGCCAACCCAATTAGCCTGCCACTCTACCCAGACCTCATAACTCAGGACCACAGCAGGCTTCGCCACCCGGACCTGCAGTCTCTTCACCTCACGGTGTGGCTGCTGCGTGACTAAACTGGGGTAGCAGGAAGTCTTCCACCTGGTCAACGTACCTGGCCGAGTGGAAGCGTTTCTCCTACAGGTGTGAAACGCTTGATCTTACTCCTACTGAGGTCTCGATCCCCTCTCTTTGGCCTACCTCTGGCCTACAACAGCAGGGCCTAGCGGTGTCATCGCTGAGGGTACACTCTACCTTCCACCCAGGCTAAGGTGGTCGTTCCGTGTTCTCACACTCTGTGTTCGAGGTTCCTCAAGGGCTTGGGGCGCATACACCCTCAAGTACGCCGCCCAGCCCCAACCTGGGACCTCAACCTGGTTTTAACCAGACTTATGTCTCCCCCATTTGAGCCGTTAGCGACCAGCTCGCTGCTATACCTGTCTTGGAAGACAGCTTTCCTCATAGCCATTACATCGGCCAGACGAGTCTCCGAGCTCAGGGCTCTTACGGTGGTTCCGCCGTACACTACGTTTCACAAAGACAAGGTGCAGTTATGACCACACCTGGCTTTCCTCCCTAAGGTGGTTTCCGCCTTTCATGTTAACCACACTCAATGCAATGGGAGCAACAATTGCACTCACTGCACGTCTGTAGAGCGCTTGCATTTATATTGCGCGGACAGAGCCATTTTGTAAAACGCTGCAACTCTCTGTCATGGTAGCAGACTGAAGGAAAGGCCCTACCTGTTTCCTCTCAGAGGATCTCATCTTGGATGATGGCATGCATCCACACTTATGATTTGGCTCATATTTCCCCAAGCCACATCGCCGTGCATTCTACCAGGGCTCAGGCTTCATCTGCTGCCTTGCTGGCTCGTGTACCTACCCACGAGATCTGTTGCGCAGCTCTATGGTCCTCGGTCCATACCTTTGCTTCGCATTATGCTCTGGTTCAACAGTCAAGAGATGCTACAGCCTCTGTCTCGGCAGTTTTACATTCTGCCACATTTCACTCCGACCCCACTGCCTACGTAAGGCTTGGGAATCACCTAACTGGAATGGATATGAGCAAGCACTCGAAGAAGAAAAGACGGTTACTCACCTTTGTAACTGTTGTTCTTCGAGATGTGTTGCTCATATCAATTCCAAACCCACCCTCCTTCCCCTCTGTCGGAGTAGCTGGCAAGAAGGAACTGAAGGGTGGCTGGGTCGGCAGGGGTATATATCCGGCGCCATAGCGGCACCACTCCAGGGGGCGCCCAGCCGATCCACCGAGTGTTGCTAGGGTAAAAATCTCTGACGAATGTGCATGCGGCGCGCGCACACCTAACTGGAATGGATATGAGCAACACATCTAGAAGAACAACCGTTACAAAGGAGAGTAACAGTCTTTTTTGGCTGGGATTTTCAAAGGAAGCTAAGAGAGTTAGGTGCCCAATTATCATAGAATTTCAATGGGATTTGGGTGCCTAACTCCCCTAAGTGTTCCCTTGTGATTGCTTCATGGAATAACTATTGGCATAGGTTGAAAGACTATACATGGAGTGAATGGAGGATGTCTTACCTGTTTTGTGTGACATTGCCATAGATTGTCCTTTCAGCTTTATTTCATCATGAAGGACTGAGTCTGAGTAAATAGGAGCATAAAATGGAGAAAAAGCCTATGAGTTTTGAATGATGCCAAATATATTGCTTTCTGCCATGTACATCTGATGTCCATTTTGGCAGCTTGAGAAAGGATGCTGACCTTCAAAGCTGTGTAGCAATGTTACGTAACTTTTCTGAGGACAAAAAGGTTCTGATTAATTTAGCTGATATGGTTCAGCGATGTGATCATTAGAAGAAGAGTGAGTAATGTGAAAATGGGGCTGGCACATGAGAATTTGGAAGAAGAAAAAAGGAAGGTATAGTCACCCAGGAGGCATGACCAGTCATTCAGTGGAATATATTTTGGTTTATCTCCCATTTCTCTGAGATACTGAGGGACTGACATGCACTAGTACAGTATATGCAGTCAGAGTGTAGTTTCAAGCTTTATAAAAAGAGAATGGATGCATGAGGAGAAAACAAACATTGCTTGCAATAGACCCAATACTTAGAAAATGTAGTGTAAATTACGGCCTGATTTCTTGTGTGATTTCTTGTCCCCTGACAGAAGGTGGACAGGAGCTTTTATACATTTGATCCCTATTGGAACCAACTACACTGGTATTAATAGACTGGAGTTTCTGCAATCAAGGTTTCAAGGAGAAAGAACTAGGCCTCGAGTAATTTTTTCAATAATTTTAGGGCCAGGCTATTAGAAGATGAGAAACAAATGAATATAGCTGAAAATTGGTATAGAGGTTAGGGTATTTGATTTTATGGGGCAAAAGTATGCTGAAGCATCTTTTGAAGATAGCCTTTACTGTCCTGCATTTTGAATGGAAGAGGTACTAATGTTGCAAGGATAGCATTCTGAATAGTTGATTGGAAAGAAAACATACATAGGGAGTCACAGAGGTGCTACCAAAAATGAAAGAAGCAACAACTAAAATAAACAAGACAAGGAGGAATAATGCTAATCAGTGAAACAAGTATTCTATAAAGCATAAAGAGGAAAAAATAGTAATTGAAAAGCCCAGAAAGAAGAAAATGTTGCTGAACCCACATCACATCACAAAAAACAAAACAAAACAAAAAGCAACTGTTATTATTTGGACCCCTTGTTTCTCTACTATCAGTCAGTCCAACGAATTAATGACTATTGACACTATGACTTAATTTTGAGGAATATAATGGACTTAATGTGGGAGGTAGAAGAGCTTCAGGCAATAGTGACCACACACTAGTTAGTGAAATCAAACAGCTGACGACAGATTTGGGTGGAGGAAGCTTTGGAAGAACTGGGAGATACTAAATGGGACTAAGTAATAACGGAAAAGCATACCAGGGCTTATTCTCCATTCTGCTACATCAGCGTTTCTCAAACAGGGGTCGCCGCTTGTGTAGGGAAAGCCCCTGGCGGGCCGGGCTGGTGGGTTTACCTGCCCCGTCTGCAGGTCTGGCCGATCGCGGCTCCCACGGGCTGCGAATTGCTGCTCCAGGCCAATGGGGGCTGCTAGAAGAGGAGGTGCCACTTCCATCAGCTCCCATTGGCTTGGAGTAGCAATCCGCAGGCAGTGGGAGCCGCGATTGGCTGGACCTGCGGATGAGGCAGATAAACACTCCAGCCCGGCCCACCAGGAGCTTTCCCTACAGAAGCGGTGACCCCTGTTTGAGAAACCCTGTGCTACATGAATGTTACCCTGGTATAACTGCAATGATTTCAGTGGAGTTACTCTGGCATAATGCAGTAGAGATTCAGATCTATTTTTTTTTCTCAGTAGACCTGATGGTAAAGAATGGTGAAAGGGAGAGGGAAGCATTCAAAGATACATTGACTTATTACATCTGCAAGTAGGTATCCTCATAGTAAAAGCAGATCTAATATAGCCATCCAAATAGCACTGTAAAAATTGTATGAAGAGACATTTATAAATATTGCAGGGAGCAGACCATGATGTCACTGATCTATGATCTAGAGAGAATATTTCTTGACAATTATGTTAAAAGTAAGAGATGCTGAGGGATGCAAGTAAACAATAAGTAAAACTTGGATGACCACCATAGCGTTCTAGTGAATGTACTGGACAAAAAGCCACCATTCCTTCTGTTTAACCTGCACTCATATTCTAGGCAGTTTTCTAAGGAGAATCAAGTTAACTGTACTAATGATCAAACCATTATTCATTGATTTCAGAGCATACATGGATAGTGGTGGGATGCTGAAGCAACTAACTGTATCATGGCATATTCCAGCACCAGATTAGTCCATTTGGGCTAACTACTTAAGAAAAATTGGGGATACTAAATAAGGAAATATGCATGTGGTGAGGCATTTTGAAGTTGATAGAATGGTCTGTCAGGTTGCCAGAATGTGTCCACACAACCAGCATTCTGTTATTATATAAGGAGGAGATGGGGCAAATTAAAATAAAATCACAATTAGTCAAGGAAGAATTTGTAGGGAAATAGTCCAGATGGTGTATTCTGACCCTGTCAGCACAATATGTTAACCAGATTAGAGATTTAGACATTAGTAATATGGGAGTGTAACATTCAAAGCAGTACTCCTGTAACCCAAGAGACCCTACAGGGGAAACATTTTCTTAAATTACACACTTGATGTCATTGTCCTGACCCAACCAAAACCCACACCAATGTTCACCCGTGAGCACTAATAATTAGAAGCATTATTGTGCTAATGTGCTTTGACTGATCAAAAGTGGCAATCTGACCAACATCCACTCTGTTCAAAGCAATTACTAGATTTAATATGAAAATTCCCCTTCAAGAGTTGGGGGAGATTTATGCCCCTACTAAAGACCCATTTCTGTTGTGACCCTTACTGTAAATAAGCCAGTACATGAGATGATGGCTAGAATGAGCAGCATTTGGGGAGAGCTGATTTTTATTTTATTTTAAGGGAATAATACATTTTAAATGTCTTGAAATCATCAAGTTGTGTGTGTATCTAACCTGTGGTAACTGCATAATCTGAGTACCATTACCCCTGTAGTTCCTCCTTCCAACTGTTTGTTACACTTATTTTGTCTTGTCTCAAAATAGACTGTAAATCTTTATGTTGGGGACTGTGCCTTGCTGTGCATTTGTACAGTGTTCAGCACAAGGGGGCCAGATCCCTGAATGGGGTCTCTTGGCACTAACGGAAGTACAAATAAATAATGCTAAACAAAATACAACAATAAACTTCCTTAACAGAGTAGAATATTGCAAAATTAAAATTTTATTTTAAATTAGTCATTTACTATACCTTTTTAATTGACCCTTTTGCTAATTTGCTTTCTTTTTCTTTTCAACTGATTTAAACAACAGTCCTAACTGAATTTAAATTATGAAGAACATGAAACAAAACCAAATTTTGCTTTCAGGCTTCAAGTTGTTATATTATTCACATGGAAATTAATTAGAAAATTATTTTATATCATTGTGGTTTTTTTTTTTATCATTTGTCATGAAGTAGTGTAAAGAGGATTATAATTAGTGCCTTCTAGGGGAGAGGGATAGCTCAGTGGTTTGAGCATTGGCCTGCTAAACCCAGGGTTGTGAGTTCAGTCCTTGAGGGGGGCATTTAAGGCTCTGGGGCAAAATCAGTACTTGGAAGAAGTACCTTGCTAGTGAAGGTAGGGGACTGAACTCAATGACCTCCCTTCCAGTTCTAGGAGATAGGATAGCTCCATAAATTTAGGGGAGGGATAGCTCAGTGGTTTGAGCATTGGCCTGCTAAACCCAGGGTTGTGAGTTCAATCCTTAAGGGGGCCATTTGGGGAACTGGGGTAAAAATCTGGGGATTGGTCCTGCTTTGAGCAGGGGTTTGGATTAGATGACCTCCTGAGGTCCCTTCCAACCCTAATATTCTATGATTTTATTGACTAGAAAGTTACTAACGTCTTCTGATAGGGACTGTCTTCATAATGAATGGTCTAAACCAGGGATTGGAAACCTTTGGCACGCAGCCCATCAGGGAAATCCACTGGTGGGCTGGGAGGGTTTGTTTATCTGCAGCATCCGCAGATTCAATCGACTGCAGCTCCCACTGGCCGTGGTTCACCATTCCAGGACAATTAGGGCTACAGGAAGCGGCAGCAGCACATCCCTTGGCCCATGCCACTTCCCCCAGCCCCTGCTGGCTTGGAACGGCGAACTGCGGCCAGTGGGAAATGCGATTGGCTGAACCTGCAGATACTTCAGGTGAACAAACTGTCCTGGCCCACCAGTGGATTTCCCTGACGGGCCATGTGCCAAAGGTTGCCGATCCCTGGTTTAAACTGTGGCACAGATTTTGAGCAATTTGGTGTTCTTTTTTTTTTTTTGAAAAAAGAACAGGAGTACTTGTGGCACCTTAGAGACTAACAAATTTATTTGAGCATAAGCTTTTGTGGGCTACAGCCCACTTCATCAGATGCATAGAGTGGAACATAC